>NW_024499796.1:1526979-1579931 GCF_017590055.1 Onychostruthus taczanowskii
GCGAGGGGCGGCGGCGCGCCCCGGCATGGGCAGCCGCGGGGCCCGGCGATGAGCGCTCCCCCGGCCGCGACCCCCCGCGCGAATATGGGCACAGCCGTGTCCAAAAGGAAGACGCTCAGGAACGAGGCCATGTCGTCCGTGGCGGCCAAAGTGAGGTGGGTGCCCGGGGCGCGGCGGGCGGTGCCTCGGGGGGCCTCGCGGTGCCGGCACCCTGCTCGCCCCCGGCCGCCTCGGGGGTCGTACCGGGCTGGGGGGAGCCCCGAGACCCTCGGGACGAGCCCAGGTACCGGTGCGGGCACGACCCGGGGCTTGTGCCCCAGGGCCATGCGGGGCTGGGGAGTGGCACCTGCCGGCGGGTCCCTGTCGCTGGCTGCCCCGATCCCCCAGACCAGCCGCACACTGGTGGCAGCGGGCGGCCGTGCCGCCCTTGCACCCCCCGGACCCGCAGCCTCTCAAGGGGTGACTTGTCTCCAGAGGCGTCCCCGGCCACAGCACCCGCAGGGGTTTATTTGCTGGGTTGGCAAAGAGCGTGTCAGAAGTGGATTTGTCGGGGATGGATCATTATAATCTTCGGGAATTCGGAAGCGCGGTCAGTGTGCCCTGTGGTTTCTCCTCTGCTGAAATGCCGTGTGCGTGTGCGCGGGCAAAGTCAGCAGCCACCTTCAAGGGGTCTCGCTCCTTTGAATGGAAAAACTGCTCTGTGAAAATCTGCACCCGCCACGTCTGCCCTCCCCAGCAGCGTCCCAAGCCACTACGTGGACCGGTTAGGGGATGTGGGTTCTATATTGTGCCTGTTCTGGTTTTATATTGCTTGTCCTACAATGTAATATTTCACTCACTGCCTGATCCCAGTGCTTTTCAGTATCAAGCATGGGAGAAAATATATTTGCTGCTTAGTGGTACTTAGGTTAAAAAAGCTGTCAAAGATGAGCTTTGCCTTAGTGCCCTTTCCCAGATGAAAGGACCCTTCTCCCACGCTGCAGTGCAAGTGTCACAGCAGTCACCCGGTGACTGTTTGGGGGCATTGGCGCAGCTTTTTCAGCTGTGCCAGGGAGTAGGTCTGTCACTATCTCTGCTTCAGCTAGACTGGCTCTTTGCTGCTGGGGAAAAATTGGGAGAAATTAAACTTTTCAACTGCATTATATAACGCCTCCTTTGTGTTGTTAGACAAAATTGCATTAGAATAACCTGGAGTCATGTGTAGGACTCAGTCCATGTTGCTGAAAGATCTCAGTCACCTCTCTCTGTAACTCAGCATTACGGCATCTCTGCTGTGCTCAGAGGAAAGAGAAGTCTTAAGGCTTGAAGTGAAGAGATGCAAAGCTTGTACCTTGCCATCTGTTTGAGTTGTGAAGAAACCCATCCTTCAAACTCTGGAGTATCTCGAGGGAAAGCTCTCCAGGCACAGCCTGCAACTTCTCCCTGCGTTTTGTTGCACCCTGCCCATAACCAGTCATGAAAACATGAATGCTTTCTGTGGCATTCAGAGATTTGGAAGTGGGATTCTTTGTGGTGATGTCAGCCAGGTGCATATACAGAAATGACACGTAAAGCACCATAAGTGCAGCAATGGGGTTCTGGGAGTGGGATTAGGCAGTCACACAAACAACACACTCAGTAATTGGTAGGGTTTCAAATGGTAGTGTGGGTGTTTGGGAGCAACTAATGTGTTTTGAGTGTAATGACTTGTTAGCCTACACCAGGGTGGGCAGATGCTGCTCAGGTTCTCTCAGCTGTGGAGTCCAGGAGGTGCCTCGGGGGTTCTGGTTTGCTCCATACCTGCTGACAAGCTGCAGGTACAGGTTTGCGGGAGCTCGGTGGTGTCTCTGTGAAGTAAGGTGGTTTGACCAGAAAAGTTATGAGTGGGTTTGGGCTGGGGGACATAATGCCCTTGAGAAGTGTCTGATCACGTAGACCATGGCACAGGACAGGTGCTTTTATGTGTCTCCCTATTGATACTCGTGCTAGAAATTCCTGATCCAAAAATCATGTGAGGAGGTCGGCGAACTTGCCGAGGAGTTCCCTGCAGAACCTCTTTGTGTGGAGAAGGTGCTGGTGGTGACAGGTGCTGTCCATGTGCCTCCATCCTGCCGCTCCAGGCACGGCTCAGTCCCTGCTCCTGTGAGCTCTCTCATGCTTAGAATTCCTACAGCAGCAATGACACACCTGCTGAAAGGTTTCATGGAGCACATCACACACAGCTCCTCTGCTCTGCCCTGGGTTCTCCTCCATGTATCTCCCTCATCCTTATCTACAGCAAGGACTCTGTAGGACACTGGGTAAGGCTACAGAGAGACCATTCTGTCTGCCCCACGAGGGCTGGGCACTTGGGTCACCTGTGTGGGTAGCACTGCTGCAATGGTCATGTGCCCTGTGGGTGTAGGCAGCTGGGGATCCTGGGATTGCTTCTCTGCATCTTCTGGGCTCTGTCCTGTTCATATTTGTCATGACTTCTCTTTAGAGAGAAAAATCATCTCCTGGAATTCTGCTGCAAGTCCAAGTGACCATGGTGTGTATTTCTTATGTGTGGCTGGAGTGCGTGTGCACACTTGACTGTTTTACTGGGGAAGAAGCAGGGCTTGTTTGCTGGTGTGAGTAATGGGATCCAGGCAGGAGGTGCAGGCTCCCGAGATTGTTAAATTAAAATCTCTGCAGAGCCACTCAGGGGAGTTTCATGCCCCAGGAGCATTAATTAAGCGCCATGCAGCTTGTTGTGTGCTGGGTCTTTTAAGTAGCTCCTTACAAACTAAGGACACAATTGCTCTGTGCCAATGCTGTGGAGAGCACCCACGATGCTGCTGACTTTGTTCTCTGTGGTCGTCTTCTCCTGGGGGAGTTGCAGCGCCCTGCACGCCCGGGCAGGGCTGCGCTTGGTGCTGCTGCTCTGATCGCCTCGGAAGGGCTTGGATGTGAGGTCTCCCTGTCAGGAGGGGTTGTTCCCTCCCTGTGTGTGCTTTTATTGCCCTGCAGCTCCTGGGCCCCAGTGCTGAAGGCAGGGCTGACGCAGTTGTCCTTGAGCGGTGACCTTGGTGCTGCCCCTCTGCTGACAGCCTCTCCAGGGCCCTGGCTGTGCCTGTCTGACTTGTGCTCCTTGGCTTCCTCAGAACTTTTCCGAGGGAGCAGATGAACCAAAGCCCTTCAGAAATGGGCTTTCGTTGCCCTTGGTCCCTTGACACCTACAGGAAAACACTGGCACCCCAAATGAGGCAATAAAGCAGATGTTTTCCTGCAGCTCTGTTTTGTATTGTGCTGGCCTACAGCTGTTCTTTGGGAGAGCGTGATGGTGAGAGCAAACAGACATGAGGCTTTTGCTGGGTGTTCCAGAACCATCTCTTCTTGCAGTCTTTAGCACGGGAAATATTTGTATTTACAGTGTGGTTTGTCTTGCCTGGTTCCATGACCTTGACATCTAGTCCAGGATAGCCCACAGAGGGATAAGAATTTGGTCTCACTCCCTCTCTTCCTGCCTAGAGAGGGATGAAGAGTGGCTTTGAACACAGCATTATTGAAAGGGTGGATTTTTCATTGATGAAATGCAGAGGTAAGTGACCATGTACCTTATCCCAGGCTTCTTCCTGCGTGAGTGATTTTTGGCTTAGCTTGGGGTTCTTCATGGAGTCTAGATTCTTCTTTTCTGCTTGTGAATTATTGGAGGTATGAACTGTCTCTGACTGCCTTTTTCTTTTAACTTCTGCTGCTCTTCATCTCTTCTCCTGTCCAAAGTTCATGATCATAAATTGCTCCAATACTGTGGGATCTCTAAGACCCATTGCTGATGTCCAATCTCCCTTTATTGAGTGTGAGAATTTTAAAATTAAAATTTTCCAGCTACCACTTCTCTACATAGATATTTTAGAAAACTGATTTTTGTCAGGATATTGTTACTATTAGGCTTAAATAACGTAGGTGTCACCAGTCTTTAATGACTGAGCTGTTAACTGTAGCTGTGCTGGAGGTGTTCCCTTCTCTGCTTGGTGACAAGAGCAGGATTGCTGTTGTAGGAGGATGTAGGTCCTGATGATGCAGGTCTCTTCTCTCCTGTATGCCTGAGATGCAGCACTGTCAGATGCTGTCACAACAGATTCCTGCTGCAACTTCTCTGGGCATTACTTCTGAAGAAGCATGAGAAGGTGGTGGGTGTTCTTTATTGTTCCGTGTATACTCCTGAATAGTCCAGGTTTTGCTTAGCTTGCTGCTAAATGAAGTTATCTGAGGTCTTTCCTGTATCTCTGAGTGTTTCAATCTGCATTTCTTCACTCTGTAAGTGTCAGTTTGGTGGATAAATTTATGTGCATCAGTTTCTCATAGCTGCTTGTGTGCATCAAGGCCCCTTTTATCCTGTTGATGTGATTATTTCAGAGACATGAAGGCCATTCTGCGCTTATTACATTGTAATTGAGATCTTTGTTATTTGGCGCCTTTGCTCCTTCCAGCAAATCTCTGTCTAGACTGTCTGTGCCTCTTCACAGTTCTCTTCCAGCCCCGAGCCCAGCTCCGACATCTGAGGCACAGTGAGTACTGGAAAATGCCCCCAGAAGGGCAGCTGCCTTTGCTGCCTGTGTTGTGCTGCCCCATCCCTCCTTTCCTCCCTGGAGCCATTCTGGTGGAATGATGGAGGAAGTGCTGGTGTTTTCTGAGGCTTGTCTGTGCTGGTTAGACTTAGCAGCACAGTGTGCTAGAGCCCTGGTCCCTGCTTGATGTCCATTTGTTAAATCAAGCTGTGCTGACTGTGTGACATGCAGGTCTGCTCTGCCACTAGAATGAAAACCTCTCTCCAAATGAGTCAGGGCTGAACTTGTCCTGTCATCAGCTGATCACCTCTCAGTGCTACCTGCTCATTGGTATGCAGCTTTTGCAGTGTCATACACTCAGGGTTATAGCTCACCGGCCCATGGAGCTGTAAGGCACCTTGTATTCATCTCATTTATGTGAAACAAGTTTCCTTTTTCATCTCTTGCCAGTTAAATTATCCCAAGGTGTCTCTGCTCAGAACTCAGTTGAAGGGGTTTATGTCCAGTGCTGTCCGGTGGTGTGAGGGGGCTTGAACTCCATTGGCAGTGACAGAGGAGGCAGAGCTGAGAGAAAAGTCTGATTGTGTGACTTGTGATAATAGCTAAAAAGAGAGAAAAGAATAGGATGAATAGAACAGCAACCATCTGTTTGAATTGTGCTCTGGCTTTACTTTGATCGAGCCGATGGGTAGCCAAGGAGAGCGGAGCAATGGCACAATAACGATCCAGGCGAGTGCTGGTGAGCTGGGATGACTGTGAGGGCAGGGAATGAACACAAAAGGCTTGGCAGGGGGCAGGTAGCCATTAGGAGCAAGTGTGGCCATCACAGTCCCCTTGGCAAAGGGCACTTGCAGACATCTGCGGGAGATCCGCTGAGGCACGGCCAAGGAGAAGCCGGTGGCACTGGGGAAGTGGGAATGTAGAAGGGAACCACTGAGATAATAGGCAGAATAATTAGCCTGGAGTTTCGGGTGTAATTGGCTGGAAACCCCCCATTGCACACTGTGCTGTGTGCACTGGGGCTGGGGAGCTGTGCCCACGTGTCCATGTTTGTTTGCTCTTGGCTTGGCCTGAAGGGTCTGAGAGGCGTGGGTGGAATGGCCAGGACAGAGCTGCAGGGAGCAATGCTTCTGAGCAATGTCCAGCTTGCTTCTGACCTGCACAAGAGCTCTGGGTGTGGCCTGATCTCTGTGTATGACCTGTTCTCTGGGAGCTCTGGCACCTGGGGTTGTACCCTCCTCCCTCCTCTGCCTAGGGAAACAAGAGACACTGCAGCACCTTCCAGCTTGGGCTCTTACTGAGTGACACTGTTTTCACCATGGAATACAGTGGGCTGGAGGGCAGCAGTGCTTCTCTGGCTCTGTCTTAGCTAGTTATCAATTTTGGTCTTAGGAAATGCTTTGTACTGGTTTTTTGAGCCCGTGGTTTGCAAGCTAAAGGTGAAGCATTGGTTCAGATTTTCAGACAGACAAAACAGCTTCGGGCATTGGCAAAGAGATGAATGGAGACAATGACAGATGAATCTGGAGCTCGTGGAGCTTTTGAACTGGTTACAGATTGATCATCATATTTCAGCATTTTTTGTATAAATCACCATGTTCTCTCACTGATAATTTACCTGAAAACTTGCTTGCTATTATTTCTTCTACATGTAATGACTGCTGATGCAAAAGAGAAGCCTCAGAGTTTTTCCCAATGGCCTAAGTGCATGCCCTGTTTGTGAATGGTGTTGGTGATGCCTCGCAAAGACACGCATTTCCATGGGAAGCCTTGGAGTCCTGGAAGATTTGGTGGAAGAGATCTTGGAATCTCATGCCCAGCCATCTTATTAAAGCCGTGCTGTTGCTAGTGGTGTGCAAGCTTTTTCTGGGCTTTAACCACCTCTGAGATGGAGTACAGAAGCAGCTCAGGAATTTTCTTGCAACTGAGTAGCCTGATGTTAAAATCATAGAACTGTTAAGGTTAGAAAAGACCTCCAAGGTCAATGAATCCAACTGCCAACCAAGCCCTGCCACATCCACCACTAAACCATGTTCCCAAGTGCCACATCCCCATTTCCAGGGATTTTCACTCAACCACTTCCCTGAAGCAGCCACACTCCAGTTCCCAGCTTTGCATTTGGGTGTTGCTCCAGGATCAAGTCCTGCTTTTTGCCTGGGCAGAAAGGTTGAGGGTGCCAGGAATATCCATGAGGTGCTTGCCCTCCTAGATGGGTGAACCACGATGGTCACCCCTTTGCTCTTCACAGTGGGGATTGTGGGCTGATTATAGAGCTCCCTGTGTGACAGAGTCTCCTTGTGACCACCTCTGGGGGTGTTAAGCACTGAGGAGGACAGTTTGGGCAGCTGCCACCCCAAGCCAGTGTCTAAAGGTACAGCCTGGAACTGGACCTGTAAGAATCCAAAAACGGAAAACCTCAGCATTGTCTGTTAGTCTGAAAAGATGCAGAAGCTTAAACCTTTCTTCTTGCACAGCTCCAGCTGTACTGCTCCAAAGCATTTTGCATTTGGCTGTGCTGAAATTTAGTCTTGGAGAGATTAAATTACTCTTTCGTCATTGTTCATATTGATCCTGTGTTGCTGGCTGTGGAAGACAAATGGACTTCCCACTCCTTCCAGCCCGAGTCACTCTGGGAAGTGCGTTGGAGCCTTGTTAACCATTTCTCCTAAGGGAGGTGGTGCATAAAAGCAGTGGGGAAGATCCTGGCTGCACAAGCTGGGATATGCATGGTTTTGGAGGTCAAAGTCATTTTCCTCCTAGATATCTAATGGCCATTATGAGCCTTTTGCTGCAGCTTAAGCTGGAGAGAATGTTCTGAGGCTGTGCACCTCTGAAGGAGAACAGTGGATGTGATGCCTTGGTGTGGAGAGTCTTCTCTGTTGCAGCAAATCTTGTCCTTCCCCAGGATATGCTGATGTTTTTGAGGGCTGAGGGTGCTCAGCTGTGGGTTTCTTGGCTTACCAAGGAGGTGGGTGGCTGTTTCATCTCCTTCTTTGCCAGTCTCCACCCTGGCCTGCCCAGTGGCAGCTCAGCTACAGACCTTGGAGAGATTGTTGTACAAACCTGGGGAAAATGGATGGCTGGGAAAACCCTGGCTCTAGTATTGTCTCTCTTGAGTCACAGGTCTGTTAGCTACAGGAGAGCAATCGCACCACCAGGACATAACAAATGCCCTGACAGTTGGAGTCTGGAGGTTACTGTATTCCATGCCTTGACCAAGGATTCCTTTCCTGTGTGAGTTGCAAGCAGAAAGCTCTTCCCTGGTTGGAATATTCATAGGTTTGCTCTCTTACGTAGGCCTGGATGTGTGATAAGGGTTGAGCTCACCCTGCTTGCTTGATTCTTAATATATTCCAGTAAAATCTCGGTCATCCACAGGACTGGAATCCATCAGAGAAGCAGGAACTGCTTTTGTGGGAGGTTGTGGGTGTCTCTCAAATAAGCTTGTCCAGTAATCCAAATGCTGACATAGCTGGGGCTTGAGAACTTAAGGTTCAGGTGGGTAAAATGGGCATTAACATCCACATCTGAGCTGTGGTGGCTGCCAGCTGGGAGCTTTCAGGACCTGTAGGAGCTTGGAGTGGTGGTTGGCTGTGGAGTGGAGATGCCTCCTTCCTGGGCTGCCAGGAGGGGGTTAACTCAGGGGGGCTGGAGACAGTTCCTGTGTGCATCACAGATTTCGTGCAGGTACATTTCAATTTTGTTTTTTCATTTTTGTAACAGAGAATCTAGAGCCTAAACGAGTCCTGGACTTCTAGTCCAGCTCTGTTTCCCAGTTTGGCCGGGGAAACACTGATGTTCCACCAGAACCACTGGAATCCTGGTGTGTAATGAGGAAGCTTCTTGCTCTGGCAGTGAATTTCCAGGGGTGTCACCTGAGGCTGAGGGAATGGCAGCTGCATGAGCACTGCAGTGTGTTGAACTGTTCCTTTTTTTCTTGGCCTTTAAGCATCTCAAATCTCTTTCTTTCTCTCCTTGGCTGCCTCCTGATACTGGGACACAGAGCGGCGAGGGCTTTTGGAGAATACCTTTCACAAAACCATCCTGAAGGCAGAAACGGCTCAGGTAAGAGAACTGATGTGCCTTGGTTATGCCCATGTGTGCCTGCACCTGTGGTTAATAGCCTTAGAATGAAAGTACATTTATTTATCTGTCATGAACAGTGGGATCTCAGCAGCAGAGAGGCAGGAGGAGTTGCCCCCAAGGAGAAAAGGCAGTTTGGTGACCCAAGGCTTGGGTGGGATGTGGGGATGAGTTCAGTTACGGGACAAGTGCCCTGTCATAAATTCAAGCCCTGCAGCTGATATCCTTACGAGAAGTTGCAGCTGGGAACTGAGTGCACTGCACAAGGCTTCTGCACTGGTTTGTGACTCCTAGGTTTTGCTTTCACTGGGGTATAAAAAACAGGTGAGTTATATTCTGTTCACTGGTGTAAATCCTTGCTGGCAAAGGTGACATCTGGATTTATTCCAGGGGTTTGCTTCAACAGGGGTTAAAGTGAGATTTGCCTAGATGAGGGCACTATATGTGCTGGCTAATGTGTCAGTATTTTCCATGTAGATATTGTCTCCATCAGCTTATCGTGAGTTCTGCTTGATGGCCAGGAGAGTGCAGGATAAACTCAACTGACTTCTAACAGGGCTGTATCTTTTCTGTGATGAAAGGACATGTTATGCAAGCAGTTAATTCATTGCAAAACCTACAGAAAATCCTGTGGAATCCACAGAAAGTCTGTGTGAACAAGTAACAAATTGTTTTGTGCTGTTAGCTGTTGTGCAGGGGGATAAAGTTATTAAATAGAATGTAATGTAGAGTGATGTTATAATTTTAGGTAAGCTCTGTGTGTTTAAGCCTGTACAAGAGATGCCTCTTGCTCTAAGAGCAGTCACACAGTCTTTGGCAGCCAGTTGAGTCCTTTCCTTTTCTCTTGGATCTGTTCTAATGACCTTCAAGTTGTCCTTGGCTGAATTGTGCTAATGTTGTGAATGGAAAGGCTCTAAGACAATGTACCGAGGTTTTCTTGGATTCTTTTCATGAAGAACTCCAGAGACACTTTAATATTTAGTCTAAGAACAGCATGTGGAGGTAGAAAGGGAAGGGCTGGGGTTTGGTACAAACCTTATTTTTTTTCCTTCCATTGTGGCCATTTCTGCAGCTGCTTTTGTGACCTGGAGTCTCTGCCAGTCCTTTTTGCAACCCCCCCAACCCAGTTTCCAGCAGGAAGAAGTGTTGGCTCCTGCTCATTTTGTAGTGCCCTTGTAGTATCTGTGGGGTCATGTTGGGGCCAGGCAGAGAATCTCTGATGGAGACAAGAGGAAATTGTAGATCTGTTCAGGTGCCCGAGGCCTGGGCAGCCCTGGTCAGATCCAGGGAGTGGGAGCCTCTCTTATATGCACTTAAAAAGCTGATGTTTGTTTAACTCATCCTTGGGGTGCTCGTGGTTACTCTGACTGTGGGTTAGGAGAGCATGGAAATGGAGCTGGTGTGACTGCTGGATCATGTGCCACAGTGAGGCTTCCCAGAGCAGCATTTCAGCCCTGTCTCTGCTTGTGACATCCATAAGCTCTCTGGGGAAGCCTTTTCACTCACTGCCCCTTGGTGTATCAGCCTTGAGGTTGTTTTTGAATCCAGGAGAATTTAGTAGTCACAGGCAAGAACGAAGCAGTGAGAAACACACTTGGAAATATCACAATACTTACGGGATCCTTAAGTATTCACTTGGAAAGGAATAAAATTCCCTAGAAATTACTCTGAATTCTGAGGAAGAGGGGAGGGAAAAAAAAGAATTGTCATTTTTAAGTCATCTTATGAAATTCTGCAATGTATAACTTAACACAGTCTGTAACACTTCTTTATAAATAACCCCAGTAGGAAGGTTGCTATCCAATAAAAAACACTGCAAGTAGAAAATTTGGCTCCTTTTAGTTCATCCCAGCAGCCTGATCACAGGGAAGTCACATCTTCCCTTCCTGCAGAAATTCCATCTCAGGATCACTTGTGTGAGTTCTGGAGTTTCACCTTTGGCTGGGCATGGTGCTGGAGCTGCAGTGTGAGCTGCCACCCAGTGACTCCAGGGAAGCAAGGGAAGGGCTCTGCTGCAGAAGTTGAAGGTGTAGCACAGATCCAGAGGGACCTGAATGGGCTCCAGCTCCTCAGAGAGCAGGCAGAGGCAATGTGAGCAGGGAGAAGCTGTGCAAAGCCCCCCTGCATGCTGTGGTTGAATTCCCACTTGCATTTGTTGGTGCCTTAAGTCCTGAAAGCTCGGTGCTCCAAAGAATGGAGTCTTCAGTGCCTGTATGTGTCTGTCAACTCTGACCTTTCACCTGAGTGTTGTACCTGGTAGGACAGGCCTGTTTCTGCTGTCAGAACCCCAGCTGTGCACCCAGGTGCTGCCTGCACCGCCAGCAGACTGAGCTGGGATGAAGGCTCTGCCCTAAATATGACTGGAAGGAGGCAGGCCTTGGTTCAGTCCAGAAAAAAATGGTTTAAGAAATGTTTAAAAAGTCACTGATGAATGCAGTGAGAGAAAAGAGCTGTGGATTTTGAGGAGCAGGAAGGCGCTAGAACCATCAGTGGGACAATGGAGGCATAAATGGAGGAGGGAAGGGCAGGATCTTCCTTTTCTTCACCCAAGAGTTAGAACCCTTCTCTCTCCCTGTGCAGGGCAGTCGGGTGTGAATCTTTGGGATGTCAGTTCTTTGCTGCTTTATCTGCTGGTTCAGCTCCTCGGCACAGGGGTGACGCTCTGACGCCCCAGGCAGCCCCAGGAGATCCATGGAGATGTGGAGGGAGATGCCAAGTGCAGACACTGCCCCATCTTGCTCCACTTCTGCTGCACTTTCTTCTCTGAGGATTGTCCATTTCAGTTTGCCTTTCTTTATCTTTTTAGTCCCTTGACTCCAAGGAAAGGAAAAGATATAATGGCTTTTGCATCCCTCATAACTTCACATTCCACAGCTGATCAAAGAGCTGCTTCTTCAGTCATAACTTCTATTTGTGGTGGCTCCTCTGGAGAGCTTGTGTGTTTGTGTGTGACAGAATGTCTTGGAGAAATTGGGGAGTGGTAATGAAGAGCTGCACAGGGATTGTAGATCAGCAGGACAGGTCAGCTGCCTCATCCAAGGGCTGAGTTATGTGCAAGGCTGTGTTAACCTTCTGTTTTCAGTAAAAGTGCAGTGTGCATGCTCTGCTTGCTTTGCTGGGCAGGGCTGTGGAGTTGCACAGCTGCACGAGGTAGAAAGGCTTGCAGTTGTTGCAGGGTGTACCTGAGGGGAAGAAAGGTGAGGGGGAGCATTTGTTGGTTACGGCTTCTGATTCTTGCTGATGAGAGGCCCAAGAACTTCGTGGCTCAGAAATGTTGTGTGGCTATTCCTATCTCCTGTGTCTTATTCTGGAAGAGTTTTTTTTCCAGGTGACTGGAGAGATGCATTTACCTCTCCTCTTTCTCAGAGGTTTTGTCAGGGATGATGACCATACAGAGTTTTCTTCCCTTTGTTTCCCTTTTGGAACAGGGCAGTTGCCTGGTGATGGGGTATGAATGCAGAGGATGGAGGGGTTGTCTATTTGGGATCACTCAGATTTTTGTCCCCTGATCTTTAAAATATTTTGAGGAATTAGAAAGAAAGGGAGGGTTGGAATCTGCTGCAGGTGACAGGATATGGATGTGTTGAGGGAGCTGGTGCCAGGATGGTGATGCATCTCCTGCTCTCTTCCTGCCTCTCTTAATTGCTGGTTTATTTATGCAGACTGGAGGTCTGGGAAGGTTCCCATGAAGAGCACTCTGCCTCGTTCAGCATTTATTCTGCCTCCAAGGCTGTGGCCAGAGTCTTTGCTGACTATTGTAGCTTTCTGGTACCTTTTAATGTAGAAGTGGGTGTCCCTTGGGACAGACTTAGAAGAAAGATACAGAAAGGGATTAAAATGTGAAAGGGAAGTGTAAAAAGGCTGCAGAGAATAAAGCATGTAATCGGTCGTACAGAGCTCATGGAATTTTGGACATTCTCCAGCTTAGGTGTCAGAGGCCCCACACTGAGATAATGCACATTAGATTTTATCTCCATGTTCTGGAACTGTGAGAAGAAAAGGTACCAGGGCATGGGGCAGTGACATTGAGAAGGACAGCAAGCAGAGCCTTTGAGAAATTCCCTGCTGTCTGGGGAAGCAGGGATCCATCCTGGTGAGCTGGGATTCAGACACAAGGATCAGGAGGGAGCTGTGGGAGTTTTTTACTTTATTAATCTGTTTTGCTCAGTGGGGTTATTGGGAGGGCAGCTGCTGCTGCTGGAGTCGGGGCCTGTAGGATGCATCACTGGGCTGCCTGCTGTGACCAGCTGCTGTGGGCAAGCTGTGTGGGAAAGGCTTTGGAAACAAGAGAGGGAGAGATCAAATATAAAGTGTCCTTGGTGCTGCAGAGGTGATGGGCCTTGGGCAGGAGCTGTCTAGAAGGCCTTGAGCCAAATTCTCCATGGCTCCTGCTAAACCAGCATGGCTGCTGGTTTGCAGCAGGACAGACCAAAGGGGGCAGTTACCTGAAACTGGAAAAGCTTCTTTTTAAGCTCAAAATCATCTTTGTGTCTTTCCTTTGGGTTTTTTTTTTTGTTTTGTTTTGTTTTTGGTTTTTTTTTTGTTTTTTTTTTTTTTGTCTTTGTTATTTGTTTGGTTTTTTTTGGTTTTTTTTTTTTTTTTTTTTTTTTTTGTTTTGTTTTGTTTTGTTTTGTTTTTGTTGTTTGTTTGGGGGTTTTTTTTGTTTGTTTGTTGGGTTTTTTTTTTTTTTGCATGTGCATGATTTTGCATGATTTTTCAGTCATCAGTGTGAGTGTGTAAGGAGAAGAGGGCCCTTGTGAGCTTCCCCAAGCCAAGTGGCAGTGGGAAGGGGTGGCAGGAGCAAAACCATGTTTGTGTCTGTACTGGGTGTGGAGCCACCACTGGATCAGTCGCTTGGGCTTTGGCTGTGAGTCTGTGTGGAGGGAGCAGCCAGGCACAGAGGAGCTTCCTGATGCTGCCAGAAACTGGCATGGGGTTAGAGAGACCCCAGGTGAGGCTTCATAGGTGCTTCAGGCTGAGTGACCTGTGAGCTGAGCACAGCAAATAAAAGCTGCAGCTGTGCAGTGCTCTGAGAGGGACATTCCATTTCCTGGGTTTAGACTGTGGAGCTGCCAGCCCAGCCTGGTTCAGAGTAAGCACCAGGTTGGCCTTTTTCTCTAGAGATGTTTGTCCTGTCCCCAGGACAGACCCAGCATTGCAGCTGGTCCTGCTCTCAGTGTATCCCTGTGCTGATGAGGTGGTGGTGGCCTTTTTGGGTAAAGCCCATGCTCTGGAGTAAGTTGTAGGTGGCCTGAGCTCAGGACAGAGCAGGGATATGAAATCTCATCTCTGAGGGCTTCAGGCCTCATCTAGCATCAGCCAGTGTAAGGATGGTGTGGGTGTATCCTAAACTTGCTGTGGAATGTGTTGTTGGCTTACAAAGGGAACAAAGACCTAGGTCACGGTGTTACCATGGAGATGCTGAGGCCGGTGATGGAGCTGCCACTTGCTCCTTTGGGTCATGTCTCACAGTAGCAATTTCATCTATTCACATTAATGTTACAGGCCAGACTAAAAGGTTACTCACCTATGAGATGCCAGGTCAATGCTATCTTGAGTTTGTTTGTTTTCAAAGCCCATTTGAGCAGGGAAGACTAATTGGAACCATTTTGTCATAGTTAAGTGACCTTCTGGTTTCTCAGAGCAGCTCCCTTCCAGAAGCAGCCTTTGCCTGTTCCCTGTGCATGTCCTTGTGCACGGCTCAGGAAAGACAAGGAGCTGCTGGAGAGGGTCCAAAGGTGATGAGGGGTCTGGAGCATCTCTCATCTGAGGAGAGACTGCAGGAGCTAGGTGTGGTTAGTCTGGAGCAGAGCAGTCTCAGAGGGGATCTGATTAGTGCACATAAATATCCCCAAGGGGTGTCAGAGGATGGTGCCAGACTCTGTTCCGTGGTGCCAGTGACAGGACAGGGAGCAATGGCCATAAACTAAAACACAAGAAGTTCCACCCCAACATGAGGAAGGGAAAAAGAGCTCTGGATCGGGTGTCCGGGGAGGGTGTGGAGTCTCCCTCTCTGGAGACATTCCAAACCCACCTGGACATGTTCCTGTGTTACCTGTTCCAGGTGACCCTGCCTTGGCAGGGACTTGGACTGGATGATCTTCAGAGATCCCTTCCAACCCCAGCTATTCTGTGATTCCATCTACTCATTTGGCTTTGAAGCTACTGCATGGCTGAAATGCCACTGTCACTTTTTTTTAATTGTTGTATCTTCCATTTTGATATCCCTGCCTCATGCTTCAATAACTTGAAGAAAAATTCCCATTTTTTCCCATGACTTGATCACATTTCAGCCCTGAGCCCAGCGAGGTGGGCTGCCTGGGGTCATGTTGTTGGGAGAACAGAGCTGGCATGGGGAGAAGCTCTGCATTACATCTCTGAGAGGGAGCAGAGGAGAGCAGGACCTGCCAGCACACCTGAGGGGCAGTGACAGGCATGTGGGAGGTCTTGGAGTTGTGATTGCAAGAGAAACTTCTCAGCTGTGCCATTTGAATGGTTGTTATGGGTTTTGCAGCACCCTCAGCTCTGGCCAGTGCACCTCTGTGCTCCCCTCACTGAGGGAATCAGCTGGATTCCTCCTGGTGCAAGGTAAAAACATCATTAAATTCATTCCTACTTCGATGAGCAAGGCCATGTACGTACACCCAAAAACTTTCCATTCATCTTCAGGGACTGTGGCAGTTCTTTGATTTAAAGTTGGAACTTACTTGTCATAAACATCAGGTCCAGAGAGTTCCAGCTGAGGAGGAACAGGGAAGAAAGAACTGTCTCTCTGAATTTTTTTTTGCCGAGATGACAGATGTTCTTTTAATAGGGTTTATCTGGATTCCCCTTTGCCACTTTGCCTCTGATGCTGGAGCGGAGGCTTTAAATCTGAGGTGCTTTAATCATCAGTTCAGCTGCTAAATACAGGAATAAATTTGGATTTGGAGCTTCTGTCTGTGCCTTGTAGCTATATGCTGCCTTGATTTATAAACTTCTCGTCCCAGGGGGTCACAAGGCAGTCTGCAGCAGACAGGAGTTGGCTCCAAAGTTGTGGATAGGCATCAGTCAGTGGGGGCTGATCCCAGCACGTTCCCTGCTCTGGAGAAACGTGGTGGCAGTGAAAGGAAAATGTGCGAGCCCTTTCTCAGTTCCCTAAGTCAGAGTGAGTGCTCCAGCTAGAGCTACTGAATGAGAAAGGATGTATTGTAAGTATCTAATACTAATAAATTAGTATTAATTTACTGCCTAATTATCAGGAACTACATGTGCTGAGAATGTGTGTTCTTTATTTCCCAAGACACTGCCAGTTTCCCAGCACAGATTGTCACTGCTGTCAGTCTTTGGTCATGCATGTGGCCTGTGTTGGGCAGTGCTGTGTGGAAGGTGAAGAAAGAAGTGTCAGACAGCAGCAAGTGAAGCAAAAAAGAAAAAAGGTTGTGTGTTCAAGTACATAATGAGGAGGGTGAGAAGTGGTTTGGCCCTCAGGACTGGATGTCCCTGCTGGACTTGGCCCAGGTGGGCAGGGAAGTGATGGAAATACCACCTGGATGTTTCTGGTACCAATGGATACACGATCTACGGATCAAGCACGCTGGTCTTCTTCCTTTCGTCTTGCTGCTCAGTTCCTCATGCACAATAAATCCACGTAGAGCAAGAATCAAGGTGAAAAGAGAACCTGAGGAAGCTGATTTATCTGGTCCTAAGTAGCTTTGCAGCAGTGTGAGACACAGGTGTTGCTGCTGAAGGCAGCAGGTGGGGGAGCAGAGTCGTTCCCAGGGCAGCTCCATGGCATGGTGGAGGGGAGGGAGCTGTGCCAGGCTGCCCAGTCACACTGGCAGGGGCTGCCGTGGCAGGAGGATGGAGCAGCTGGGAGTGGGAGAGGTGACAAGAGCCATGTGAAATGAAAAAAGGGAGCAGCAGCTCGAGGGTGTTAACAGCAGCCTGCTGCAGCTGACTCCAGAAGGCAGCTCCAGTCATTGCTGAGCTCCTGTCCCTTGGTTCTCCTCACCCAACATCCCTGTGGCTCAGCTCTAATCCAGCATTGATTTCAGGACCAGCCTGACCTCTTTCCTAGCAGAAGCAAACTATTAGCCTCAAATGCCTTCGTGGCAACAAGTGCAGTGTTTGGCACCTGAATCCTGTTCACTGCAAGCACAGACAAGGGTCGCTGGTCACATCTTGGTGTGTGTTACCTTGTGTATGTGAATGCACAGACTCCTGAAATGGTGTGGATTCTGTTCTACAGGCCAATAATTCATTATGATGGATGTTTGAATCTCTTTTCCTTCCACACTGTTTTTTTCTGTAGATAAATTCTTTATTAATGACTGCTCTTGAATAAAGCTTCGTATTCCCTTGGCATATGAAGTTGCTTCTCCAGTGTGTAATTACTGAAGGTGCTAAATTGAATGAAAATGAAGAATTATCCAATTGTTTTACAAAAAGAAAGCACACTGGTGTGCTGGCAACCCTTTGTAGTGTAGATCATGAAAACTCTTACATAAGTACAAGTGAAAACACTTTGAGGAGGGGACAAGTAAGGTAGGAAGAAAGAATTATCCTCACATTTTACATGCTAGATCAGGTAGGTAGTTTATGTCATATATATCTGGTCAGTCCTGCCAGGATTTCAGTAAAAAATTTACTCTTGACACCAGTCATGGGCCCCTGAAATGTCTGTAAATTTTATGGAGCTGAACAGACCTCAGTGCTTATAAAAGAGAGATTGGAATTGGTCTCTTAGCTCCTGTGATCATCAGCGTTTTCAGGCATACTGTGCTTTGGGGACTTCATTTTTCCATTTAGCCACAGATCCCAGGGCTCAGGAATTCCTGGATCTCTGAATTCCAGAGCTGTCAGTGTGTGAGTGAAGGTGACACTCCTGTGTGTTCCCTTTGAGGAGGCTGTGCATCTCCCATACAAGTATCAGTTTCAGGAGGAGCAGGGGCAGCTGTCAGCCACGATTTTGTGGTGTCTTAAGAAATCTGTAGCGTCACTGTGCCCACACAGATTAGTAAATTTGACAAGTTGAGAAGAGTACTTAGAGCTGGCCTTTGTTTTTAATTTTAAAAATGGTTTGTTTGGCACTATTAGTGAGCACAGATCTTGGCAGATCTCAGGGAGTCGTTCCGTGGTGTTTTCCCAAGACATGCCCACTCTAGAGCCTGGTTAATCCTGGAGCTGGGGAGGATCTGAGCTGCTGGAGAACAGATGTAGGGACCTGCTGCCTCTTGAGGGGTGACACGTGGTTTGAGAGACTCTGGGGCCTGTGAGCACTCTCTGCACTGATCTCTGACACTGTACCCTGCAGGTGGGTACAGGCTTTGGGATGACAGCCTGTGGAGCACCTTCTTCCACTGCAATGGCCCTTGCTGTCCGTCAGGCTCCTCCTGGAGCAGGTGCAAATGTCCACACTGACCATGGGGCAGAGTAGAGCCCTGCCAGCCTTTCACACTATCTGGGCTGTATCTGAGGGGCACTACCCCTCACTACACCTGGACATGGATTTTTGACTTCATATGAAGCCTGGACAGAGCATCAGCTGCAGGTTCAAAAGGCGCAGCTCTTTCTTCAGGACTCTTACAGTGTCTCCTCCTGACCAGCTCCAGTATCCAAAGACTGTGAGGAGACAAATAAAAGGAAACCTGACTTGTGTCAGCCTGAACAGCCCTGACAGTCACTTCTTGAGCAGCGTGGCCAGAGACTGATTTACTTCCTAGTGGTGCTGGGGGAAGTTGTATCTCAAGCAGAAAAATGAGACAAGGGTGACACACTGTACCGGTACTAGCTCAGTTCTGGTTGCAAGCAGAGCAGGGGGAGAGGCCCTGGGCAATGTGAGCATTTTCCAGGATGGATTTCAGATTCAAAAGCTGACTGTGTATGGCCTCAGCTTGGGAAGGCTCCACTCAGAGGGGCACAGCAGCACTTTATGGGCAGCAGAATGTGGCAGGAGTGAAATGTCCGTGTTGGCAGCTTCCCAGAGGAATGTCTGGGCACTTACACCACCGCTCTTGTCCAGGGGTTGTTCTCCTCTTCCTCCTTCACTTCATGCCAAGTTGCAAGGTAGCCAAGCCTTCAAATTGTGGATGAGTTCCTCCAGGTCATGGCTCGGTAACTGAAGAAGTTATGTTTCATAAATATCTACTGAAGTAAAATCTTGGGTTTGCTTTCTGCCTCTGTTTTAAGTGCTTCTGTCTGTGCTGGACACTAATGATTTCATTTTTTGGGTAGCAGTCACATAAATAATGCATTCCCTGCTGAGTCTTTTTGCCAGTCCCTGAGCTGCTTCCCATCTGAAGGGAAGTGTAAGAGGTAATTAACAGCCACTTGAAAAAGGATTAGCAGGTGGGTGGGAGCTACTGTTGGGTTCATGCATGGAATTGCCATGGAAATGCTGAGATTTCCTGGCACTTCATCCAGTGTGTGGGCTCCAAAGATAGTTGCACTCATGGGCCTCTCTCCTTTGGATCTTCCTACCCTGCACAGGGAGCGGCTGTGTTTTCTTCCAGGACAGCTCCCACGGGCCGAGCCGTGGCCATCTGTGAGACTGGGGTGTGCCGCGAGCGGGGTGCTGTGCTGCAGCTGCCAGCTGAAGGCTTGCTGCATTTCTTTCATGTCAAACCACCTGGCAGAAAATCAGGAGGAAAAAAAACCAAACAAACCTTGTTGGTTAGCCCCTTTGCCAGTGTACTGAAAGATCTTAATGCGCCAAACACTCAGAATTTGGCACTTGGAGAAGGTGGTGCTGGTCCTTGTCCTGGTACACCTCTGTAGCCCTCGTGTGGCTGAACAGGGCTGCAGCTGAACTAGGGCTGTCTTGCATGGCAGCATTTTCAGGCTGTGCAATGAGACCTGCATTTGCTGCTAGAGTTGTTGGGTGGCCACACATGCTTAAAATATTGGGCCTCTCTGTGAGAAATATCTCCCATTTCAGTGCCTGCTCTGAAGGTTTAGAAGGTGGTGAAGGGCACACGTTCATCTGAAGTGGTTCTTGCGAGGACCTCCTGTGTCTGTCTCCTCTACACAGCGGTAGCAAAGAGCTTCCTGAATTTTCCAGTGTCTGTGGGGCTTTGCTTTAAGGAAAATGTGTCTTTTGTTTCAGATCACCTGCTAGCAGACTCCTACATCGGGCAGGAGGACTCCCCTGAGATGCAGCAGGTGGCCCAGAACAAGCGCAGGCTCTCAGTCATCTCGGACGGCAAATTTGAGAGGAGCTTCACCGAGGAGCAGGCGGAGAAGATGCCGAGCGAGGGTCCCAAGCCACGAGTCTACACCATCTCTGGAGAGAGGCCGATGCTGTCGGAGCACGAGAATGACAGCATGGAACTGGTGGTGATGAAGGGGGCTGCCCACGAGGAATGTCACCACGGCCACCACGCGCACGGCGCCGGCAGCTCGCACGGCGTCCGGCACTGCAAGGCCTGGCCGGGTGGCCGCCAGGGCTCCAAGGAGTGCCCCAACTGCTCCAGGCTGGCTGCCCCTTCCCAGCAGTCCATTGAGCTGGAGCAGCACCCACCTGGCGAGGCTGGGTGGCACAGGAAAAGGCTGGAGAGGATGTACAGTGTCGATCGAGTGTCTGGTAAGTGAGTGCTGGGTTGTTGTATTGAGGACAGGTGAATAAAGTGATCTATAGACTCTAAGGTCTCAGAAGGTAAAATGCAAAGTTTATTAGAAACTACACATTTTTTTTATAGACAGTTACCATAAAGGTGGACTTGATTGTTTTTTAATTACAGAATCACAGAATCACAGAATAATGAGGTTGGAAGAGACGTCTAACACCTCAACTAGACTGTAGCACCAAGTGCCATGTCCAGTCTTTCTTTAAACACATCCAGAGATGGTGATTCTACCACCTCCCTGGGAAAAACATTCCACTACTTTATTATTCTTTCAGTGAAATTTTTTTTCCTAGTATCCAATCTATACCTTCCCAGATACAGCTTGAGACTGTGTATTATTATCTAATAATAACAATAATAATATTAAATATTTATAATAATGTTTAACATTAAATATAATAATTATATGTAATAATCTTCCTACTATTGGTTAATTAGGAACAGCACCCTACTTGTAAACATTTTACAATTAACAACACATTTTACAATCAAAACACCAGCTGCAGGATTGTTCTAATTCTTTCTCTGAGCTTTCTCAAAACTTCCCAGAGGAATGTCTGGGAAAGTTTATCTGACTCTCTCCCTCTGACCAGACTGTCAGCCACCACATCAGCTGACGCAAAAGGTGACACCCATCTCATCCCAGCACAGGGGTTTTGATCCAGGGCCCTTCTGGTACCGGGGGCAGAATTCCTGGAAAGGGATTGTCAAGGGAGGAGTTTGCAAGAAGCTGAGCTCAGCTGGAGGCCAGCTGATCCTAGCTCTTGGTCATCAGAGGCTGCTGTGGTGGTTTTCATGACTTCACACAGCTCAGGGAGCTCCTTTTCTGTGGAGGAAGAGCAAAAGAGGAAGGTCTCTATCAAAACCCTGCATCCATGCTCATCCCAGTTCAGAGCAGGATCCTTCTCTGCCTCTTGCTGGGCAGAGGAGATCTTTCTGAACTGCTCTGTGGGAGCCTCAAGTTATGGTGTTCTGTACTTTGGTGTGTTCCCAAAATTCTTGTTTGCAGGGCTGGAAGCCACTCATGTAGTGCCACCTCATGGGCTTCCTACAAATACTAGCAAATAACACAGTGTTGGACTTTTTCCCTCCTTTCTTCGTGGCTTAATGTTCTCAGGGAAGAGTGCTTGTAATTATTCCATTCCATTAAAAAAAAATTGTCCTTAAAAACTGAACCATTAATCAAATACATGTCTGTGTGCTTTGAATTATAAACTGATGTGCAGTCCATCTTTGCCTGTATGGGGCTGGCAAAGAGTCTGGCCTAATTTGTCTGATTTTTTCTGTAAACACACATCAAGGCATTTAGAGCAGAGAGTCTGGCCAGGAAGGGTCAGGGTTTTCTCCTTGAAAAGAAACTGTGTATAACGACTGAGGAGATCAAACTGTCCATCTTCCCTGGGTTCAGAGTTTTCTGATAAATACTGCAGTGGTGTTTACTACAGGTAAAATCACCAAAGGTTTGGCGTCCTGGACCATGTTTTCATGCCTAGATACCTGAAATTACATGGCCACATGAATATATGGCTTAAACTGAAGAATAGTAATGAAAAAATAGCTGATTATGAAACGTGTGGAAAAGCTGCAGTTCCCTGAAATCCTGTGCATGATTTTTAAGCATTGTTCCTCTGTTCCCTGGGATTTTTTGGGATTCACAGCAGACATTTTATGTGCCCCAAAGGAGCTTCTGTGAAGAAAATGAGCTTTATCCCAGCCCAAACCAACACACCTGGACAAATCAGAATTGCACTGTGGGACTGAAGGAAGTTACTTGATACAGAAGCAAGGCAAAGCTCCACAGCTTTAATGGAGGGGTTTAACTCCTCATAGCTGGAGCTGTGTTTGCTAGAAAACCTATGCTGGTGATTCCTTCAAGGAGATGCTGTTACTGGGCCTTGGAATTCAGTATCTGTTTTCAGCCAGGCAGCCATTTTCATTGGGTCCAGTCATCAGTGTGGAGTGGAGATTCTTTCTGAAAATGTGTCAGAATAGTCACTTAAATGGGAGCAGAGTGGTTAGTGCAGGACCTTTGGATGCCCCCACGGGCATTCCATGATTCAGCAGCTCCTCTGGGTGCTCGTCTCAAGCCTCTGGGTCCTGACATGTGTGGCTGCACAGGCAGGGCTGTGTCCCCAAGCCCAAATTCCATCCCAGCACTGGCACCATGGAAGGAGAATTCCCTCAGCTTGGTCTTATTTTCACTCTCCGTCCAAGTGCTGCCGCTCAGATAACCCCACAACTGAACAGCACAAGTGCCACAGGTTGCAAGAATTCCCTGGCATGTCCTTCCTGCCTGGCTAGCAGGGGAAAGGCAGCAGAGCGGAGTGGAGGCAGGAGAGGCTGATTTCCCCAGGGTTCACCTGCCAGTGCTGCTTCAGTTTGCATTCCCATGACAAGTTGCTGCTGCAAACCAGCCCTTATGGCAGCCAGGCCCCATTGGCATCACTGAACATGGGTTTTGGTGCTGAGTTTCTGATGCCTGACACCATTCCAGGGCAGCACAAGCTGTCATCCCCTGGTCTGCTCCCAGCATCTGATACCCACACATCCACTCATGGACAGAGATGCTGGGATTTGGGTGCAGTGGGAAGTGGCTGGAGATGCTGGATGGTGGTGGTGGTGGTGTCCCTCCAGTCTTACCAGGCCCCTGGCTCCTCCACTGTTTCCTCACAGTTGATGGTGAAAGGAAAGGAGAACAAGCTGCTCTGCCTGGCCAGAAAGGATGTGCTGCCTGCTTCTGGCAGCAACAGCCATGCCCATGATCTGAATTTTAATTCAGTGAGTGAGCTCAGGAGCTGAGCTGTACTGCCCAGTTCCTACCTGTGAGCTCCTCTGCTGATGTTCTGTCCTCTGAAGGGTCCCAAATCCTTTATTCCACATTGAGTGCTGTGTGGAGGGCAAGGATATTTTTCCTAAGTTAACTCCAGTTGTGAGAAAAGGAGAGAAAGCTCCCAGCAATGTGCAGGCAGAGCCTCCTAAAGATATTAGCTGTTGTTCATAAGCTCTGCTTTGAACCAAAGCCTGTGGCTTAAAAGCTGTAAAACACATGAAGAGACTGTCAGTCCTTTGGGATGAGTAGTCCCTGAGAAGCCTATACAGAATTGTTGGCTAAAAAGGAATTTGTACAACTTCTCCTTCGCCACTTCTGTGGGTTGGAGGCTTCAAACAAGTAACTCATTTACAGTCTGAGTTGTTCTGCTTTGCTTCTGTCTCTGTGTTTTGGAGGAGAGCAGACTTTGGGACTGCAGCAGAAGTCTTTAGCATACTGGAATGCAGTTTCATTTAACATACATATTTCCTTGGAGTGCTTTTAAACAAGACTTGACGTAAACTGTGAGCTGAGAAGGAGTGTCTGCTACAGCTTTCTATAGATTTCTTGGAAGCTGCACTTCAAAGGAAGGCTCCCCAGCTGCACTTGGCATTTTTTGCATCTGTAATTGCAGCCACTTTCTGTACTTTCAGGGAATAATCTGTAGGATATGGTGATCTGTACAAAACATTTGGTAAGATAGCTGGTCTGTAGTAATTATGCCTGCAGTGGGCATGTGGAATTTAACTGGCTTGGGCCAGTGAAAGTGAATTTGAAAATACCTTGACAATGCCAGAATATTAAATATTGTCAGATCTGAAGACTTCAAAAACTGAGGCAAGACACAATCAGCAACATGGGGCAAGGCATTAGGCAAGGGAGTCGCAAATTGGGTGTGAAGCAAGATGAAAAATCAGGTAGCCCCCAACCCCAGGAATCCAGTTCACTGAGCTCTCACAAGTGTTGTGGCAGTGGATTTCAATACCCCCCTGATTCCTTGCCTGCCTGACTCCAGCCTGAGAGTTCTCAGCAGGAGCTGCTGCGTGGGCAGGTTCCTCCTCCTGGTCACCACACACATAATTGGTGACTTATTTTGTTTTTTGTCTTAATGGTCATTCAGTGAAGGTGATGTAGTGTTCTGATGCCCTGGAAATAGGAAAAAACCCCCCACAATTGGTTTAGCCAGGGCAGTTTCCAAAGAGAGGTGACTAAATCAGCTCAGTTACCTGCAGGTTGTGGAGCTGATGGGTGGTTTGACTTCCAAACCAGGGGAACTCCTGAAGGCCAAGCCACCAGGAGCAGGTGTGAGAGGGGTTTATTGAAACTTCAGTGGCAGAAGAAGAGAGGCTATTTCAGGCTTACTGTTCTGAGTGGAAGGTAAATGCTTTTCATCACTGGGCTGTGTCAGAAAGAACTGGAGGAATGGGACAGTTTAAATCAATGATATAAGGGAAAAGGCAGAGACAGGAAAATGCTTTTAATGAAAAATGTTTCTTTTCCCTGTTTTTTTTTTTTCCCAGTTCAAATGTCAGTCCTGTAATTCTTGGATTATTGTAATCTCCAATGGTTAAGATAGAGCTTTTATTCTTCCCTTAGTAGCCTGATAGACAGACTTAGCATGAATTTGCAGAACACTCGGTGGCAGTGTGCATTTATATGAGGAGGATGAGACTTGAAGTGTTCAGTCAGGGCAAGATGCTGAAGGAAAGTCCTGAGAGAAAGAGCCTGGGGAGGAAATGTGGCTGTCTGAAGGGTGTCTGTGCCTGCTGGGTGCTCAGGCTCTCTCTCTCTTGCAGATGATGTTCCCATACGAACCTGGTTCCCGAAGGAGAACCTCTTCAGTTTTCACACTGCTACTACAACTATGCAAGCGTAAGTGAAACCGCTGCTGTGGCTTTCGTTCTGTACCTCAGGGTCTGAGCTCAAAGCTCAGAGCCTGGAGCAGGAGTTGTGTGTTTGGCATCACTGTTCAGGGATAAGAGAGAACGAGAGAAATTTGTCTCTTTTTAATTTTCTTTCCTACTTACCAGTTCTTCCCTACTTCTTTGCATTTGTTTGGTTTTACCTTCTTTAACTCCTCGGGTTACCTTGCTCTTCTCTGCTTCCCTGATTTTGTCTGTGACACTGTGGCCTGGCCACCTCTGCAGAGCAAGGGTCCTGTGGATCACCAGCTGAGACCCTCCACCAGCTGCTTCTGCTGCACACACTTTCCAAGGGAAGGGTATTCCAGGCTTGCCCTGCATCCCTCACTCCCCAGAGGTGCCTTCCTCTGCGATAAGGAAGCCCTGCAGCTCTGCACGTGTGAAAAAGTGTCAGTAAAATCCCTGCAAAGTATGAAGCGGTGTGAGTTAGGAGGAACCTTTCTCTCCACACTCCATGCAGGCTCTGGGGTGCTGAGTTTGGGAGGAGGCAGCTCTCAAAGGGCTCAGGAGATTGAGGAAAGCCTCTTCTCCAGGTTGTGCCAGCTTGCCAGGGAGTGCCTTCCTGGTTTTGAGTATTTCCTACCTGACTGGAAAACTAAGGCAAGCAGAGAGGAAAACAAGAGGCTGTTCTACCTTCCAAGGCCCTTCCCCAGCCTTGCCACCTTTTTCCTGTGTGTTTCTTCCAGTGTCTGAGTCACCCTCAGCTCTCTGGCTCTCTTTTCTTCTTGTCTAATCTGGTGTCCTTTTTGTACTCTTGTTTCTCTGACATTTCTTCTTTCCCTTGTGCTTTTCCCTCCCTAAATCCTGAAAAGAGGCTGGTTATTTCTCTTGGCATAACCCAGACTGGACCAGACCCAGAAGGATTCATGCAGGGGAGGGCTGGATCTGGAGTTGAGGAGTGGGGTAGCTGCATATCCAGAAAAAAAAAATTTAAAAGATATTGTCTGATAACAGCCAATGGTATTTCACAGTTCTGATGTGACTCACAAACCATGAGAAAAATTAGCACATTTGGACACAGCCTTTGCTGTCTGAATTTGTATTTTCTGGGCAGATCTGTTAGAGGATGATGGCCCATGTCTGGGCTTGAAGGCCATTGTGGGGTTGGTTTGGGGAATGGTGCCCCAAGGGAACCCTTGAGGAGCAAGTCCCTTGGTAGATGTGGTTCCTTGGTTAACATTTCTAGAGCTTCTGTGCTGCCTCTAGAAGTGACACAGAAACTCCTCCAGGAGTTCAGGGCACCTCCCCAAAGTGCTGGGGTGGCCCCTGGTCTCTGCTGCAGTGTTTTCAACCTGCTGTGCTTGCTCCCTTCATGGAGCAGGCAGCATGAGCCAGCTTCAGCAGTGTTTGTCATGGTGGGAGCAGCTCTCCCTGCTCCAGGAGCTCGTGGTTCCACAGCCTGTCGGGCCACACTCAGCTCTTGTACATCTGCACATTCTCTGGGTCTGTGTGGAGCTCAGTTTGCATCCAAGCCACATGTCAGCCCTGCCCCAGGGAGGATTGAGCTCAGTCAAGGAGGAATCTCACCACTGAGAAATATTTAATTTAAAAAGCAATTTCCTTCCACCTTACAATAAATATTCCTTCTGGAGTGAGAATTCCCTCAGAATGCTGGCTGGGCCTGAGCACTAATAAATTCCTCTTTTCTCTCTTTTTCTCTGCATCTCCTGGAATCTCTAGCATCTCGTAAGTATAATCTTATTTTTTTGATGTCCTTGTCTGTTGGTCTGCTGGCTAAACTCTCCTCTCCTGTCCATCATATTCACTTGTGCTTTCCCTGTGCTAGGGGCTGTCTGTCAGCTGGCTGGAGGTTAGGTGGCTACCCCTGGTAGGCCTACATGGATCCCACCAAACCATCCTCATCCTCTGAGTGCAGCCCTTAGTCGCTGGCACATTTGTCCCTCTCGATGCTGGTGCAGAGAGGGGGTGGCTGCAGCTTCCAGGTCCTTTCTGCAGAGCAGGGATGGTGGGTGCTCCTTTGGGCCGCGTTCTGATGTTTGAGGAGCAGCCCAGGGGAGTGAGGAGCTGTGGTCTGAGTGCCCTGACCCACACATGGTGCTGCCCAGCCCCCTGGGCAGCTCAGCCTCTGTTGTCTGCCCAGAGCCTCCCTCTGTGTGTCCCATGTCCTCTCCAGTTCCAAGCTGTGGACTTGGTTAATGGCTTGAAATGGTTTCCCAGGGCGTTCAGGGGCTACGCAGAGAGGAAGAGACGGAAACGAGAGAATGATTCTGCAGCTCTTATCCAGAGGTAGGGCCCGTCCCCCACAGCTGTGACCTGCTGTTGCATGGGCCCCTGGGGTCACTGCTGAACCCTGGTGGCGTTGACCGTGGCTGTCCCTGTCTCTGTGCTGTCCTGGGGACACTGGCAGTGGCTCTGCTGGAGCTGTGGAGGTGAACGATGCTCAGGATAGCTGATCTCCATCTTCTTAAAGAACACTGTCAAGTTGCTTTTAGCATTCCACATGATCTGTGCCTCAGGCAGAAAAATGCATACTTAAAAAATTAAAGATGTAATTTCCCCATTCCAGTGTGGAATTTCGTGTCATCACAGAATGGCTTGGATTGGAAGAAACCTAAATTATGATCTAGTTCCAACTCCCCTGCCACAGGCAGGAATTTATTTGAGGTTAGATGAATACTGTATGTGCCATTGCTGCATGTACAAATGCACCTCAAAAATCTGAGACCTAGGCAAAATTGACATCTCTAGTGACCAGAAGTCTATTTTTAAATCTTTTTTTTTCAATAATAGAAGGGAAATAAAAGTGGATGGGTATTGTTTCCTTGTCTCCAGGTATTACAGAAAGGCCTGGTTTTCTTCTGCAGGCTTCCTATGGCACATCATCTACTCAACAGTAGGAATCAGAACTGGTTTGGTTTTTTAAATGTGCCAAGAGTTGCGGCAGCCTACTAAAAAGGATAACACAGTGTGTGTGTAATTGGTTTAAAACTACCATGATCACTTCAGCACTGTTCAAAACCAAGTGGGAGAAAAACATCAGATTTTCTTAACTGAGAAATTGCCAGGCAATATTTTTTTATAGCAACTTCAGAATGGTGAGGTTTTTTCATGAATAACAAAGAGAAATAAAAATCCAAACTATAGACACTTTAAACAAATAGACAGTGTATCTTTAAAAAGAGAGATTTCTCAGAATTGGTTAGGCAGAGGCAAGTCTTGGTTAGAAAATGGCTTGTGAGTACAGGAGCAGTTGTGAACCTTGGTGGGGCTGTGTAGACAGGAGGGAGGATGGACTGAGCCGAGCCGTGTCCCTTCTCCTGCTGTGCACACTGCAGGGCTGGCAGGGCAGGGAGCCTGGCTGGGGCCAGGTGTCCCAGAGAGGAGGTGGGACAGCAGTGGAGGGGCTCTGGCTGCAGGGATTGCTGGCAGAGCTCAGCTCTGTCCTGCAGGGAGCGAGGAGAGCCCTGCTGTGTGTTTGGGTGTTTGTTGTGCAGCCCTTGGTGGGTGTTTCAGGGTTCAGCTGTTCTCACACAGCTCCTTCAGTGCTGTCCTGGTGTCCAGGGAGGCTGGATTGTGTGGTGTGGCCACAGGGATGCTGCTGCCTGTGGAGTGAGGGGTGCCCAGAGCTTTGCCCACTGCAGGAGCAGCCAGAGAGGGGAGTGTGAGAGGTGCTGCCAGGAGTTTGGGTAGTGAAAAGTCTTCTGGGCAGCATGTGGTGACCCACTGCAGGCAGAGCTGCAGGGTGTGGAGTGGGACTGCAGTGTCTTGGAGCCCCTCTGGCTGGGATGGATGCCCTGGAGGTGCCGTGGGGTCATGCAGAGCATGAGGCACACTGGAGGAGAGCTGCTTAGAAAAGGGAGATTTCATCACTGAAACTTGAAGGATTCTGGTTGTGTCATGATGGGTGAAGGGATCTTGCAGGGGATCAAGTGCCACAGAGCTCCTGGGCGCATTTACAGGAGCCAGGCAGGAAAGCTGGGCAGATTTGGGGACCCCACTGCTGGCAGAGCTGGCTGCAGCTTCCCAGGGCCTGTCCTGGTGACATGCAGGCACAGAGGAGCCTGAGGAGCCAGGCAGCTGCAAGAAGGCTCAGAAGGATCTAGAAGTTCACAGCATGGCCAAGTTAGGAGGCAGTCCCAGACTTGCACTTCTTTTCCAAAGTGTTGTTTTTTCTAGAAGAAAATAGATGGAGCAAAAGGCCTTTGTCCCATTCTGTGAGTGTTTAGTGCAGTGATTAACCTTGAACAGCTGGATTCTCCTTGGAGCTGCTCTCAGCAGAGTTTAGGAGATGGTATTTAGGTCTCTCAAGGGGAGAGCCCAAGATGTACAGGCAGCTGGGAGCACCCTTCTTCTATGGCAAAGGCTGCTTTACCCTTCTTCCCCCAGGGTCTGAAAAAAGTCCGCTGTGTGGAGGACAGCTGAGCATTTAAAAGAAAAATGGGTTTTACTCCAAAATGCCAAAAGCCCAAAGGATGTGACAGTGGCCTTGGGCAATTAACAATGGTGCTCAGTGTCTGGTATGATCTCAGGCCCACAACAGACCATAAAGATTTCCATATAACATATGTCTGAGACATTTTTGTGTAAAGAACAGCCCTGGTTCCTTTAAAATGTTGTATTTGTGTGGATTTTAGTTGAATGCACTGTAAGACAGACTCAGTTGTCAGTCTTACAAGTTGTCTGGGGTGATGGTGCACTCCAGAAGGCTTCTTACAAAGGGCCAGGCTAGGGATGTGCCTAAAGAGGCACTTGTCTGATCCACAGCAGTGAATCTTCATGTACCCAAGTAGAGACAAAATAAATCTTTGGGAAGCATTAATAGCCCAAGTGTAGACAGAAGTTTGGCATGGAATAATGCTGCTCCCAGCTGCTGGTTTTGCTTCTTGCTGAATTTGGAGCCTGATGACAACAAGGGCTCCCAGGCCAAAGAGGGGAGGTGCAGGAGGTGAGGTGGGTGCAGTGCTCTCCCACAAGGACTGTGTTTGTGTGGATCTCCTGGACAGGAGCACATGTATCTGAGTTTTCTGAACAACTTCTTGTCAGTGCTGGAAGTGTCTTTTGGTCCAGTCAGTTTGCTAAAGCATCTGCATGGTTGTACCATGTCCTTACTCATCCCACTAACCTGTGTGTGAGCCAGACAACTTGTGATTTACCCCTTTCACCAGCTGTGGTGTCTGTTGCCTGGTGTTTGCCCTGTGTTTGGGGGCCACAAGGAATCCAGGAAGGCTCCCCCACTCCAGGGTGCCCAGTGCATGGGCTCTCTGTCATCCTGGGGCTGCACTGAGGGGTGAAGCCACAGTTACTAAATAGGGTTCATGGAGAGATGACACTGCTCTTGATGCTGCTTCTCCCTGTCTCTTCTGGTGTCCTGTTTGTTCCTGTCCTGTTCCTGCCTCGTGAGTGATGAGAATCTGAGAGAAACTGGTCCCTTGCACTCGGAGGGGCTGGACAGAGTCCCTTTGCCATGGCCTCTGAGGAGTGGCCAGGACATTCTGTTTCACACAGATCTGACTCTGGGATGTAGCTGTTCCCCAGGGCTTTCCCCTGGAGCTCTGTGCTCTGCAGCCCCTCTGGACCTGCCTGTGAGGCCAGGGCAGCACACAGGGAGAGCAGGCCCGTGGGGACAGGCAGCATCACTGAACTCTGCTGTGCAAGGAGGGAGAACATGCTTTGGTCCTCCCCAGCTGTGCCTGGAAAGCAGCACGAGCTGCATGGTTACCAACAGCACAGGAGGGGTTTTAGGAGCTGTGTTTGGGAATGAGCACAGCCACGTGTGTGCAGGCCCTGGGCACCCCACGTTCTGCTGGAGAGAGGGGAGCAGTTACTGCTCTTTACCAGGAAAAGAGGGAACACTGCCAGCACAGGCAGCAGTGGATGTCCTCAGCAAATACAGCACAGGTAAAGCTTAACCAGAGAAAAGGGAAAGCAGCCATGAGCAGGGGGCTGCCCTCTGGGACCCCACTTGCCCAGTACCACCAGCCCAGGGAGCTCAGAACAGCCCCCTTTAACGAACATCACCATCCCAGCACTAAATCACTTCAGGTTGGGGGCCTGGTCTCCAGCTTTGGAATGCCCAGAAGGAAATATGTCATCATCCCCATTTTATTTTCTTCCTCCCTGTTTTCACAGTCCTGCTGGGCCCAGGTGTTGCTTCTTGTCATGTTTCTCAAAGGTTGTGTTTGGCCTTTCTTTCAGGAATTTTCGGAAGCACCTCCGCATGGTGGGAAGCCGAAGGGTTAAAGCACAAAGTAAGTGAGCACCTGGAAGTGTGGCTGTGAGGAGCTGGGCTTTGTGGGGTTCGTGTCACATGCAGATGTGGGTTGAAAGGACCTGGCTTTGGGCTGGAGACAGGAATTGACCTGTTGGTGCCATTTTACCCCACAAAGAAGGCCAGGTGGTTGCAAGTGTCCAGGACATGTGGATGCCTGCAGCAGCCTGGAGGCTCTTCCCAAGGACCCTCTGCTGTGGCTGTGGGACATCTCTGGTGCAAGGCATCATGGAAGGAAAGCCACTGCATCCTTGTCCCCTGTGTGGATTTTGGTGACCACTGGGGTGGAGGCCAGTGAGGAGAACACGAGCTGTGAGTCCAGCAGAGCTGCCTGGCCTCTTTCTGCAGCTGTGACCTGCTGTGGCTCCATGTGCCACACAGACTGCTGGCTGTCCTCTCCTGCCCTGTCCCCCTGTCATCTCCACAGCTGGCCCTGGGGGAGAGTTGCCTGGTGGCAACTGAGATGGTGGTGGAAATAAGAATGAAGAGGATCAGAGAAGAGGTTGGAGCAAGGGGCAAACCAGGGAGTGTTATGCCTCACTGGGGAAGAAATCACCTCTTAGGCCTGCAAAATTGCAGTTCCCTTTCCCTGGTGAAGGCAATAATCCTCCAAAACTTGATTGGGCAGCTCCCTTAGTGCTGTGAAAGTGGTGTAACCTGCTCCTGGGAGCTGAGGATTGCTCCAGAAGAGAAACATCTTGTTCTTCCCAACCTCCCTGGCCAGGCATCATGTACAGAGTGCCCACAGCAAAGCATTGATGAGTTCAATTTGCATTCTTTCCTTTCTCATATGCTATGGGAAGTGATCAGCAAAGAGATTTGCACTTTCCAGAGTCTTCATCAGCATCTGAGTTAGCACTGCCTGACATGGACAGGGCTTACCTCCCTCAGGAACTCTTGGGTCATGTTTTCAAAGCTTTCTTTCTGTGCACAATAGCTAAATGCCTGGGTTTATCTGAAAGCTGAAGATGGAGATCACCTGAAGAACTTGAAGACATGATTTGTCTCCCCAGACACCCACCCTGGCCACACTTCAGCAGGGGACAGGCTGCTCTTGTGATGCTGATCTGCAGTGAATTCCTGTGCTGCTGTTACTCAGTTCCCTGCTGCACACTCTGTCTGGCACCAGAGACAGGTATTAGTGCCCATAAGTGGCAGTTAATCCTGGCATAATGGCTCTCACATGGGCTTGCCAAGTCAGACACGGTGGTTGCCAGTTCCCAGGAATTTGCCTGCGGTGCAGCCGTCTGAGCCAAGCTCCCTGGTTTGTGCTTGGGAAATGCCAGTGCAAACAATACAGCACTCCTTGGGAGGAAAAAAAAGTGAGTAGTGCTCACAAGAGTGCAGGCAAGCAAAGGCTGAAAGATTTCCTCTTTTGCAACAGAATGTAGAAAGCGTGAGCTTTACAGAGACATCCCCTCCCTGCTGTTTGGTCCAGCTCTGACTGGGATGCCAGTAGAACATGAAGGGAAAACTTACTGGAGAGCTACAGCTGCCTTCTGGCCATGCAGGTGTCATTTTAGCTGTGCAGTGCATGTTTCTGTGAGGCCTTGGAATCTGAGCACTTACACTGGGACACTGGACTGGCCTTGGTTAAATTGAGGTTTGAGCTGTGTGCATTTAAGGAGAGACCATCAAGTGTTGTCCTTTTTCTGTGTTCCACGTCCCATCCTGTGCACAAGTGGGCACTTGTCTCTGCTGTGTGGAAAGAACTCACGTTTGGCAAGTGGAAGGAGTCTGTGATGTGTGGCTTTGGTGGCAATCTGCTGGATGATTTGTTTGCTGGCAGCAGCAGAGGTGCTTTGGGATATGTTAATGTCGTGCTCTGGTTTTATCCTTTAGCATTTGCCGAACGGCGTGAGAGAAGCTTCAGCAGGTCCTGGAGTGACCCGACTCCCATCAAAGCTGATTCCTTCCATGACTCTCGAGAAAGTGAGTTCTGAGTCCTTTGAGCTTCCTCCTGTGGGCAAACCCTCCAGCAGTTGTTGACTGGAGTCCCACTGGAGTAACTCCTCTGTGCCCTCTGTCCTGTCTGTGATCTTTTTTTAGTTTCCTGAGATCGGAGCAGGTAACGCTCCAGGTGTATGTACCTGTTCATCTGTGTGTACCTGTATTTATTTGTAGAGCACCACTCATCCAACCTCAGATTATTGAGCAGTTGCCAAAGGGTACCCAGTGGTACAGCTCTCTTACAGCCCTCTGTTCGCATCATCCCTTATCCTCTTGACACCAAAACAACCTCTCTGGAAACTCACCAGTCCAAGGCTGCCTTTCACCATAGTGGGGCTAACGTGGCTTCCTATGCAGGAGCCCCTTCTGAGCTCTTTCCTAGCCTGGAATAGCTCAAGAACACAGCTGATGAGATGGAGCTTTGATTTCCTGCACAGGTGATAGCTTGGGGCAATCTGATCTTCATTTGGGCTGCCAGGAATCCCTCTGGGAATCCCCAGTAATGCTGCCATGTTCTGCTTGAGGGGACTGAGATGCTGTTGTGTTCATTTACAGGAAGGAATGCCAGCATCTGTATTCTTACAAAGGGAATGGCTGTTTTACACAGATTTTATTGCAAGCCTGTAGGCAGGAACTTGGTGGATATGAGTTTGCCCATGTTGAAGTGAATTTCACTAATGAAATGACCTGATCTACCAGGTAAGCGCGAGATCTGGCCCTGCTAGCTGTAGAAGACCCAGGTTGCAAGGGGAGGTGTATCAAAGGCCAGGTTCACAACATGACCTTGTTGTTTGGCAGTCTGACTCCTCCCTGCTCCCTCAGCTGCCCGGAGGCAGATGGAAAAGCCATGGGAAAGCCATGGAAAAGCCGTGGGTCACACAGGCTCCGGGCACTGCACACCGACACTCGGACATCCCCAAAGGCACAAACAGTGGCACCTCGGTTCTCTTTCCTCAGTCCAGCAACCATCTCTGTTTTTAACCTTTAATGGTCAATTATATTCCTTCCAGATGTTTTTTTCCCCAGGAGGCATTGAAGGCCAACAGGTAAGGTCGATTTGGAGAGCAAGTTCAAGTCTACTGTTGCAATATGACTGTGTTTGTTGCAGCTGTCCTCACGCACGCTCTAAGACTTCTCTGCCAGGATCAGTCTGACCAACAAGTCAGATTTTCTTTATAATCCCTGAAAATATGTAGTCAGAGCAGTAATTACTACAAGGAGACCAGCTTTGAAGTCTTTGGACTTTTGCTTATCAGCCTGGCAGTGCTGAAGTGTAGAGAGTCTGTCTGTGTTCTGTCTCCTTCCCCATTTCTGGAGTGACAGGGTGACTGTTGTGACTTAGCATTTGAAAGCCAAGCTTGGTGACTGCAAGAGTGATGAAGTTCTGTGACACGTGATGTGAGCTCTCTGTGCACTCTTCATTTGTTACATGTTTGTCTGTTTGAAGACACCAGCCCCAGAGTGGTGTCTGTCACTCTGTGGGTGACAAGAGAGCACGAGTGTCGTGGCACCTCTTGTGAGGAAGCTGCCAAGGCAGGATGGAGTGGGAAAGGCTGTTCTGCCCTGTAATGCTCCCTGTATTCTGGCAGGCCATGACCTTCAGGATTCCTGCGGGACTCTGGATGGTGACTTTGACTTGAACTGGGAAGCAGAAAAGGAACTTGAAGCCATGGCATGTGACGGAGAAGACTTTATTCCACCAAAAATAATGGTGAGAGTTTCCAGCTCATGCTCTGCCTGTCCTTTCAGTGCTGCTGAGTTCAGGATCTTCATGGGAAGTCTGTTGTGTAGGCACAGCCTCAGGTGTCTGTGAGAGTCACTCAGAGATGAACCGAGACATGACATGGGTTCAAATCTGTTACTGCTGGGGGTAGTGCATTGAAATAAAACTAGAAGGAGAGACCTGTAGTCCAAATCAGAGCAGTACTGACACCAACACAGAACCAAGTCAGCCTGAGGCTTGTTAACCCTGAAAATAGAGACCTGAACACCATTGCCAGCTCTGCTCCCACAGTGAGGAACTGAGGGGCCTGGAATCACATCAGAGTTCACAGAGTTCAGGCTCTGGAGCCAGCTGAGGCTTCAGCCAGAGTTGTCAGGCACCGTCTGGCACCTGCAGCCCTGTGCCTGGTGCAGGTCCCACCAGACACTGAACATTCCCTACAGCCAAAAGGAGGTTTTGCAGGAGTGATCCTCACTGGGATACAGCCATCCATGGTAGTGCACGAGCTGCTTCATCCTCTGTGCACCCCAGTCTCCCCTTTCCAGCCTGTTCTGGGCCCAGTGCAGCCTGAGGGCAGAGCTGTGTGCTCATGTGACACTCAGGGGCACTCAGCAGGCCTGGGGGTGCTCTGGGCTGGAAACCTTCCACTGGGATGTGGATAGACTGGGTTAGCTGCTACCTCGAGTCACACCTGAGACCAGCTGAGCAGGGCACTGTTTTATGGCCTTTGTGCTTCTGTCCAGACTCTACTGCCTTCTCCTCATGCTGTTGCACCTTTTTTCCCCTTTGTAGCTCATCTCTTCCAAAGTGCCCAAAGCAGAGTATGTCCCAACAATTATCCGCAGGGACGACCCCTCCATCATCCCCATCCTCTATGTAAGTACATCACTTCTGCCGTGATGACAGCACAAGTCATATAGACACTTTTTTTTTTCCCTAGTTCCTTTTAGGGTGACTCCAAAATGCTGATGTGGTTTGGAAAAGCTATCAGGAAGGGGCTGGGAGTGTGTTGAACCCAGCTTTGGGGTCTGGGATAGCTTTGTGGGGGCTCAGGTCCAGGTGGAACAGTCAGGTGGGGTGGAAATGGCACATGTGGGCTCTGGGCTCTGCAGGCCCAGCCAAGCTGCGTGGGAGGATTGTCAAGGGAAGGCAGGACAGGCACTGCCAGGCTTAGGGCTCCTCCTTATGCTCATCCTTGGGATAAGCAGCACTCAGAGCTCAGCAGTGAACCACCAACCTCATCACCCCACGTGCAGTGGGGCATCCCTGTCAGTCATTAACTTAACTCTGACTTTTCCCTGGCAGTCTGGCCTGAGCAGGTGTCTGATACAGCAGTGAGGAGTCATGGGTTTCTTTTTCTAATCACTTAATTTGTGAGGGAATGTGAGACTGGGAGCCCAGCAAGGCCACTGTCAGTGTGCAGCAGGCTGTGCTGCTGGGGTTTAGCCTTGCTGCTCTTGTCTCTCGTCCTTGGAGGGTTGTTCAGTGGTCCTGATGACCCTGCTGTGGCAGAGGCAGCTGTTTGTCAGCCAGCTTGGATGGGGTAGAGCCAGAGAGTGGCTGCCAAACACGGGCAAACAGGCATTGCTGATGTTGACTGCATCTGAGGGACAGTCTGTGCTTTGGATGTGTCTGCAGCCTTCAGCTGCAAGCCTTTGAGTGGATTTGATTTTCATGGACTGTTCAGTCTTCAGCTTCTGTGCTGAAATGTGATTTAGTGTGAGGGTTACTGCTGCTGTGACCAGCAGCCATCAGTTGGTGTAAATGTGCTCTTAAAGCCTCCTTGGAATGGGATTGTGTGATTATTAGGGAGCTGGTGGAGTGACGGTGAACCTTTACATGTCTTCTCTCTTGGTTTCCAGGACCATGAACACGCCACCTTTGATGACATCCTGGGTACGTGAGTTTTACCTCCTTTTCTTATCTCCTGCCCAGTGCAAATATAACCATCAATATTTAAGTCACTCCGCTGCCCTGTGATTCAGCTGCCACTCACAGAGTTGTTTTTGTCACCCCAGTGACCCCTGACAGTCAGTTGGTTGCTCTTGGATGTGCTGCTGTAATAAACACTCACTTCTGTGTCCTGTTTTCTGTGCTAAACTCATGGTTTGTGGCAGGGAAACTGAGGCACAGGGCAGCAGGTGCCTGTTCATTGTACCTGTGGTGGGGAGTGGGAGCAGTGACAGAGGGCCAGGAGGGCTGGGGCTGCTCTGGAGCTGTGGTCACTACAGAGCAGTGTCTGGTGCTGTTCCATCCTTCTCTGCCCTGTCACCTGATGACATTTCCTGCTCCCACAGCATTCTTGGCATGTACTGAGCACCCCTCAGCTCAGCTTCCTGCCCTCAGGACTAAGTGTAAAGAAATAACATTAATTTTGACCTTTGTCCGTGGTTCATCTTTTTCAACATGTTTTGTTTGGTTGGTGGTTTTTTTTTGCAGAGGAAATAGAGAAGAAGCTGAACATTTATCGGAAAGGCTGCAAAATCTGGAAGATGCTGATATTTTGCCAGGTACATGAAAGTTTTTAAACACTTGGGTTATTTGTTACAAATTTGTCATTTTCTGTGGGGGAAGTGACATAGAGGAACCAATATTCCAAAGTCAGCTTCCATTAAAGTGGCTGCCAAGCCACTTTCACTTCCCATTTCCCAGACATGAGGCAGTCTCAAGTTGCTGTGACAGCAGGAAATCAAATCTGATTTAGTGAGGCCAAGTCAAGAGCTGGGCTGATTTTCTCAAGGAACCCCAGAAAAACCAACATCAGCACTGACCTAGAAAGGATTCCAGACACAGGGACAAGCACTTGCAGTGCCATAGTTATGGTTTCCATCCAGCTGCAGTGTGACAGTGACAGTGTTATGTGTTCTGGGCCAGACTGGCAGGTGGCTCAGCTGGGAGCTGGAGACCAGAGGGTGCAGGAGAAGGGTCAGGCTGGAGCTGTGGCTGGGACAGTCTAGGCCCTGCTGGATTTGGGAATTGCTGGGGATTTCCTTCCCAAGTTTGCTGTTCCTCGTGGTGGTCAACTGTGGACTTCCCCAGCAGCTGTGCCCTGAGAAGTGAGGGAGGTGACCTGACCTAACTCCCTCCACGTGCCCAGTGCTGCAGAGAAGCAGCTTTGCTGCACACTGACCTGGAGATTGTGACTTACAATGTTCCTGGTGTTGTGTCAGCCTGTTTTCCTCCTGCCCAAGTCCAGTTCCTCTGCAGTGCCAGCCCTTGCCTCCTGTCCCTGCTGTGCTCAGCTGCTCCTCTGCCCACCCCCAGCATCCCCAACTGACAGGGACTTTCTTGTCTTCCCTATTACTCTCCAGCCACCCACAACAGCGTTTTAAATCTATTATTGTGCCTTTCTAGAGTGATGTGGGCACGGAACAGCAAAAGCCATGGAATCCAGCCCCCAGGACACTGCCCGTGTGTGGATGTCCCTGAGCGTGTCCGCAGTGCAGGGCTGCCCTGCTCCCTTGTGGCACCTCTGGGAATGGCTGAGCAGGACAGGAAACGCATCCAGGGTTTGTTTCCTCAGGGCCTGTGCAAAGGGGTTTCCATCTGTCTGTCTGTCTCTTGCAGGGAGGCCCCGGGCACTTATACTTGTTAAAGAACAAAGTCGCCACTTTCGCCAAAGTGGAGAAGGAGGAAGATCTGATCCTGTGAGTGGCTGTGCTGTGTTCTGGGCTTGCATGGTGTTTCTCTGCTGGATTTGCTCAAATGTTTGCAGCACGTGGTGGAGCAGGAGAAGTGAAGGGAACTGGGGTGGCTTGGTTAGGGGATGGAGACACTGAATAGCAGCTTACGGCTCATTCAGGGGTGACAGCAAAGGTGGCAGAGCTGAGCTCATCCCCGGAGTGGTGCAGCCCTGTCACCAGGAGATTTATTCTTATATCTGTTTAGTGTCTCTGTGGATAGGGACTGTCAAAAAGGAGGGGGGAAAAGGTATTTCTTCTACTAAAAACAGCTTTTCTGACCAGAAATGAGAACATGCACTTCCAGCCTCTTGTACTGTGATACCATTGCTAAGCTGGTGGCTATGGCAGAAATCCAGGGTGTTTCCCCACAGCTGATTCTGGCCAGAGGGAAATGGAATTTGTCTCTGCAAAGCCTGCTCAAAGTCCAGTCTGTTACTGAGGAGGCTTTTCACTAACATACCAGCCTTCAGCTGGGAGTGCTGAGCAATTTTGCTGCTCCTTGCAGAGAGTAAAGCTTTGCCTGTTTTGCTGCCTACACGCTTGTGCTGGCTCAAACTTGCTTGGCTAACAGTGCCTGGCTGTGGGGGAGAGGATGTACACCAACCTGTTCCTACACAACTTTTTGTTGGCATGAGAACTGAGTATTAAAATCAACATCTGCTCAGCAATCTCGTGCCTGGCACTGGCTGTGGAATTCTCTGGCACGTGTGCACATCCACGATTCTGAGCACATCCCAGGCATAGCTGCTCCCAAGCTGATAAATCAGGGATCTGCAGGAAGCTGTGAACACACAGCTGAAAGCTGGGGAGCTTGGAAGTCAATGCCTCCATCTAACTTGCGTGCTCCTGGGAGGCAGTGCTGAGGAAAGCTGAGGCTGAAGTCTGGTTGGAACACCCATGGAGGAATTTCTGGGCTTTACAGCCCCCCAGAGTTGCTCCAGCCCTCTGCCCAGGGGAGGGGGTTGTGTTTCACATCCCTCAGGCACCAAGTGCCTGGTCACAGTCACTGCATTACAAGGGGGGGTGACTGTGAGCAGCACCAAGCACGGGCTCACATGGAGCTGCCTGGGCTGCATAGTCTCACTCAGAACAATCTCTCCAGCTGTTCCCTGCTGATTTCATGCCCTGGAAATGAACCAGTGCACTGATAACCCTGGTGTTCAGAAAGGGCAGTTGTTGATAGAAATGGGAGAGAGGAAGCTGGAGGGAATGCTTGGTGAAACTCACTCCAGAAGCACTTCTGGGGGACTTTGCTCCCTTCCCCTCACCTTGGAGCTCCCTTGGCTCGATGGGCTGCTCCTCCTTCTCTGCCACATGACTTGGACCTGCTCCTCAGGCCCTGGCTCTCCTCCTGTTCTTCCTTGTCTGAGATCCAATGGCTCTTCCTGAGCAGTTTCCTGCCCAGGACACAAACCTTGGGCCCTATCTGAGTGCTGTGTACACACATCCTTGGCATTACTCATGCCTATGAGGAGAGGTTGTTGTTGTTTTTTTTTTTAAATGATGTGTTCTGTTTTTTCCAGCTTCTGGAAGAGGTTGAGCAGGCTGATGAGTAAAGTCAATCCTGAACCAAATATCATCCACATCATGGGCTGCTATGTTCTTGGAAACCCCAATGGGGAGAAGGTAGGAGCTTGTGGGTCACCCCTGGAGTGTCTGCTGGGCCCAGAGTCACCCTGGGAGCTCTAAACCTGCCTGTTCTGCTGGCTGGGAACATGCTGGCTATCCTGTGGGAGCTGTGGGTGGGAGAACCCCCTGGATGTGGGGAAGGGGAGGAAGGATTAGTGATGTGTAGGACAAATAACTGAAACCTTTGAGGAGAGGAGTTATTGAAAGCACTTGGTTTATTTATTTACTGGTGAGATAGATGTTTTAAAGGACATGGGAGAAAGGTTTTCCAGAACAAAGATGGGCAGTTGTGGGTGCTCAGAGTCATCACTGTTTTCAGCTGTTAACTCTGGTATGTTTTCCTTTTAGCTATTTCAGAATCTGAAAAACTTAATGAATCCTTATAGGGTTGCCTTTGAGTCTCCACTTGAACTATCAGCTCAAGGTAATTTTTTTCCTGTACTAAGACACACACACCCCTTGCTAACCAGTCTGCCTCCTTTGGGGGGCATCTTCATGAAAAGCAGTTTTGACTGCCTTAAGTCCTGCCATGGTCTTTGTTTTGCTTGTAACCACCTTGTGTAGTTCAGCTGCTGCCCCTTGCTTTCCCCTTGCAGTTCCTGCATATATTCACATTTCAAATGCCCTGTTTGTTGTGCCTGAGGCCTCTCCAAGGGTCCTGGCAGTGCAAAGGAGACAGCTTTCCAGGCTGAGTGTAGGAAAATCCATCATTATAAGGGCATGAGGAGTCTGTGGGGGAAATGCACATGGAGCAGAACCTTTTCTGTGGCCAGGTGTGCTGGGATCTCTTCTCTAGAGCTCAAACCACTGGCACCAAGTGAATTGTGTCAGTAACCAACTGGGATATGGCCCATCAGAGCCATTCTACAGCTCAGCCTGCTGGCCCTTATCCCTTTTTTTTTTCCTGTAGCTCAGGATATTTCAAGAAGCTACAGGATTTTTCCTGTTCAATGTCAGTAATTCACAGTGCAGTTTCACAAGTGACAGATTCTGAATTTGCCCATGTTTTTTTTATCTTTACTGTAGTTCTTGGCTGATGAAGCCATGCAGGATTCAGCTGTAGGCACTTCTGTGCTGCCCACAGCTCTGGTCTCAGCACTGACGGGTTTTTCTTACCTCCCTTCACCCTCAGGAATGTGCAGGAGTTGAGCACGTTGGTGCTCAATTGTGCAGAGTTCACAAAACACAGAGATCAGAGAATCATAGAGTCACAGGCTGGTTTGGGTTGGAAAGGACCTTGAGGATGCCCCAGTTCCAGCCCATCCATGGCAGGGACATGTCCCTGCAGCCCAGGCTGTTCAGTTTCCTGTGCATAATCAGTTCAGCTGCACACGGTGCCTGCACAGGAGCAAACATGCTGGGACGTGTTCAGGAGCAGCTTGCAGGGAAATTCCCAGGTTTGTGGGCAGCTCAGCAGGCCAGGCAGTGGGTTCTGTGTGCAGGCATTAGAGCAGCTGAACTTTCGGGAAGCTGGGCTGAAGAATACGTCTGAATTTATCCCCTTGATCAGTCTGGGACGTACAAGAAGTGTACCCTTGTAATCCTTTGCAAAGTCATCTAAAACTAATCTTAATCAGGCCTCACAAGTGAAAATCCCCTCCTTGAGCCCTGTCTGAGTGCAGGGTTGTTTGCCCTTGTGTTTTCAATTGCACCTCCTGGCTGCCTGTGAGATCCCCTTCAGTCAGAGGGGCTGGGGGGCACAGCTGCCACTGGTGTGTGCTGTGAGCTCATTGCTGGGAGCACAGACAGGAGCAGGACAGGGATGGCCTGGTCATTAAAAAAAAACGTATTTTTTAATTTGAATTTTCAGTGTTAATTATTTTTAGTGTTTCTTTACAAGGAGTTAACTCTTGGTTCACAGCCCCTGAAGTCCCTGTGCCTCATGCAGGCTCTGGCTGATCATCTCCAGCCCCCAGCTCTCCTCAGCCTTCAGAGCAGAGAGGTCAAAGTCTGGAGACAGACTTTGTGCTCAGTTCCTGCCCCCAGGGACAAGCCCTGCCAAGGGATTACAGGGAGCTGTTCATGGTTGAGGCAATCTGAAAAGATGTTTGGCTCTCACGGGCCCCTCCACGTGCCCAGTGTCAGCGTTTGCCATGGACGGGTCCCTGTGCCACGGCTGGGCTGGGGGTTTGTGCTGCTGTGTGCTGTCACCTCTCCCTGGTGCTCTTTCAGGGTGTGACCCCTCTGCCTCATTTCACTTCTAGGTAAGCAAATGATTGAGACTTACTTTGACTTCCGCCTTTACCGCCTCTGGAAGACCCGCCAGCACTCCAAACTGTTGGATTACGATGACATTTTATGAGCTGGAGAAGACTTTGCAAGAGGAAGCTCATCACCAGTGTCCAAGAAGTCATGCTTTATTGCAGAGAGACTTTTTTATTGGCACAGGGAGCCCTTCACAGCCCTACGGGAGGCAGCAGTGCTAAAGGGAGGGAAGGAGGAGCCCTCGGAAGTGTCGGCAGGAAAAGTCTCCTGGGCCAAGAGAGACTGGAGGGAAGGGGGTGACAGTGACACCTCGCTGGCCTCAGTCCGAGCCGTGGGGCCTCTGGAGGAGCTGTGGGAAACGAGGACAGGATGGAGTTCCTGGCAGAACTGAGCTGTTTTGGGTCAGAATGGGCCAGATTTGATTCCAGGTCCTTTTAAAGACTTTTGAAGCTCAGGTTTTCTTACAAAAAAACACAAACCCAATTAACCCATGCACTACAGCGAAGAAGTCACCAGAGCACAGAGGAGCAGGGGGTTGTCCTGGTGGGACTTTCTGTGCTGGGAGTCCTGGAGAGCAAGGACTGCTACACCTGCTCCTGCAAGCTTAGAGCAAGATGATCCCGTTTCCATGTGAATATATACTGGGATATAGAATTGAAATCTTCTTTTTGTTTGTTTTGTTTAATAGAAAATAAGTGCAATTTTTATAGCGAGGGAGGGGGTAAAATCCCTCCTGATATTTAATTAGTTAAAAATAACACACCATAACCAATAGATGAGGTATTTTTGGTCTGCTTGAAAATATATTCAGAATGGTAATATATCTTCTGTAGACATATTTAATCACCAGCAAACATGGTTTTAACATAAGTTAGCAGACCCTGCATGTCTGCTGCATTGGTTTGGTTCCTTTCAGAGTAGCTGTGCTGCACTACCTGTACGTGCTCTCACGAATGTGTAGTTCTCCTCCAGTTAGCCACAACTTCATTACTTTCTATTTTGCTGCTTGCAAAACTATGGAACTTTAGTTTTGCTGAAATACTTTAGGTTAGAAACACGGGACCTGGCTGGGAAGCCTCCGTCAGGCTCGCTTTGGTATAAAAAATAATTAGAAATTAATAGCCATGGTAATTAATTGTTCATGCCGGTGTTTTGCTGTGTGTTGGGAGAGGAGCTCTCTTCCTGTGTGGAGACCCCTCTGAGGGGGCTGAGCACTGAGGCATTCGGCAGAAATGCTTCTGGAGGGACACAGCACAGGCTTGGAGCATGAGTTTGACTCTTTGTTCACTTGATTGCCAGTTGTTTGTGCATAACCCACCCCTTTTCCCCTGACCTGTTTCTTGGTCTGAGCTGCTCAGCTCCTTCCTGTAGAGGACAGAGAAAACCCTGAGCTCTGTCAGAGCAGCCTGAGAGCCCAGGTCTATACTTCATATTTGATGGTACCTTTTGGAATCTATTTATTTTTGTTTGGTTGGGTTAGGGGGTGCTTTTTTGGTTTTGGGAATGGGGCTTTTTTCACATTCTACTGTCCTTTCAGAGGACAAATAGTACTTAGAGTCTATGTAGGTCACTGGCAATTCTGGGAGGTGACACAAGTTATTTCTTTTACAAGCAAAGGAAGTAACAGGGAAGGATTACCTTATTTTCCTGATTTCCTGGTATCTTGAATTTATTGATTGCGAAGTGAAGGAAAATACATGTACAAATCTTCTTTTAACTACTTACAAAGAGAACTTGGTGTTCTGATCTGTAGAGTCCTCCTTCCCCTGTGCCATACCCGTGGTTGTGATTTTGGGGAGTAGGCCCCTGGCTAGAACTGCTGAACCCTTGACATTTAGAGCAGTTTTATAGCAAAACTTTTGAAGAAATAATGTACATACAGTAAGAAGAGGAATGGGTGGAGAGAGGTAGTTTGAAGTCACTGAAAGCCTCACAGACAGGTGTGGGCTGTTGCCTCCCCCAGGTTGGGAGCTTTGGTAGCCACGTCTCATCCCTGGACTCAGTCAGGTTTGCCAGACTTACAGCAAAGGGGAGAGCAGGCACCAGTCTGTAGCTTTTGGAAGAAAATGCCAGATGTAAAAGAAAAAGAACCCAAAATTTATGCCAATTACTGTTTTAACATTGGAGCTTCCACCAGCTCTGCGGTGAGAGGTGGGAGCCAGAGGTGCAGTGAAAGCACAAAGTCATGTTATCTGGAGAAGGAAATGGTTGTGGGAGGATTAAAATGCTGACACAAAACTCTCTCCCTTTCTGACCCTTTCACCTCCTAACTGGAGACAGACAAACTGTTCTTCCTTTCTCAAATCCCAATTCAGTGAACTTGGTAGCATGAATGTAGCATTGTGCAACTATTGAAAATCTTATTTAACCCCCAAAGGGCCCATTTATGTATCCACTTGAGTGATTTCTCTGTAGAATTGTTGTATATCCTCACTGACCACTTGTAGTACTTGGGGTGCAAAGTAGAAGGTAGATTGTACAGTAATTTCTGTGTTGGAATTGACACTATGGACTGTTCTCCTGGTGCAGTTTATGGGATGTGACAACTGATGAATGCATTTCCCTCCAAAGATCTATATTCCTGATAGCTTGTGATGTTTATGACATGAACATATTTTTTCCTTTGTAGCATTCATATGCCTAAAGAGATGAAATTCTCTCAGAGCTGTGACTGGAATAGAGTTGTGATGTTTGATGTCTGTATGCAGCAGCGTCCTTGGAGTTAACCACTGGTGACAGAGGAAAACACTTTTATTCCCCTTTTTCGCTGGTGGAGTTTTTCAGGTGGCTGCTGGGAAAGGAAGGGGTCAGCAGAGGCAAATAAAAATTGCAATTATTTAAACTTTAGAGGTAAAAATAGAGCCTGGAACTTCCTCAGTGAGACCAGCTTGTAAAGGATGAGCCCAGCATGGTCCCAGCCAGAGACCAGGGGATGGAAGGGCCCCTGTGTTCCTCACCCCCTGTGCTCCTGCAGCATCCCCTGGGCGTTCCGGGGCTCCCCCAGCACCCTGCCCGGGGCAGCTGTGGCTGCTGGGCACACGGGACCCTCTGCCATTCCACTCCTACCTGTTCCTTCAGCTCTCAGCACCCTGCTCTCGGGGTGTGTCTGAAACCAGTTCTCTCCTGTGCCGCCGGCAGTTCCGTGTGCCTGGGCTGGGTGAGGGGTGAGCAAAGAGCAGCTCCATCCCACTGCCCTGTCCCACCAGGGAACTGCTGCTGCTCTGTGCTCTGGAGCTGCCTTTAGCAGGGGCAGGAGAGTGGGGACACCTGCTTCACTTGAAGAGAAGCAGATCAAAGCCAGATGGCTGAACTGGGTGCCAGCCCTGGCTGTTCACCAGCCACGGCTGGGGTTTGTGCTGACCTTGCTGGAGGCAGTGTTGGATGTGACCCCCAGCCCTTGCCTGGGTAGATGTGTTACCACACCTGTTAAATGTGACAAATGCGTTATGGCCCGAGCTGGCAGTGTCACCTCCAGGAGAGGAGAGGGGCCAGGAGGGGCCTCAGCTGTCCCAGCCCTGCTCCTGAGGCTGGCTCAGTGCTGGGAGTGCCCCGAGGATGTTCTCTGGTGCCCGCAGGGAATGTTCACTCAGCGGGAGAGGCCTGGGGGATCATAGGCTCTGTGGATGTGGCACTTTCAGAGAGGCTTTTCTCTTTTCCTCTTGTGTGGCTGGGAAGGAAAGGGAAGAAGAAAATTCAAGTTACCCATGGGATATAGAAATAGGTAGAAACAGATAAACCTTTTTGCACCTCTGCTCATGCTGCAGCCACCAGCTTCCCTTTGCAGCTGACCGCCAGGCCTGGGGCGGAAACACGAATTCCTAGATAATCCCTTCCTGTGTTAAAAAAAAAAAAAAAAAAAAAAAGCAGAAAAGTCCTTGTAGCTCCAGCAAAACATCTGACTGCAAAAGGTACCCAGCCAGCTCATCCTGCCCATGTGAGGACTCTGCTGTGGGATCCCACCTGCTCCCACCTCTGGAGCCACCAGAGCCAGTGAAGGGGCTCGGCCTCTGTGCAGGAAACTCCAGGAAGGAATTTATTCTTCATTCCTCAGCCTGGACTTGCTGCCTGGAGCTCAGCACAGGGTTCCTGCTTCCAGTGGTATGTCCATGTGCTCCTGTGTCCTCGCCCCCAGGCTCTGTCCCCAGCTCTGGGGGATGCTCCCTGTGCAGGGAGGTGTGAGCTGGGATGTGGTGTCCGGCTGTGTGAGCACTGCTCGGGATCCTGGCCCAGAGCCACCCCTCAAACGGCTCCTGCTGCTCCTGCCTTGCTGACCTGTGCCTGGCAGTTCCTGTTCCCAGCTCTGCTGGCACGGCTGCTCAGCACCCTCAGCAGCACAAGTGGGCTTGGCTAGAGGAATGGAAAATGCTGGTTATAAACAGCCAGGCTGGCAGGATCTGGGACAGTGTCCTTAATCCCGGCCCCATTCTTAATCCCACGGGAGGTGGAATGCCAGGCTTGCTCTGCTCTCTTGGTCTAAATGTAAACATTCAGCCTCTCACAAGCTGGTTTGAGTCACACTTGGATATTATTCATGTCTTAGTCCAGGATAAGATACATTACTGTGTGAGTGAGAAAATCCTTCCAGGGCTTTTCCAGTTGGCACCTGCTGGCAGAGCCCTCCAGCAGGGATGTGCTGAGCCATGCCCTCCTTCCCAGGGAACTGGGCCCCACTGCCCGGTGGGCTCAGGTAAAGCTCAGCTCAGGTCAAGCTGAATTGCTCTGTGCTCTGGGTTTTGCTGTGCTAGTCCCTGGAGCTGGGGACAGCCCTCCTGAGGATCCCAGTGCCCTCCCAGGGGCTATTGAGTGGTGATACCATTTTCCACATCATCTGTAAAGACTCTGTGATCCTGTATTTTGTCCCACTGACTACAGCCTATCCCTGGCTTTCTGCATCTTCCATGGAAGTGCTTTTTAACTCTCATTCTGGAAACACAAGCCAAAGTCAACTGGAAACCTTTACTGGCAAGTCAGCCAGCTTGTTAATGATCTCCTCTGTGGCAGCTGAGGGTGTAAATGGGTGGTTTAAGGGCCCTGACCCTGACTGGGATCACTATTATTACCAGGTGATCCTGCTGTGTCATGGGCACAGTTAATGGTATGATAACCTCTTGTTGGGGCAGTGCATGATCTATCAAAGAGCACCGGGAACCAGCAGCAGCTTTGGTTCAGAAATAACTTCAGCCCAATTTACTGCCAGTCAGTGTGAGAAATGTAAAGACTGAAAGGAATAAACATTGTGGACATTAAATGTAAAGAATCCATCTGAAGAGAAATGGCATTGCTTTTTTCCATAAATGTTTAGTAAATATTAAAGAACTAATGCAACCTAATAATTTTTTCACAGTATTGTATTGCTTTTACAGTATCCATAAAAGTGAATAGGTAAGGACTGATAAGACCCATCACAGGCTGTTGCCCTGTGTTCCGAGAATCGGGGTAATTACTCAATTCTTTGGGCATTCCAAGCTTCCTTATCTCAGCATCCCAGTGGCCTGGTGATAATCACAGCAGGAGTGCCCTGCAAACCTTTAGCAGGAGGAGCCTCTCCACCTGCGCTGCTGGGCTGAGAGAGACCCCCAAGCACCCGATGGAGCCACGTGCTGGTCCCGTGTCCCCAGGTGCTGGTCCCGTGTCCCCAGGTGCTGGTCCCGTGTCCCCAGGTGCTGGTCCCGTGTCCTGGGGTGGCCCCTGCTGTGCTTTTTCCCCTCTCTACAGCCTCACCCTCGGACACAGCCCGTGCCCTGCTCCCCACTCTCCTCCCAGGGCTGCAGGGATGTTTTGGGCTGTACCTGGGTGACTGAGCTGCTGCTGAGGCTGTGGACTGCTCGCTGGACCAGGGGCTGGTCACTGCCACCGTCCCCTGGTCTCTGGCTCAGGACAGCTCAGATGCACGTTGAATGGATTCAAAAAGCTTGAGTAAAAAGTGGGGGGTTATGAGATAATTGGTTTCTAATTTGTATTTTTAGTGCTAATTCTCCATTGCAGTAATATAGACCCACCTACAAGGTACTGTAAAGGTGGAGCTGGTACAGAGCTGGGAATTCAAGGACAGGGATCTTTGCCCTTAGCTTTGCAGTGCCCTAAAAACCTCAGAGATAAACACAGCCAAGTGAGGCCCCCGAGCAGGGATCCTGCTCCCTGCTGTGCCCCCGTGCTCAGACCTGACTTTGCTGGGGGTTCAGGTGGGGGTGGCTGAAGGAACCCAGCGGGTTTGGTGTTCCCCATCCCAGGGAACCGGGCTGGAGTTGTACCCAAACGTGCTGAATGGGCTGTAGCTTTTCTGCTGTGCGTTTCCTGTTGTTCTTTAATAACACTATTCCTGGAACTGGGGTGACTTCAGTTGTGATACCAAGCAACAACACAACCTTAGCTCTCAAGGGCTGGGAGCCAGAACCCTTTTGGGATCTTTTTCCCCTTGGAGTTCTGGCACCAGTTTTAATTTCCAGCTCCTTTTGCTTCTGCAGAGAGGGGACACCAGCAGCTTTCTGAACAGAAAACTCAGTGCCTGAGTAGGAAGGAGAAAAGGAAACAGTGACAATAGGTCTGGTAAATGTGGAGATGGAGAGATTATGTCCAGTAATGTCCCTAAACTCAGATGATTGAGCAAGTTTCTTTCACCTTTCACAGAAAAAGAAGCAACATTATCAAAATAATGGGGGGAGCCCCAGACCACTTCAGTGGAATTGATCAAATGACAAACCTTGCAAAGGTAAACCACTCTGCTGATTCTGCCTCTGCTCTCTGTGGAGTTTGGAGGGAGCTGACAGTGTCCTGCTCCTTTCCCAAGCCCAGCTCGAGTGCAGGGCAGTGTGGCTGCACACAGATCTGCCCAGCACGTCCGGGCACTCGGAGCCCTCCTTGCTCTCCCATCCCAGCAGGAAGCTGAAGGCACAGCAGGGCCAGAAGGAGCTGGAAATGCTGGGCCCAAGAGAGCCCTGGGGTTGGAGAGCCCAGCCTGGGACATGCTGGTTTGGGCCCAAAGTGGTCATGAGGCAAAAGGGGAGTTTTGAAAACAAAGACTGTGCTCTCCCAGGTCTCAGTGGGCCCTGGAGCAGCAGGCTGGCTCCCTGGAAAAGTGAGAAGGAGGTTACAGTGACACCAGCGCCCTTGCTGTGGTTTGTGGCAGCTGCTGCTCCCCAGAGCTGGGGCCAACCCTGCCTGACTCAGGAGCCCTCTGCCATCTCTGCTGCCTCGGTTCCTCTGGGGCTCTGCTGCTTTGTGTGGGGTAAGCAGGCCTCGAGTACGCAAATGTTTCTAGGGCTAAAGACATGATTTAATAAAAAGAGACGTTTCTGGGAAAGCTGGTTTTTTCTCATTTGTTTTTGTTGTTGTTGTTGTCGTTCTCTGGCTGAGTTTTTAAACCAGGAAATGGCACCTGGCAGATGCTGTGTGAGGGAAATGAGGTCTGAGGAACCTGTGGTGCAGGTGAGGGACCTACAGGCACCGGGCACCTCTGCATGGCAGCGGCTGAACACACAGCAGCAGAGCTCACGAGGGACAAGAGCCCCAGGTGCAGCTAAAAGGGGAGGAAAGCAAAAAATCCTGATAATTTAAACAAGGGACCATCTGAGAGCTACAAATCCTGAGAGTCATGGGGATAGGACAGAGATAGCTCAGAGTGATTCAGGTTCCAGTAGCATGCAGCTTAGTGAGCATGGGGTGCTAAGGAATTTAGAGTGCATTAGGGATTGTGCCTCTTCCTGGGAGGAAGGCTAATCCCTGAGCACCCTCCCAGACACAGAAACAGGGCCCTGGAGAAATCCAAGGGAGGTTAAAGGCCTGGTAATCCCCCTGGGGAAAACAGACCGGCTCCAAAACAGCAGGTCCCCAGGAGGGCAGAAGGCAGTGAATGAATTCTGCTAAACCACTTTCTCTCCCACGGGCCTGTTTAAGTGAACTGCCACAGGGAGCAGCCCTGGCTCGAACTCCCAGCTGCAATTTCCCCCTTATCTCCAATGCTGACAGTCACCTGCACGACCATCTTCTGACAGATGTGGCAACTGCAGCCCCTCAGCACAAAGAGAAACAGGCTGGACAGCTCTGTCATTTGAGCCATTTTTCTGCAGCCCTGGGATCTCAGCCTCCGTTTCTCCATCCTCCCCATTTGGGGATATTTTCCATGTGCCACCACCACAGTGAGGTGGGATGTGCCATATTCACCTCAGCTGCGTGACAGATGACAGAAATCACCTTTAATCCCTTACCACCCACTGCACAGCCTTGTGGCACCTCTGGTGCCTGGAGGGCCTGGTGCCCAGAAAGATGGTGTTGATTCTTTATCCTTTATCCTGGAACCATTCCATGTGTCCTGGTTTTAAATCTGCACCATGAGGTACAAAGTCAAATTTGCTGGAGAGGCCCAGTTACAAGGGATTACTTTTCCTTATTGCTTCTTCCCTCTCCCTTGGTGCTGTTACAGGCAGTGGGTGATGGACACAAACTGGAGTGGGCGCTGTGCAGGGACCCGAGTTTAAGGTTAAAACAGCCAGAGTCGTGCTGGGCCCTGCTCTCTGCCTGTCCCCTCGTCCCCTGGCTGTACTTGGGGCTGTTCCTCAGACCCAGCCGCTGTCGGGCTGTATGTGCCACCTCCTCTTGCAGCTCCGCAGCCGCATCAGCCGTGCCCGGCTCTGTCCGTGCCCCGCGGTGGCACTTTGCCATCACAGCCTCTCTGTGATCACAGCCAGCGCTGGCCCCTGTCATCATCGCACCTGGGTTTTGTAATCGAGCATTCCCTCTTGTGCCAAAATACCAGCGGGATTCCCGAGAGCCTCCTGGGACCAGCACCGGGCACTCCGCCGGGGTTCCCCGCGGGTGTAAACACAGCGGAGCGGGGGATTAGCTCCAGGGCACTGCTTGCCGGCCAAATTTCACTGCCCAGCCCTTGACACTGTTCCACTGACTCAGCCGAGGCTTGGAGCAGTTGACAGAAATGATAGAAGGCTCTCAAATCCTGACTGGCAGGGGAGGGGATGAATAATGTTGGATTCATTGTTTTGTTCTAAAGGCAGGCGAGCATGCAGTGAAACTAGCAGATGTCAGGTTCAATGTCCACAAAAGGAGGCGTTTTCTTTGCGCCAGGTGCAGCAGAACTGTGTGGGATTCATTATTTCAGGATTTACGGGCTTTACACAGGCTCAAAAGCCAAGGAGACAACACCACGAAAGAGAAATCCATTGAGATCTCCGAGCACAAAGGCACATTGTTGGCTCTGGACGTGCCTGAGCCATGAGTCACCAGAGGCGGGGAAATGTCTCTACCCGCTTGCTCCGCTCTTTATCCTCAACCCCGGGCACCCGCTGTGGCCCGGGCAGGGCTGGAGGCAGATGGAGCGTGATGGACCTGTGCTTGCGGGAGTACGGCAGGTCATGCGTGAGCCTCACATCGCCCCGGAGTTATTTGAGGTGAACGGCGCGGAGCTGCCTCCTCCCCAGAGCGCCGCTTCGCAGCAGCGGCTCCGCGGGGCACACACCCGGCACGGGCAGCTGCGGCAATAAAAGCTATTTCCAGTGGTATCATTTCCAGGTCTCGTTTGAAGAGGGTGCGATTGCTCTGTTGTGGCTCGGGAGCGCAAAGGTAGGAGCCTTATCAGCAGGATCCGGAGCTGCTCCCGTAAACACACCTGCGCTTTCGGCTCCCGGCGGGGGCAGCCGCCCGTGCTGGGCGCGGCTCGGGGACCTCCCCGAGTCCTGCCCAAAGGTAATTTTATGTCACGGCGTGCCGTGTTCCCCGAGTCTCCCAGGCCAGGCTTTGGGAGGCGTGGGAAGTGCTGCGCTGCCGAGGGATCGTTTCCTGATTGCACACACTTCCCAAAGACACCTGCGGGCGGCTGATAACAGGCGCTGACTGGAAATAACGCCGCGGCGGCACTTTTGTGTCCAACAAGTGGCTGCCAATGAATCACTGAATCACAGAATAGCTGGGGTTGGACGGAACCACTGGAGATCGTCCAGTCCGGCCCCCTGCCTAGACAGGGTCACCCGGAGCAGGTGACACAGGAACGCTTTCAGGTGGGTTTGGGATGTCTCCAGAGAGGGAAGAATCCACGACCTTCCGGAGCAGCAAAGAACAGCAAAATGGGAAAAGTGTTCTCCCGCTCTGCTGCCATGTGCCATGGAAAACTTCACTTGTGTCCATCAGATCTCTCCCTAAAACACCCCTCTGACGGTCCGGATACCACAGACACTGCTCCAGAGTCGGGGGCTGGTTCCCTGTTCCTGCACAGGCACCTGCTCTGCCTGCGATGACGGCGGACAGCCCAAGGGTGACCCCGAAAAGCGTTTATCGATCCTGTCCTCGGCTGGCACCAGACGGACCAGTCCGGGATGAGGGAATGGGCACATATGGGTGTTTTGTGTGTTTTGGGATTCTGTGTCCGTCACCACGGCTCGTGTCCCGGGCCGGGGATCTGCCGTGTGAGGGGAGGGAGATACGGGCGGCGAGGCCCGGCCGGTTCCCATCCCGGGGATGCGGCACCACCTCAGGTCACATCACCGTGCCCGGGTCCCGCCGCTGTCCGGCAGCCCCGGGGCCCTATCCCGCGCAGCTGGGGCGGAGCGCTGACCCCGGCCCGGAGCGGAGCGGGGCGGCCCCGGCGCACCTCCG
>NW_024499796.1:2291493-2584276 GCF_017590055.1 Onychostruthus taczanowskii
CCCCCTCCCGCTCCCAGTGAGCTGCTGGGGGCGGGCAGGGACGGAGCTTTTGCGGGGTCCCTGTGTCACAGAGGTGCCTGGAGGGGTCCCTCTCCCTGCGGGACAGAGCAGCCGGGTGTGCTGGGATTTATGTGTGGCTTCTTGGATGTCTCACATCATAGAATCATGGAATTCTAAACTGGTTTGGGTTGGAAGGGACCTTAAAGCTCAACTTGGTCCTCTCCCTGTGTGGGCAGGGACACCTTCCACTGTCCCAGGCTGCTTCAAGCCCTGTCCAGCCTGGCCTGTGCCAGGGCTGTCCACCCTCACCTCTGGCTGAGCATCATCCAGCTGTGAGGCTCTGCCCTTTGGTCACTGCTGCCCGGGCTGGGGAAGGTCCGAGCTCAGGAGGGTTTCAGGTTTTATTGTAGATCTGACTGGTGCATGGTGCAGTCCTCCAAACGTGGAGTTTTCCTGGGCTCTGGCCTAAACCAAGACACTTCTTTGGGCTTGAGGCTCTTGTTCCCAGCCAGTCCCTGCTGATGGAGCAGTTCTGCCCCAGGCAAGGCCTGTGTGGTGGCACAGCTCCAGGAAACACCCTCGAGGAGCAGGATGGGAGTGAGGGGCAGCAGGCTGCTGGGCTTGGCTGGACTTCCTGCCCTGGAGCTGGGCTTGGCTTCAGGAGCTGGAGCAGTGACCCGTGGCTCTGCTGTGCCTGGCTGGGTGCCCTGGGTGCTGATCCTGAGGCAGGTAGGGAATCACTGAAGTGTGGAGAGAGTGCCAGAGGAGAGCAGCTCACATGGAGCTGAGACTTGTTGTTCAGACCTGTGAGACCTTGTGAGGTTCTGTGTCCCCTTGGCTCCAGCAGTAGCAGAGAAGAAGGCACAGCACGTGGCAGCTGTGACACCTTAGGCTTGGAAGGAAATTGGTCATTTCTTAGGAAAAAAAGATCCCTGTGTTCTTTCCTCCCTCCAGCTCAGTCAGGACAGGGTGATTTGTTGCTCCTGGTTCTCTGGGTAGGGCAGGAAGCTGCTGGTGTTTGGTGTTCTTGGTGTCCTGTCCCCCATGACCACAGCTTACCCATGTCCTTCAGAATTGGATCAAATCCATCCCATGAACTCTGAGTGTCAGCTGGAGCACCAGGCGCTGGGAATGGTGCAGAGGATGACTTTTAAGAGAGCAGATAAAGAACTTGCATCTATTCTTTGTGGTTTCATAGAAACCTGGAATGGTTTGGGTTGGAAAGGGCCTTAAATCCCCTCCAGTGCTCCCCCTGCCATGGCAGGGACACCTTCCACCGTCCCAGCCTGCTCCAGCCTGGCCTTGGGCACTGCCAGGGATCCAGGGGCAGCCACAGCTGCTCTGGGCCCCCTGTGCCAGGGCCTGCCCACCCTCCCAGGGAACAATTCCCAATTCCCAATATCCCATCCATCCCTGCCCTCTGGCAGTGGGAGCCATTCCCTGTGTCCTGTCCCTGCATCCCTTGTCCCCAGTCCCTCTCCAGCTCTCCTGGAGCCCCTTCAGGCCCTGCAAGGGGCTCTGAGCTCTCCCTGGAGCCTTCTCCTCTCCAGGTGAGCACCCCCAGCTCTCCCAGCCTGGCTCCAGCCCTGGGAGCAGCTCCGTGGTCTCCTCTGGTTCTTATCATTGAAATTCCCAAGAATTCCCCTGCAGTGCTGTGGGTTGGGATGGGGGTGGCACTGGCAGGGATTTTTGTATCTAGGATGTTGTGGGGTGGGATGAGCCCCATCTGTCCCTTCCTGTCCTCACAGCCTGGGGCTCTCCAGGGCTTTGCTGAGCTCCTCCACCATCCCTGGCTGCTCTGGTTCAGGAGGAGGAGAAAGTGAGGAGCTCCCTGGTTCAGTGCGAGCCCAGCAGCCCCCGAGCTCCTGGGAGCCACTTTCCCTTACAAAATGCCATAAATGATCATTGCAACCCCAGTCTGCAAAACACAAAACTCCCCCAAATCAACCTAGAAAATCACGTCTGGGAATGAGATCCAAAAAGGAAAGCGCACAAACAATTTGCCATTAATTAAAGCTGGAGTCATCCAATTAAAATCTGCTTAATTAAGGGGTGCATCCAAAAATGCAGGGCTTGGCTTCTGCAGATGGCATTTCTTGCTTGAGGTTTTGGGGAAAAGCAGGTTTTCAGGAAATTATCCTGCTGGAGGCCTGAGACTCCAAAATGTCAGATCCAGCATTGTGCAAGATCTTCAAATCTGGGCTCTTTTGGGAATGTGCACATGGAAATGTGCACTTGGTAAATGAAGCATTGAACCTGATGAAAATAAGGAACATTATGTATATATTATATAAAAATTAATATATAAGAATATATATTTATATATATATATTCTATAAATACTGTGTTGTGTCAGTGCTGTCTATGTACAGTTGCTTGAGTTTTATATATATTTTTATATATAAATGTATTTATTTTTATTAAATAATGTTTATGTCTGGGCTTAATGCTGACAATCTTAACTGGTTCCAAGTCCAGCTTCTTAAAAATCCAGAAATCCCAGATTTATACTCCTTGTTTTGTTTGACTCTCTATTCTATGGAGTGTCATGACATCCTTAATTGGGCAATTATATGGAATTACCAATTTTTTTCCCCTTGACAAGACCCTAAATTGTGCATTTAAAGTGGAATAAACACAGGGGTCACTGGCTGTGCCCCCAGCACAGAGAGCAGCTGGGACCCTTCCCCTGAGGCTCTGCCCCTGGGAGGGCAGGGCATGAAAAACCAAACCCCGGGGGCTCTCAGGAGTTCTGGGAAGCCCAGACAGAGCCCACCAGGATATTTTTACAACCGAGCTTTTATCCCTGAGCTCCTTTGTGGGCTCCTCTTTGTGCTCCAGAGGGAGGAGTTAAAAACCTGCCTGGGTTTGTGCTTCAGATCCATTTGAAGGACTCCCTTATGTGAACTCTGCATTTGCTGAGCATCATTTTCCAGCATTTTCTGTTGGATGAAAGAGCCTTTTTCCTAAAATCCTTTTATCTGGGAATAGGAAGGAGGTGAGTTCTGCTTTCCCTCAAATTCCTTCTCTTGAGCCTTGGGGTTGTGTGGTTGTACCCCCCTTGCACTGACCTTGGTACACCCAGGTGCCTCTGGCTGCTTGGGAATTCCAGCCTGGAAATGGCCCCAGTTCCCTTGGACACAGGGAACAATAACAGCTACTGCCCTACTAGTTATCCTGAAGTGAAGTCTCAAATCCCTGTTGCAAACCAGAAAGATGCTATAATACAATTTATTCATCTTAATTTGAGGAAAAAAATCGGGATCTGATAGTGTGGGAAGAGCTTGGGAGACGATGGTGGGTTTTTACAAGTGTCTTTGAAAGTGAACAGTTGTTGTTTCAGGTGGCAGTGACATTGGTGCCAGCTGTCCAAAGCACTCTTGGTAGTAACCCCCCAAAGGATGATTTTCCTTCTCTGGAGGAGGTGCTGAGCCAGGGCCTGCCCTGAATTTGGGATGTGGCACAGGGGGGATGTTTTCCTGCTGTCCCAGCTGTCACTGCCTCCTTCCCAAGGTGACAGGAGACACAACACTTATGGCAAAGTCCTGAGGGATGGGATTTGGGGTGCAGGGACACTGAGGGGTGGGTGCATGTCCATCCTGGGCTGCCAGATCCAGCTGCTGGGGTGGTGCTGTTTGCTCTGTTTAACTTTGCCCAGCTGCAGCTGTTTGGATTGAAAAGCCTCTCTCTGTTTTAAGTCTGTCTTGTGCTGGATTATTTGAAAACTTCCAGCCCAAGCTTCCCAGCTGTTCCCAGGATCCCTGTCTTCAGAGTATTTTGGTGTTCCTGGAAGCTGGAGTGCAGAGCTGGTGTTTGGCTGCATCTCCACGAGATCCCTCCAGATTAGACCAAATTAAAAACCTGAAACTTCTCCACAAGCCTCATTTCCTAAATCCTCTTTCCCTCCAGCTCTGAGCTGGCTCTGGCACTCACAGCCCATGTCTCCTGTGCCACCACAGAGCACAGAAAGATGCCAGAGCTGCTTTCACCTGTATTTTCTGCACCTTAGTAGATGGGAATAATTCCATATTATTCCATTTAAACTCTGGGGTGCTGGGGAAGGTGCTGTTCTTTAGGGGAAGATTTTCCAGAGAAGTGTAAGAGATCATCCTGCAGCCTTGGGATCAGATCAGCTCCCCAGGAGCTGAGCTGGAAGGTACAAACATCATTCCCATGGGAAGATGGACAGTCTGGGCTGTGTCACACCTAAACCTTGTCCAAGCCCTGGTAGCTCCCAGTGTCAGGCCCAAACTGAGCCAGGCTGGTCTTAGGTGGAAGATTCCGGGGGCAGACACAGAGTTTGGTGTGAGAAGCAGCTCAGAGTGGCTGCCCACACCTCCTTCCTCTGGGCAGGCTCCCAAAAAGCTCCTAATTCCTTGCAGGAGGAGCAGCCATCTGCTCCTGGTTGAGGTCCTGGCTGTGGGGTGACGTAATGTCGGTGCCTCACTGGCTGAGGCAGCTGGAGCTCTTTGGGGACGTTCAGGGTGTGCTATATATACATTTCTGTGTTTATATACACATGACAGGGCTCTCACAGCAAGCCCGGGGCTGGCACTGCCTGTGTGGGCCAGGAATTGTGGCGCTGGTGCCCTGGCAGGAGTTGGGAATGGTTTTACAGCTCAGCTCTGAGGAGGGGCCGTTCCCTGGACACTGCAGGGTGTGGGATCCATCGCTCCTCAGGGGGTTTGGGTGTCTAGGGCTTGTCTGAGAGGGAAAACTGGGGGACATCAGTGCATCTTGGGTGCTGGGATGGGCACTCTGGGTGCAGGGTCAGGGCTCAGCTCTGCTGGGAGTGAGGGAGGATCACAGAACCACATCAATCACAAAATCTATCAGAGTCAGAGAATCAATCATGGAATCACAGAATCAATCTCAGAATCACAAAGTCAATTACAGAACCACAAAATCAATTTCAGAATCAACCCCAGAGTCACAGAAACAATCACAGAATAAATCACAGAATCAAACACAGAACCAATCATGGAATCACAGAATCAACCACAGAATCAATCTCAGAATCACAAAATCAATTACAGAACCACAAAATCAATTTCAGAATCAACCACAGAGTCACAGAAACAATCACAGAATCAATCAGAGAATCACAGACTCAGCCACAGAATCACAGAATCAGCCACAGAATCACAGAATCTGCCGAGTTGGAAGGGACCCATGAGGCTCCCTCCTCCCTGGGAAGCTCTGGGATGAGGCAGGGGCTGTGCTGGTGCTGCAGCTCTTTCCAGGCTGCTGCACAAAGGGGCTCTGCCTGCTCCTGTCAGCCTGGCAGAGTGTTGGGGCACAGATCAGAGCACAGAAACCCCATTTCCTTCCCCTAAAAAGAGGCTGCTCACCCAACCCACCACCCCATTACAGGCTTAGTGGGGTTTTTGGTGCTTTGCTCTGCTTTTAGACAAACCCAGCTATTGTATTTGCAGGGTGTCCTGATGAAGGCAGGAATGATAAATCTGACTTCATGTTCTCAGAAGGCTAATTTATTATTTTATGATACTATATTATATTAAAGAATACTATAGTAAAGAATACAGAAAGGATACTTACAGAAGGCTAAAAAGATAATAATGAAAACTGGTGACTCTCTCCAGAGTCCTGACACAGCTTGGCCCTGACTGGCCAAAGAGTGAAAACAACTCACAGCAGAACCCAATGAAACAATCAGCTGTGGGTAAACAACCTGCAAACACATTCCACATGAGCACAACACAGGAGAAGCGAATGAGACAAGAATTGTTTTAATTTTCTCTGAGGCTTCTCAGCTTCCCAGGAAAAAACTCCTGGGTGAAGGGATTTTTCCAGAGAGCAGGTACGTGACTCCCAGCTGCCCAGGCTGGCGTGTCCCCTTCCCTGCCATCACCGAGAGGCTCTGGAGCATCCCCGGCTCTGCGGGGTGCGGCAGCTCGGGGGCACTTGGGGACACTCGGAGGGCACGGCCTCCTGGCCGGGGCACAGGGGCTCCGTGTCCCCGCTGCTCCCGCACTGTGCACGGCCCTCGCTCACCCGCCAGGAGCGCCGGGCTGGGAAGCTTCGCTCTCCTGGAGTCATCAATTAAGGGAAAAAAACTCCCCGAGACTTAAGCGCCCTCCTCCCGTGCCTTTGCCACTGCGGGAACTCAAGAGAGCAACAAAATGACAAACCCCAGCTTCTGTTCAGGGCACCTCAACCCTGACGGGGCGTTCCTGTGCCACAATGAGGGCAATTAGTGCGGCGCTAATTGCCGGCGCTGCCGGCAGTGTGATTCCCGCGGGGTGAGAGGGCACCTCAGGTCACAGCGCTGATCCCGGGGCTGCTGGGGACAACGGGGACACGGCGCGTGGCTGCGGGGACCGGGAACAGGGGAGGGGGACGGGAGGGAGGGACAGAGGGACGTGGAGGGACGGTGGGACATGGCAGGACAGAAGGATGTGTTGGGACAGAGGGACAGTGGGATGGAGGGACACAACAGGACACAGGGACATGGAGGGACAGAGGGACGTGGAGGGATGGAGGGGCATGGCAGGACAGAGGGAGATGGAGGGATGAAGGAACACGGTGAGAGAAGGATGTGTTGGGACAGAGGGACACGGCAGGACAGAGGGACACAGCAGCCCCTCCATGCACAAACCCGTCTCCCCCGGCTTTGCTGCCCAGCGGCCCCACGGGAAGGATCCCAGGATTGGCTGTGACTCCTTTCCCTGGGTTCTTCCCTCTTTCCCCTGTCCCTGCTGGGGGCAGCAGTGCTGGGAGGGGACAAGGACACCCGAGGGGACACGGTGGCTCTCAGGGCGGCTGCAGCAGCCTGAGCCCCATCCAGTCCCAGAATGGCCTGGAAGGAACCGCAGGAGATCTCTGGGAAGGGAACCAAGAGGGGATGGTCCAACCCCATCCAGCTGTGCCTGAAAACCTCCAGTGCTGGGGAATGCACCACATCCCTGCGAGGCTCTTCCAGTGATCTCTGCTCTTACTAAAGAAAATTATCCTGTGTCACCATCCCAGATCACTCCAAGCCCTGTCCAGCCTGGCCTTAGACATTCCAGGGATCCAGGGGCAGCCACAGCTGCTCTGGGCACCCTGTGCCAGGGCCTGCCCACCCTCACAGGGAACAATTCCTAATTCCCAATATCCCATTTAAATATAATACCTGATCCCCCTGAACAGTGACGAGGAACACATCAATGGAAACAAAAAAGGGAAAATTAAAAAAAAGGGAAAATAAAAGGGAGTAGGGGAAAAAAGGGAAAAGGATAAAAAGGGAGTAGGGAAAAAAAAGGGATGAGGGATGGAAAGAGGGAAGGGAAGGGAAGGGCAAACCTCACATGGCTCATTCAGCCCTCACAGCTCCTCAGCCCACTCTGGGCACTTCATGGGGCTGCTTTTCCCAGAGCCCAGGCATAGTCGCCCAATGGCATGGGAACCTTCCTGTCACAAAAAAAGAAAATATTTTTTTAGATATGCTGCTCCAAGCGTGGAGTCCTGGGGTGAGGCTGGAGCACCTTCCCGTGGGATATTGCCCATTCCCAGGGTGCTGGGGGTCTCTGGGTGTCCATGGAGCTTTTCCTGCTCTAAGGAGCCCCATAAGCTGGATTTACGTTCTTTTGGGAGCGCTGCTCGTGGTGAGGGATGCACTGAGGATGGGAGGTGCTGCCATCGTGCCTGGTGTGCCTTGGGGGTTTCATCTGAGCTTGCTGCAGGGAAATTCCAGAGGCTGGGCACAGGTCAAACAGAGTTAGCCCTGAAAAAAAGCACTTGATTTTTGTTGCCTTTACCAGAATGTGAATGAAGTAATTTTTAAAGAATTATTTGTGATCTTATAAAATCATTCAAACAACAGTTTCTATTTTCTTGGGGGGGGGGGGGGAAAGGTGCAGGAAGGTAATTAACTTTTATTTGTTGGAATCTGATTATCCTCCTATCCCCATCCCAGCTCCACCTCCTCACTCCAGAAGATGGATGTGTCCTGCAGCTGGTGCATTTGGATAAGACATAAAATATTTCCATCAGGGCTGGGAGGAATGGGAGGAGGAGGTGGGTGATGGGTTGCAGAGACACCTGAAGGCTGTCCAGTCCCAAATTCATCTAGCTGAAAGGCTGATCCCTCCTTGTTGGGAAAGATGAAAGTTTGACAAGAAAGTGTCACAGCTATGTGTGCTTGGCAGAAAGATCTCTGAATGCAGAGCCTGAGAACAGAATAGAGATGGAAGCAAGGCTTGATATAGAAGAACAATAAATGTGTAAATTAAGAATTGCTGAGCCAGTCTTACTGGACAACTGAAAAAGCAAAGGTTAAGTCGAGCTGGAAGGAGGTTTTATGAGCAGAGTAAAGGATATGTTGACCACAAACAAAAAGATGTATTTTCCAAGCAGAAAGAGGTCTTAGGAAAAGCAGAAGATACCTCAGGCAAACAGACATGCTGATGTGGCAAGTAGAAAAAAAAAAGTCTAAGAATTTTCCACTGCAAGAAAACTAAAAACAACTTTAAGCTCAAACTGCACCATACTAACTCATGTGGTTGGACAGTATTGACCATAATATGGCAATGGTAGTTATGACAGGCTATAGGCAATAGTAAAGGTGTTGACTGGTTTTTAGGTATTAAGATGCTCAGCAAAGAAAAGGATATAATGCAATGTAACCAAAACTAAAGGGTCTTCAGGCTTGCCTACAGCTGTAGCTGGCAGCTTTAGGTGTGGCTCTGTTACCCACGACCCTGGACTGCTGTAAAATACAACAAACAGCATTTTGAAGAGCTGCAATATACAATAAACAGCATTTTGTATACAATAACCAGCATTTTATATACAATAAACAGCATTTTGAAGAGCCACTTGGAGTCCCACATCTCTCCTAGCAGGCTCTCCTCCTCCTGCTGGGGAGCTGGGGGAGGATGCAGCTGATGCTCGCAGCTGGAGAGCCTGGAGAGAACAGAGGGAGCAGGGGGCAGCTCAGGGAAGGGCTGGGATCCTCCACACCGGCTCCTCTGGAGGGTTTCAATGGGAGGAGCCCCCCAGCATCCCTGATAATTTCATTTTTTGGGATGGGGAGAGGTCTGGTTGTGAGATGCCCGATGTCACTGCAGAGGTGACACACTTGGAACTGGGTGATCCTTAAGGTTCCTTGGGTGTGGTGTGTAAGACTGAGGTAAAATTGTATTAAGATGTTGTATTTTTGTATAAAATGTGATTTGCAGTGATACTTGTAATTTTATTTTGTTTTCATTTAGGAAAATTAAATATTATGTAAAAATTTGTTTCTATTGAGTTAAGGATTTTTAATTTTTGAGGTTTATATGGTGTTTCAGAGACAAATTTGGTTTAGATATTTTATTTTTTAGTGGGATTGATAATAAATTGTGAACGATTTGGGGAGATATTTGGAGTGGTATTGGTAAATTGATTAAATAGGTTGAGAATGGTTTTTTTGGATTTGAATAAGTGGTAAATAAATGGTATATAACTAAAATTTAATAAATGGTATATAACTAAATAAATTAAATAATAAATGGTATATAACTAAATATATGGTATATAACGAAATAAATGGTATATAACTAAAATTTAATTAAATGCTAAACTAATATTAAATTAAAAATGTTAAACTAAAATTAAATAAATTAACTAGCATTTAGTTAAATGGTATTGGTTAAATTATTTAGATATTGGTTTTTGGTTGATTTATGGGTAGGATTGTGTTATTTAAGGTAAATAATCCTAAGGATTCCTCCCAAACCTTCCTGGGACTCTGGGAATCTCTGGCTGGGGCTGACCAAGGACCGAGCAGTGCTGAGTGCTCTCCCCTCCTCTCCATAAATGTGCAATGACCGAGAGCAGGGTGGGATTCCTGGGGAGGAACACCCCTGGCACAGAGCAGGGCTGCAGCTCCCTGGCTCCTCACTCTGGGTGCCTGTCACTATTATATTTTCTGGAAAAATCTCTTTGTTTAGGATTTTCTTGTTTTAGGAAGCTGAGAAGCCTCAGAGAAAAAAAGAAAACAATTTGCTGCTTTAAAATGTGGTATAGAGATTGTTTATCCAACATGTGAATTGTTTTTACTTCATGACCAGTCACAGTCAAGCTGTGTCAGACTCCAGAGAGAGTGTCACAGATTTTTCTTTATCATTCTTACAGCCTTCTGTCTGTATCCTTTCTCTATTCTTTAGTATAGTTTAATATAACATTCTTTAATATAATAATATAATGTCATAATATAATAAATTAACCTTCTAGAAACATAAAATCAAATTCATCAATTTCCTTTCTTCAATAGAAACCCCAAAAACTACCACAGGTGCCTGTGCTGCTCCTCTGCCCGTGGCTGCAGTCTGTCCAGCAGAGCACGGGGCGGGACAGACATCTCCCCTCCTTCTGCAGGAGCTCTGAGCTGGGAAATGCAGCCAGGCAGGGATTTCCTTCCACCAGCTCCTCTCTTTTCCCTTTTTGAACCTGCCAGACATGTTTGGGAGCAGGGTTGGGATCCTGCCAGTGTCCCCTCCCTGGCAGCCCTGGCAGGGCCAGGCTTGTGCCCTCCAGTTCCAGGATTCCTGGTGGATTCCTTGGGGCAGCTCCCAGCAGGGGCAGGGACAGATCTGTCCCTGAAGGGTCCCCAAATCCAAGGAGGGAGTAGAAGAAATTCCAGGCATGGAGACCAGAGAGTTGTGGGGTGAGGAGCATTTATTGGGATGTTCTTCATGTGCACAGCACCCTGTGGGACCCAGAACTGAGGGGTTTGGGGTGTGAGAGAGCTGGGGGCTCACCTGGAGAGGAGGAACTCCAGGGAGAGCTCAGAGCCCCTGGCAGGGCCTGAAGGGGCTCCAGGAGAGCTGGAGAGGGACTGGGGACAAGGCATGGAGGGACAGGACACAGGGAATGGCTCCCACTGCCAGAGGGCAGGGATGGATGGGATATTGGGAATTAGGAATTGTTCCCTGTGAGGGTGGGCAGGCCCTGGCACAGGGTGCCCAGAGCAGCTGTGGCTGCCCCTGGATCCCTGGCAGTGCCCAAGGCCAGGTTGGATGGGGCTTGGAGCAGCCTGGGACAGTGGGAGGTGTCCCTGCCATGGCAGGGGTGGAATGGGATGAGCTTTAAGTTTCCTTCCAACCCAAACCATTCCATCATTCTCTGATTTCCTCTCTAAACGATGAAATGTGTTTATACTGAACATTAGGAGTACACGAGCCAGGTAATTTCTGCTCACAGTGCAAGAGATACATGTTATTTATTACTTTCTCTGCTTCCCTGCTGCTGAACCTTCATTTCAAAGCCACATTTTGCACGGCAGCTCCCGCAGGGAGTGGGAAATGCTTGATGAAAGAGGCAGGTTAAACGAGCTGCCATCCCAGGCAGGCAGCAGCACCTAGGAGTGGAACCTTTCCTTTGGCAGAGCTGCGCTGTTAATCCTTGTTTGAAGTGCTGGAATGGATCAATGAAACAGCTGGGCTTGGCCTGTGCAAACGCTGGGCTCTGTTCTGGCAGGGCTGAGGGAGATGTTCTGTAATGAGAGCTATTAAAAGGTCGTTAGAGATGCAGAGGAGTTTTGAAGTCAGATCTCAGTTTCTGGCAGCGACTTTTGTGTGAGCAGATTTTTAATCAACTCCTGTGCTTTTTTTTTTTTTTTTTTTTCATTCCTGGAGCTCTTGGATGGTTTTGGATGTTTCAATTTTGAGGATGGCAAATGAAAGATGGGGTGGGACTCATGTCAGGAGACAGGACGTGGTGCCATCGTGCCACGTGGTCCCCCTTGGCCTGGCTGGTGACATTTTGAGGAGTGTGGAGTTAAAGTGAGCTGCAGAGAAGTGGGAGAAAGAGAGAAAAACAGAGGGTCACACTCTGCATGTGGAGTTTGGGTGAAAAAAGTCCCCCAGAGGGGGCTGGCACTGCCCAGGCTCCCCAGGGAATGGGCACGGCCCTGAGGCTGCCAGAGCTCCAGGAGCCTTTGGACAGCGCTGCCAGGGATGCCCAGGGTGGGCTTGTTGGGGGTCTGGGCAGGGACAGGGGCTGGGCTGGGTGATCCTGGTGGGTCCCTTCCAGCTCAGGATATTCTGTGACTCCACAGCTGCTCTGGGCACCCTGTGCCAGGGCCTGCCCACCCTCCCAGGAGCAATTCCTAATTCCCACGATGCCATCCATCCCTGTGGCAGTGGGAGCCATTCCCTGTGTCCTGTCCCCAGCCCCTGTGGGGAGCAGAAGCCACCCTGCTCCCGCTGGGCAGGTCCTGGAAGATCACAGACCCCGCAGAGGCCTGTGCTGGCTCCCTCTTTATCTGGAAAGGGAAAACCTTCCAGCTGTTACAAAGGCTCTGAGCAAAGCTTTCCTCAGTGGCTCTTCCCAAAGCAGAGCTCAGGCTCCTGCCCGGGGCACACAGAGCTCTGGATCCACATGGATTCATCCTGTAATGCCTCACTTGTGGTTTTCCTCTCTGTTTGAGGGGACTTTGGGGAATGCTGCACACCCTGCACCTCCTGCAGTAAAAGTGCTGGTAATTTTCTCCCCCAGCTCTGCTGGTTTTAATTTTGACTCCCACGCCAGCTCCAACAACCCACATGTTTCATGTATTTATTATTTCATTTGCTCCTGGCCTGCCCCAAGGCTGGGTTGTGGTAGTTTCAGCTGCTGGCAAGGCTTTAAATCCAGATGAGATGTTTTTCCTAAAGGGAAGGATGTTTTTCTAAATTCAGCCACAACTGTTGGTCTTAAAGTAGGAACTGAGCCAGAGATCTCCTTTGGCCTATTCTCTGTAGGACAGCAGACCACAGCATCATGGAATTCCAGAGTGGTTTGGGTTAAAAGGGACCTTAAATCCCATCCAGTGCCACCCCTGCCATGGCAGGGACACCTCCCACTGCCCCAGGCTGCTCCAAGCCCTGTCCAGCCTGGCCTTGGGCACTGCCAGGGATCCAGGGGCAGCCACAGCTGCTCTGGGCCAGATCTCAGTGGGGCTTTTTCCTGAATGAATTACAGCAATCCCACGCTCAGTGACCACTCTGTCACCATTTTTTGAGTGCTGATTGCGAAAAAGGGACCCAAAAGGAAACTAAAGCAGGAAAAATGCTGTGCCTCGCTGGTGCAGCTGTAGGAGACAGTGCTTAGATGTCGTATTTGTGGTTGTTGTCATTTAGTGATCCAGATTTTGTATTTTTCTGTCCTAAATGGACCAGGTGGTCGTGGTGTGATGGTACTCCAGCAGCACTAACTGGTGTTACTGGTGTAGCTCCTGCTGGTCTCTGGAAGAGCTGGGCTGCTAAAAATTCCAGTTTATGGCTACTGGGACATTGCAAGTGTGTTTGTGCAGTGACAGGAGGGGTAGGAGGTGTTTTAGAGACATTTTCAGGGCATAATTCACCTTGGAAGAGACTTCTGGAGATGGTGCAGCTGCTCTGGGCAGCTCCATCCTGATCCAGGGACCTGGGCCTGGCTCCAATGTTTGCCTGTGGGTCAGGATTAAATGTTTAAAACAGTATTTCTTGTTCAGACTCAAATGTTTATTAGTTCTTATCTATGTTACAGTCTCACAAGTTGTGAGTTCTACAGCACTTCACTTGCAAACTAGAAAATAGAGCTGTATATCTCTATGAAGTCTTTTAAGGATAAACTGTCTAATTAAGAAATGATACTTAAATTATTTTTACTTTTGACTTAATAACCAACCACTCATACCTCACAATGTAGACTTTTTATCTAATTACACAATACCACCTAAGCTTATAAAGAAGAGAATAAAGAAGAAAGAGTAGTTACTACTCTGAAACCTCCTTTTTACCTTATATATATATTACTATATTCTAAAACTTTAAACTCTAAGGTTTCTACTGTGTGCTATTACACACTTCTATTTAAAATACACACCTATATCTTAGTTCTGTCATTCAATTTTAGAAGTTTTCTCTACAGCCTCAAGCCAAATGTAGTGTTCTTTTAAGAACCAGTACCTATCAGTACAGAAAGTTTAAAATTCTCAGCAGCCAGGATTCCAACATGTTGGGACAGGAGTAGCAATTCCAGAGCTGTTCTGTGGCATTTACATTTTCTGAAATTTTTTTTTGCTCAGGATTTTTCTCCTGGGAAGCTGAGAAGCCTCAGAGAAAAGGAAAACAAGTCTTATCTCATTTGCTTCTCCTGTGTTGTGCTCATGTGGAATGTGTTTGCAGATTGTTTACCCACAGGTGATTGTTTCATTGGGTTCTGCTGTGAGTTGTTTTCACTCTTTGGCCAATCAGGGCCAAGCTGTGTCAGGACTCTGGAGAGAGTCACCAGTTTTCATTATTATCTTTTTAGCCTTTTGTAAGTATCCTTTCTGTATTCTTTAGTATAGTTTAGTTTAGTATTCTTTAATATCATATAGTATAATAAAATAATAAATTAGCCTTCTGAGAACACGGAGTCAGATTCATCATTCCTGCCTTTGTTGGGGCATTCCCAGTGAATACAATACTGTTCCTTTGTGTCTGGGCTCTTGTTCCTGAGATTTGCAGAGTCTGGTTTTGTTTAACTTGGTCTCAAGCCTTGGGGAGAAGGGTCTGGGGTTACGTCAGAGGCTGCAGCTCCCCCCTGTCGAGGGCAAGGAGCCAAGTGATACCAGAACGGGCAAAGCAGGCAGGGCTGACACACTCCAGGAGCTCCCAGGGCACGGAGACAGCTCCACATTTATCCAGTTTGTGGGAATTGCAGCTCCCAGTGCAGCATTTCACCCTGACAAAGAAGGGAAGGAGCAGGGGGGGAAGAGGCTGAATCCAAAGCAGCTCTCCAGGGCATGGCAGGGATACAGGAAGGAGCATCCCAGGCTGTCCCAGCGTGTGGGGCTGCTCTGCCTCCTCCTTCCAGCTCAGGGACCCCCATCCCTTGCAGCTTCCTGCCTCTCCTGAGCCAGACATGTGCAAACGTGACCGGGAATCCACCCGGGATGGCTTTTCCTCCCCCAGGCTGGTATTTCCTCCCGGCTGCCTCTCCCCCTGCACGGCCCCTGCTCCAGGAGCCCAGGCAGGCACCGCTGGTGACCCTGACCCCCGGCTGTCCCCCCTCCCCTGCTGCACAACGGGGAGCATCTGGCAGGCACGTGCTGCCCAGAGCCTCCCAGGCTCCTTTTTGGGGTGTGCTCCCTCTCCAACCGCGGTGTGGTGGTGGGGACACCCCTCAAAGGGAGCCCCCAAGGACAGGGGTGGCCCCAGCATCGCTCCTGGGGAAAAGGTTCCTCCAGCAGGAGGGTCTGGGGGCTGTGCTGGAAGTTGGAGTGTCACAGGGTGAGGAGTGATCCAGGATGGCTCCAGCCTGATCCCCTCTTGGCTCCTGTGCGCTCCTGGCTTCCAGGAGTGCTTTTTTGGGGAATATTTGGAAGGGGAACCGTTCTGGTTCTGGTGAATCCCTCCCTGATGCCTGCAGCAGCCGGGATGTTCCCTGGGCTGGGCTGCAGACCAGCAGGAGGACGCATGGCATGGTCTTCTCCTGACCATGCAGGAAGGGGAAAACAGCCTTGTCCTCCTTTTCCTCCTGTTCCATGGGTGACCCTGGGTGTCAGGGAGGATTCCTCCATCCAGAGAGCCAAGAGGTCCCTGAGATGTTTGGCATGGCCAGGGGCAGGGGTGGCACAGAGGGCAGGGGAGGATGGATCACAAGCTCAGCAGCTCCTGGGAGCTGGGCCACGGGCGCCACAGAGGGCAGGGGAGGATGGATCACAAGCTCAGCAGCTCCTGGGAGCTGGGAAGGGTCTCCCTGGGGCTGTTCCCTGCCCAGAGCTCCCCTGGAGGTGTCTCTGGGGAGGAAGGTGATGAGGATGGGGCGCTGCAGCTGTGAACTGCCCACCTGGCCTGAGCGTGGTGCTGCAGCCAGGGAGGGGGTCTGGGCATGGCCACAGCCTGGTCTTGGAATGAATGAGGAGATGGAAGCTTCCATCAGCGCTGGTGTGTGGTGGATGGACACTGGCATCCTCCCGAGCATGGACAGGGGCTGGATGATTTTTCCAGATCATAAGCTCCTGGCTTAAAAAATCCCCAAAAACCAACCAACCAAACAAAAGAACAACAACAAAAAAAAGCCCCCACAAATAAACAAAACAAAAAGTCCCCAAAAATAAACAAAAAAACCCACCAAAAAACCACAAAAAATCAACCAAACAAAAAAAGAAAACAAAAAAAAAACCAACAACAAAAAGAAAAAAAAATTTAAAAACCCAACAAAAAACCCCCAAAACAACTCCCCCACAAAAAAAACCTGTAAAGATCCCTACCCCCCCACCAAAAAAAAAAAAAACCCAAACAAGTTTTAAAAGAATAAATAATAAAAAATTGCCTCTGAATTTTTTGTGTCCAGTTTTTGTACTTGAACCATGAGCAGTCAGGTTTCCCATGATTTTCTCCACGGCTGTGAGGCTCAGGAAGTTTAATTAACAAGAGGTTTAGGGCTGTTAATGAGCCCAGCAGCTGGAGCATTAAGTCTTTGTGTGCATCAGCAAGCGGGGAGTGCTCCCAAAAGAAGCACCAAGGCCCTGGGCCCACTCTGAGGGCTCCGTGGTTCTTATCCTGAACTGGGCTTGGATTTCCAGTCCAGAGGATCCTGCCCATGTTGGAGAAAATCCTAAATTAAATCTCCTCCCCAGCACTTCTGGTTTCTCCTCCCCAGCAAGGTGTGTGAGCAGCAGGACAGGGAGAGGGCATGGCTGGGAATTCACCCTGGGGTGACCTCCTGCTGCTAATTAAAGCAACTCTTGTGCTGTTGGTTTTAATTTGCTGTGTTTATTTTCCCCCTTGCAGAAGCAGGTTGTGAACATGACTCTGCTGCAGTTGGGTAGGGATTGGATCAATGTTGACCCAAGGAAGGATTTTCAGGGAATCCTGGAAAGATTTGGGTGGGAAGGGAACTTAAATCCCATCCAGTGCCCCCCCTGCCATGGCAGGGACACCTCCCACTGTCCCAGGCTGCTCCAAGCCCCATCCAACCTGGCCTTGGGCACTGCCAGGGATCCAGGGGCAGCCACAGCTGCTCTGGGCACCCTGTGCCAGGGCCTGCCCACCCTCCCAGGGAACAATTCCTAATTCCCAATATCCCATCCATCCCTGCCCTCTGGCAGTGGAAGCCATTCCCTGTGTCCTGTCCCTCCATGCCTTGTCCCCAGTCCCTCTCCAGCTCTCCTGCAAGGGCCTCTTCAGGCCCTGCAAGGGGCTCTGAGCTCTCCCTGGAGCCTTCTCCTCTCCAGGTGAGCACCCCCAGCTCTCCCAGCCTGGCTCCAGCCCTGGAGCGTCTCTGTGGCCTCCTCTGGATCTCTCCAGCAGCTCCAGCTCCTCCCTGTGCTGGGGACCCCAGAGGGGATTCCTTGTGCTAGATGGGGTCTCATGAGAGGGGAACAATCACCTCCTTTACTGCTCTGCCTGCCCTGATGCTGGTTTCTTTTTATTTATTTATCCTTCCACCCCTGCTCTCTGAAGGCCGTGGGACACGTGGGGCTGCTCCCCTCGCTCCTGTGCCCAGCTGATTTCCAAGGAGCTGCTGACAATCCAAATTAACATTTGCTCCCCACCTGGGACCCTTTACTGGCCCTGGGCTCCCTCCTGGCTGTGGCTGTGCCTCAGGAGTGGGGACAGAGCTGCTGTGACCTGTGGAGGAGCCCTGGGCAGGGCAGCACCTGAGGGCACACACAGAGCTCCCTGACAGGGGAACAATTCCCAAACCTGGCTGTGGGGCACACACAGAGCTCCCTGACAGGAGAACAATCCCCAAACCTGGCTGTGGGGCACACACAGCTCCCTGAGCTGGGAACAATTCCTGCACCCAAACCTGCCTGTGGGGCATACACAGCTCCCTGAGCTGGGAACAATTCCTGCACCCAAACCTGCCTATGGGGCACACACACAGCTCCCTGAGCTGGGAACAATTCCCAAACCTGGCTGTGGGGCACACACAGCTCCCTGAGCTGGGAACAATTCCCAAACCTGGCTGTGGGGTGTCTCTTCCCCAGGCTCAGCCCCCAGCTCTGCACCCAGCCGATGTGAGAACATGAACCCTGCTCCTTTCCACAGCACACAGTTAGTTGTCTTTTCCCATTGAATCTCCCTGAATGTGTTTTTGTTTCATTTTTCTACTCCTTCCAGGCTTTTACTGGAATTCCCACAGGCCTGAGCGGGTTGGGGATTCTGATTGGAAACAGAATAGGGCTGGAAGTAGCCGAGATAAATGGGCTGATAAAGCAGCCAGAGCCTGGCTGGTGTGGGACTGTGCTCACCCCCTTCTGCCTGCTCAAGGGGGCTCCAGGCAGCCAGGAATTGCTGCTTCTCAAGGAAGGGAAGGGGCTGGAGCCCCAGGAGAGGCTGAGGGAGCTGGGAAGGGGCTCAGCCTGGAGCAAAGGAGGCTCAGGGGGGACCTTGTGGCTCTGCACAGCTCCTGACAGGAGGGGACAGCCGGGGGGGTCGGGCTGTGCTCCCAGGGATCAGGGACAGGAGGAGAGGGAACAGCTCAGGCTGGGCCAGGGCAGGCTCAGGGTGGGCACCGGCAAGAATTTCCCCATGGAAAACATTGGAAGGGGCTATCCAGGGAGGTCTGGAGTCCCCATTGCTGGATGTGGCACTTGGGGACCTGGGTCAGTGGTGGCCTTGGCAGTGCTGTGGAACAGCTGGGCTCGGTGGCTTTTCCAGCCTGAACAATTCCATGGTTCCACATTTGCTGCTGCTTTACAACTCTGCCCATAGCAGAGAGCTGGCTGCCAGGAATGACCCCAGCATGGAGATGGATGTTTCTCTGCTTGGATAAATGAGTGGATTTTGCTCAGGTCCCATCTAGAAGTGGGTTAAGCCTGGAGGAGAGCAGGTGGATTTTTCTGAAGCCTTCCCATCAACAGTTGTCATCTCCAAGACATCCCACCCTGCTGGCTCTGAGCAGGGGGCAGGAACCAGGAGATCACTGATGGCTGATGTGTTTAAAACCATGCCCTGAATTCCTCATGGTTGGAGCTCCTTCTGCAGTGGGGCAGAGCAAAACCTCCCCTGCAGCTCCTGAGGATCTCCCACACCCCAGCTGGGGTTTGTGATCCACAGTTTCACAGGATTCACAGAATCACTGGGTTGGAAGAGACCTTCAAGATCATCGAGTCCAACCCAGCCTCAACACCTCAACTCAGCCCTGGCACCCAGTGCCACATCCAGGCTTTGTTAAACACACCCAGGGATGGGGACTCCACCACCTCCCTGGGCAGCCATTCCAGAACTTTGCTGCCAAACACCATCACAAGGGGCTCCCTGGTCCTGACCCAAGACTGGAAATCCCATTTCCTTCCCTGTGGTTTTCCCTGTGGGAATAAATCACACAGACTCCATTTTTTTTTTTTTTTCATGTTGGAAAAAGCCCATTCTTTATTCACAGAACTCCTTTTCATACAGTTTTACAGACCTTGTGTGTGACTCCCATTGGTCAGGAGCTTTCTTGCCAATTACTTTATTGGTCAGTAACAAGTTGTTAATCTGTATTCATTGGTCACTCAAACCCTCGGTGTGTACGTGCAGGAAAAGTTGTTTGTGAGAGATGGTTTCCATTTTTCTATCTGACAGTATAAAACCAGTTTATACAGGTGCAAGTAGTTTTTTACCCAGGAATAGATTGTTATGCTAATGAACTGCTCACACCAGGATTGCTTTCACATGGGAATATGCACAGTGACAAGGCCAGCCACTGATTTTAGGAGAGCAGGCTTGATTTTCTGAACCCTTTCTTTATGATTTTTCTACCTTACTGCAACATTTCCCTAGAAAAGAAACTGCTTCTTGGTCTTTCTAGGACAAGAGGAAACGGTGTCAGGTTGTACTACGGCAGGTTCGGATTGGAAATGAGGAAACATTCCTTCAGGGGAAGGGTTCTCAAGCCCAGGCTGCCAAGGGCAATGGTGGAGTCCCATCCCTGGAGGGATTTAGAAGCCCTGTGGCACCTGGGGACATGGTCAGTGGTGGCCCTGGCAGAGCTGGGGGATGGTTGGACTCAGGAGGGCTGGGCAGGCTCTTGAAATGCAGGAATCAAATAATTTATGGGGAAGAGGTGTTTGAGCTGCCCACATCCTGCAGCAGTGCCTGGCTGTGGCAGAGAGGAACAGCCCCATGGCTTTGCAGGTGTGTGATTCAACCCTGTTCTGTCAGATTTTACAGTGAATTAATTCAATATTTAGAGCTGAGTTGATCCCTTGGAGTCTTTCTTTTACTGCAGGTTTGATGGGAACAGCAGAGCAGTTCAAGCCAGCTCCACTTTTCACATTACTTTTCTTTCTTTGCTTCACTTCCAAACCAGGAAAAAAGCAGCAAAGCCATTCCTTCACGTGGTCCTGCTGCTCCCAGAGCACTGGAGTGTGCTGGGAAGGCTGGAACACTGCTCCAGCCCAGCAGGAGAGCTGCTGCTGCAATCTCCAGGACATTTAATCTGATGACTGCAAAACAAACCCAGCCCGGTGGGTTTGGAGGAGCCCTGCTCGCTGCTGGCTGGATAAATCCTGCAGGAATTGCTGGAGCTGGACAGGAAAGTGAGGGTTTGTGCCCTCAGGAAATGCAGGTGTGGAGCAGGAGCAGCCATCCCGCGGCGTCTGCAGCACTGCAGGCTCTCGGGGAGCTTTGTAGAGTGGTTCATTTCTTAGGGAGATTTTGGGGATATTTTAGGGATATTTTTCTCAAAAAGGAGAAAAAGAGAAGGTCTCTCCTTCTCTGAGGAGCTGAGCTGTGCAGCAGCAGGGGCTTGTCCACATCCAAGAGCTCCCATGTGAGAGGTGCAGAGGGATTTTGGGGATTTATATCCAGTGGGATCTCAGTCTTCCACCCTCTCCTTCCTTGGGGCTATGCTCGCTGCAAATTCACTGCTGTCACCTGCTCTGGTGCTTGTGCCTGCACCTCACACCTGTCCTGGGGACAGCTGGGCTTCCCTGGCACGTTCCTGGTGGGAAGAATGGTGGAGCCCAAGGTTAGGAAATAGGGGGTGCCTTTCCAAGCTGTGGATCCTGCACATTGCCACCGGTTCTCCCTGGAGCTGGTTCCACAGGGATGGGCAGGTCCCCTGTTTGTCTGCTGGTCCCACAGGGATGTTGGGGAGCCCTGGAGGTGTCACCTCCCCTGCAGCTCCTCCAGGCTGTGCCAGAGCTGATGGCTCCAGCAGATTGCCCTGCCCAGCCCTGATCCAGCAGCTTTTCCCTCCTGACCAGAGACAGGAGCCAGGGAACAGCTGGGGCAGTTTGGGCACCATAATATAAAAAATGACATTGAGTTGTTAGAGAGGGCTCAGAGGAACAAGGGAAGGGTCTGGAGGGGCCCGTGTGGAGCAGCTGAGGACTCTGAGATTGTTCAGCTGGAGCAGAGTGAGGGCAGAGCTCCCCGGGGCTGCAGCTCCTCCCGAGGGGCAGCTCCCATCTCTGCTCGGGGACAGGGACAGGAGCCAGGGCACGGCTGGGGCTGGGCCAGGGCAGCTCAGGCTGGAGCTCAGGGCAAGGTTCTTCCCCCAGAGGGTGCTGGCACTGCCCAGGCTCCCCAGGGAATGGGCACGGCCCCGAGGCTGCCAGAGCTCCAGGAGCCTTTGGACAGCGCTGCCAGGGATGCCCAGGGTGGCATCCAGGGCTGGGCAGCTCGCAGAGCCTTTGGGACACCCAGGATCCATGGAAAACCCCCTGATCTCCGTGGCATGGCTCTCTCCCTTCCTGGCACCGAGAGGCAAAGCCAGGTGCCCAGGAGTGCTTTTCACCAGCTGGGAATGTTTTATTGTCTTGGAAAGAGAAACCTTGAAACCTTCCACCAGGAGCAGGATTTCTCTCACTGGATAGAGGATATGGCTTAAAAAATAATTCCTGGCACTGTGGGGGGACAATGTGAAATACTATTTTGGTTTAGGAAATCCTTCTTTTCCAGTCAGGATGGCTAATTCATGCATTTAGGTTTTCTCATCTTTTTAAGCATTCCAAGGTGGGTTATAGGTGATGTCCTGGTTTTTTCCAGCCCATGTGTGTCCATAAAGGTGGGAATTCCAGGGGTCCTCTTCACTGCTCCAAAGCTTTTTCTTCTGGAGGTGGCTTGAACATGAGGTGGAATGGAGATGCAGCAAAATGTTGGCTGCATTGTCAGACATGAGAGAATCCAGAGGATTCTGAGGCACTGGAACAGAAGATGTGGAATAGAAGAATATAGAGGAATTAGAGAAAATAAAAGAATATAGAAGAATTAGAGAAAATAAAATAATATAGAGGAATTAGAGAAAATAGAGGAATTCTCTGCTTGGGGGTGTTCCTCAGGCTGGCTGCTTCCAGGTAAAGGAGCAGGGAACTGAGGGAGGGTGGGCTCAGGAGTCTGGAGCTCAGTGGACTTGGTGGAGGCTGAAGCAGGGCTGGTGAAACTGGGTCTGATCAGGTGGAAAATTTCCAATCAGGGAGTGAAACTTCAGCCTGTTAAAACTGTTGGGTTTCCTGGGGTTTGTGAAAAGAAAAAAAAAAAAAAAAAAAAAAAAAAAAAAAAAACCCAACGTGGTTTACTGGGGGAGGGAGGAAATGTCCTGTCATTTCCAGGGGTTCAAAATAACACTGAATTTTCACTTTCAAACAGTTTCAGTTAATTAAAGTGAAGTTGCACTGAATAAAAGAAAACAAGAATGAGGCAGTTCATCCACAGAGGTGAAACCTTTCATTTCTGGGCTGACTCAAACTGACTCACTTTCCTTTTTTTTTTTTACTCTAATATAGGGAAAGTGTTCTGTTTGACACATGATTTCTCTCCAGCAATTCCCTTTAACCCTGAGAGCTCCCCCACATCCCAAATCCATCCTTTCCTCAGTCTGGGCTGCTCAGGGAAGTGATGAATCACTAACAAATGTTTTCCCCTGCTCAAAGGCAGAGGGAGGAATGAAGAGCAGATTTTATAGATATTTTTTTTGCAAGGCAGAGACATCTCTGCTGTTCAAACAAGACTTGTCAGCCCTGTCTGGGGCTCTCCCCAAATCCACCCAATTCCCTGCAGAGGCAGCAGGATGAGGGAGCCTGTCTGACCTGGGCCCTTCTCAGCTTCACTTGTGATAATAATCCTCAAAAACTGCAGTTTTGAGGGGAAAAAATAGATTTTCCTCTGGGTTCTACTGCATTAAAAAAAAACCAAAAAAACTCTGGGAAATTCTTTAGTTTAGTGAAGAAATAGAGAGAAAGGAAGATTGGTTTGAGCTGGGAAAGCATTATTGCTGGTGGCATGCTCTGATGCAGCCTTTGAAGCAGAAAATACAGGAATGGCCACGAGCCAGGCCTTGGATAGGAAGTTTTTCAGGGGGAACACGAGGATTTTGAACCCTGGAGAGGAAAAAGGGATGTAGGAGTCCACATCCAGCAAGAGGATTTTGCATAAAGGTTGTCCCATGCTCTCCTGCTGAGCGTGTCCTCTGCGGGATCTCATCCACACTGGAAGTTGCTGGAAGCTTCTTCAGCCCCATCCATGCTCATCCTCACCCAAGTTTCCAGCTGTGGAGCCTCCCAGGATCTGCCCAGGGAGCTCCAGAGGGTTCAACCCCTCCTGGGGCTTGGCAAAGTGATGCCTCCAGCTCCATTTTTGGGCTTTGGCAGCTTCTCTGCACATGAATAAAATCCTGCTTTATGTTTATTTGCCTCCTGAGCTCTGGTTCCAGCTTTGTGGGCTCGACCCGAGCTGGTGAAAGGAGTTTACAAGTGGAAATCTTTTGGTTGGGGCTCTCAGTGACTCCCACACCTGGGGAAGCAGCAGCTCCTGGCTTGGAGCAGCTCCTCAGGGATCTGAAGGCTCCCAGGCACCCAGAGATAATTTGGATGTAAAAATACCAGTGGTGGGGGAGAGGTGGGAGGTGATGAGCTCTGTCAGAGGAGCCTGGAGGAGCATTTGGGAGTTGAGTCAAGGTTGAAACCGCAACAATTCAATCGTTTGTACAGAAACCTGGCAGCCGCCGGCATGGAGTGAATCACAAATGTGCACATGTTTTGCCTGGGGTGAAAATCTGAGCTCTGCTTGGCTGTGAAATGGCAGCTTGTTAGGCTGGGGAACACTCATTTTTAGTTTATTTTTTTATTCTTGGGAGCTGTGTTGAAGGGAGCAGGAGGGGAAGGCCGGGGCTGGTGCTGCTGCCCTGCTCTGCCCCAGGCTGTGCTGGTTTGAACAGCCAGGTGTCTGCCAGGGAAGGCAGGAGCCTCCCCTGAAATGGAAAATGTAACCCCCCTCCCTGTGAATTATAATTTTGAAATTAAGAGGCTCTCAGGTGAAGATATGGGAGCAGGAATAACAGCTCTTTACTAGGAAAATTTTAAAAAATACAAATGCAGTAGTATAAACAGCAACAACAAAAATCCATTGACAGAGTCAGGACATGCCCTGCCCCCCTGTGTGTCAGGGTGGTGGCACAGTCCCATCCCATGGGGGCTCAGCCCTCCTGCAGTGCCAGCTGTGGTTCTGCTGGAGCAGGGATCCTGCACAAGGCTGGAGTTCTCCTCTGAAGCTCCAGGGCTGCTGGAGGAAATTCCCTCTGGGAATGCAGGGCAGGAGAAAGCTGCTCCTCTGGGAATGCAGTGGGCAAAGGCTGCTGGGCTGTTCCAGGCTCAGATTGTATCCAGGTAGGAATGCTTGGCTCCTGCCCTGGGCGGAGCATCTCCCATGGGATGCTGGAATTTGATCAGCCATGCAGGGACACTCAGTGGCCATGAACAGCAGAGATCTCCTGGAGGGAGGATTGGCTGTGGGAGAGATAAGGAAAAAACTGCCCAGTGCACAGAGGAGAACTGCCCCAGCTCTGACAGATGTTAATTGAACACACACTTACCCCAGCACAGCTGGGATGAGGTTCTGCTGCCTCCTCCTCTCACTGCTACTCTGTTCCTGCCCATCCCTCAGGGAAAATGATGCCCAGGAGCCAAATGCAACCTCCAGACACTGACCCAGGTGCAGAATTTTAATACCAGGCCCTTGGAACAGCAGCTCCTGAAGCCAAGGAAGCAGGACTGGGTCACTGTGAGGCACTGGAGGCTGCGCTGCCCTGCAGTCAAAACTCTGCCTTAATGAAGTTCACTGCTGCTAGTTTGGGGTGAGAATTGGTCCCACTGGAGTGACAGGAGCAGGGGAGGCACCTGTAGGTGCAAAGCTCAGCTCAGGCAGGTCCAGCTCCCCCATGGGCTCCCAGGAGCAGTCTGTCTGTCCCCTGTCTGGAGCAGTGTCTGTCTGTCCCCTGTCCCTCAGCACAGGGCCTTGGTCCTCCTCAGGGAGTGTCATTGTCCCCAAAGTGGAGATTGCAGCATGAAGTGGCTGCATTTTAGGTAACATCAACCCTGCACTGACCTGTGTCCATTTAAAGGGACAGTTGTCCTGGCTGAAGGGACGGTGTCCTGAGTTGGGATGGGCTCACACAGAGCTGCAGTGGGGACAGCCCTGGAACAAACCCCACACTCCTGAGAGGATTGGGCAGGAGTTGCCTTTTCCTGCCAGCCCTTGGGACCTGGAGTGTCCCACAAGCTCCCCTGAGCTCCCATCACTGCTGGGCAGGCAGCAGACTGTGCCCAGGGGCCCAGGCATGGCTGGGCACTGGCTGTGTGCCCGCTGGCACGGCACAGGAGCTGTCCTGGGCAGCTCACACCCAGCCCTGTGTCCCCTGCACGTCCCCTGCCTTTTGGCCCCAAGCTCTTTCCCCAGTACCAGCTCAGGGAAGGGCAGGGCTGGGTGCACCCACCTTTGTCAAATTTGCCCTCTGCTTTTGGGCCCACAGATCACCATACAGTGATATTTTCCAGGTTTTCTCTGCAGGCTGGCAAGGCAGGAAAGCCAAGTTGAAATGTGAAATTCTGCCCCCTGAGGTGTTTCTGGATCTCCCATCACCAGCACTGGGGTCCTGCTCACCGCAGGGTTTGTTGTTAAATCCCCTCAGTTTGCTTCTCTGACCTCAAATCTCCCCTAAACCCATGAGTTTGTCTAAGCAGACCCAAGTGGGAATTTGGCAGCTCTGTGCTGGGTGCAGGCTGTGTGATGGGGCTGGGGGCACGAGGCCAAGGGCACAGGAAATTCCAGGTGGGATTTCTGCCCGTGCTCCAGCTTCTCCTGCCAGGATGTGATAACTCAGTGTTCCCTCAGCCAGGGGAGCTGAGCCAGACCTTCCCGGGGCATTCTCTGCTTTCTGCCTGGCTGAGGTCACCAGCTCTCATCAAGCTGGAAGATGGAGCTGTCTGACTCCCTCGCCTGCCCTCGGGCAATTTGTCTCCCGGGCCACTGCAGGGAGGTGGATAACACCTGTTTGTCATGAATCCACTGAGAGAGAGGGCTGGGATTGCCAGGCTGGATGGCAGGGATGTGATCAGGATATCTCTGGCTCATCTGGAGCTTGCTCTGAGCCTCTGTGGCTCAGCTGAGCCAGATCTGATGGGTTAGGGAATCAGCCAGGTGAGGGAACATACACTCTGCTTTTGTGGCTGCCAAGAATAAAAAAGCAGCCAGTTTAGAATCCCAGGATCATTTAGGTTGGACAAGGCTTCCACAATCATTGAGTCCAAGCTGTGACCAATCCCCAGAGCACTCAGTGCCACCTCCAGTTGTTCCTTGGACACCTCCAGCCACTCCAAACCTCCCTGGGCAGCCCCATCTGATGTTTAACAACACCCTTTCCATGGAGAAATTCCTGCTGGTGCCCATCCTGAGCCTGCCCTGGCCCAGCCTGAGCCGTTCCCTCTCCTCCTGTCCCTGTTCCCTGGAGCACAGCCTGACCCCCCCGGCTGTCCCCTCCTGTCAGGAGCTGTGCAGAGCCACAAGGTCCCCCCGAGCCTCCTTTTCTCCAGGCTGAGCCCCTTCCCAGCTCCCTCAGCCTCTCTGGGGCTCCAGCCCCTTCCCAGCTCCGTTCCCTGCCCTGGACACGCTCCAGCCCCTCAGGGTCCCCCTTGCAGTCAGGGGCCCAAACAGATCCAATTTGGTCAATGCAAGGCCTGGATTTTGGGGTTGCTGGAGTTAAAAGCTGCAGCATTGATTGCTCTGCTGGGTGTCAGAAATCCCTTCTTGGCACACACAATTCACCCACAATCCTGCAGGAATGGAAACCTGGGAGAGACCCTGGATCAGCAGGATGAGCCCCTGCATGGGCAGAGCTGCTGGAGCAGGGCGGGTTGGGAGGCAGCATCCCTTTGGATATTGCACAAATTCCATTGTGTCCACCTGTCATTTCTCCCTGGAGTGTACCTGAGGCTTCTTTTATACCACATTTCCCCTGGTCCCTCCAGCTGTGACCAGCCTTGGAGTGAAGCTGCTCTTGCCTTGTCTGTGTCCAGCCCAGCCCATCTCCAGTGTTTGAGCACAACGTTCCTGAAGGCTGTGAAGCTCCAAAGGGCCTTCCACTGCTTCCCTGGGGCTGCTTTGCCACGGGGTTGGGATGCTTTGATTCTGTTGGTGTGCAGAAGCACCCCCAAAACTCCCAGGAATTGTCTGGATGTGAAAGACTCCAAGGTCAGGACCACCAGGAGGTCCCTCCAGCCCCCAGCGTGGCTCCAGCAGCAGGAGAGGAGAGGAGAAGAGCAGGAACAGAGCAAATCTTTCCTGCTGGCTCCTCCCAGCTCCCTGCAGGCCGAGGATTTGCTGATCCAAAGGCAAAGTTTGCACCATCAGGAAGTGCAGCTCAAGTCCCTCCTGTCCTGGGAAGCCCTGGAGGATATTCCTGCAAGGGATCCCTGGGCACACAGAGCTTCCTTCTCTTCCTCTTGAGCTTTCCTGACGTTTTGTGGAGCCTCAGACTCCTCCTAAGGCAGGCTGGGATGTGTTTGTACAGCCTGAGCCATGTGTTGAGGATCAGCACAAGGGGCTGTAGCCCCTCTGCCATCAGCTGTGGGAAGGGAAGCAGCTGGAAGGGTTTGATGTAACTCCCAACTCCCCTTTCTTCACCAAAACCCAGCAGGATCAGCAAAATCAACACCAGAAACTACAACAGGTAGAGGTGAGTGAGGCAGAAAGATTTCCAGCAGGAAATGCAGTGAAAGGGTTCTGGAATGAAGCTACAAATTGATGGGAAATATTGACTTTTGGGATACCCTGGTCCTCTTCTTCTCCTTTCCCAGCTGATCTCCATGAGTGTTTCTCCAGCCTAACCTGCCATTGTCGCAGAGAAGTTATTTTAAAGCCTGGCAGGGGCTCAGTCTGGAATGTTATTTCAGCAGGGTTAAAAGTGTCCTGAGTGAGCAGGGAAATGCTGGGGCTGGTGTTATCTGCTGCTGCAGACACATGTCTGTGAGAGATTACAGCCTGAGAAAATTCAAATAAATACATCCAGGGAGCCCGTCCTGGGAATTCCTCTCATTTCAGCCAGCACAGGCGGGCTGCATCCCAAAGCCCTCCTGCTCCTGGTGCTGAGTGGGTTCCTTTGGTGTGTCAGAGGAGACTGGGGGACTGCAGATAAACCTGTCATCCCTGGAGATGTGCCAGGCAGGTATGAATCAGTGCTGGAAGGCAGCCAGGGAGGGTGGCACCTGTGCCAAGAGCCATCTGTCACCTGACAACACACACACCTTGGCTCAGCATCGCTGCTCCTCCTGTTTGCCTGGCCTCAACACATGGCTCAGGCTGTACAAACACATCCCAGCCTGCCTTAGGAGGAGTCTGAGGCTCCACAAAACGTCAGGAAAGCTCAAGAGGAAGAGAAGGAAGCTCTGTGTGCCCAGGGATCCCTTGCAGGAATATCCTCCAGGGCTTCCCAGGACAGGAGGGACTTGAGCTGCACTTCCTGATGGTGCAAACTTTGCCTTTGGATCAGCAAATCCTCGGCCTGCAGGGAGCTGGGAGGAGCCAGCAGGAAAGATTTGCTCTGTTCCTGCTCTTCTCCTCTCCTCTCCTGCTGTTGGAGCCAGCTCTGTTGGCTGGGGGCTGGAGGGACCTCCTGGTGGTCCTGACCTTGGAGTCTTTCACATCCAGACAATTCCTAGGAGTTTTGGGGTGTGTGCACCCCAACATCCATGTGCTCTCCAGGAGGAGAGGGAGCAGCCTCAGGCTGGGCCAGGGGAGGCTCAGGGTGGACAACAGCAGGAATTTCTGCATGGAAAACGTTGCTAAAGATCAGAAGGGGCTGCCCAGGGAGGTTTGGAGTCCCCATCCCTGGAGGTGGCACTGCATGCTCTGGGCTGGGGACGAGGTGGGGACCAGGCACAACTCAGACTCGATGATCCTGGAAGTCTTTTCCAACCTAAATGATTCTGGGATTCAGTGATCAGAATGAGATCATGCTGAAAATCAGGGCTACAATCCCTGGCTGGGTGCTCTTCCCAGCCTGGGCTGTCCAGCTCTCCCAGAGCAGCTTTTTGGGATTGTCCCTTCACGGCTCTGGTGTTTATTTCTGTTTGTCTTCCAAGCCTATGAAACATGAGGTTTGGTTTTATAAAACCACAGAGAGGGAGGCTCTTGGAAAGCTGGTGCTGGAAACAAGTCCCTGGAGTGGGAGAAACTGGAGAATTTGCTGTTAATTACTTTGACAATGGAGCAATAAAGAGAAGTTTATTTACCAGATACAGAGAGGGCCAATGTTTATGGCACTTGTCCCCACTCAGTGTCACACAAATTTTATTGGGAAGTTTTTATTTTTTTTTAAAAAGAATCCCACAGAATCCGCTGGATAGGCATTGTACACCTATCCAGTACTGTTGTACACTATTCCAGTGCTGACTCCCTGTAATTCAGTAATTAATTTAATTGCTGTGAGGCCAACTTGAACAGGTTGAGGAGCAGTTGTGTGGGGATTTAAATGAAAACCATGTAAAAATGCCCCTCCAGCTAAAACTTTTAAGCTCTGAATGTGGACAAAAGATCATTTCCATGGTGTTTGATTTGAGATAAGCAAGGGTTTGAGCTCAGCCCAGGAGCTGTCAGTGCTCCAGGAGGGCAGGAGGTGAATGCACAGAGCAGGGGAAGGAGGATCTGGAGGGGAAATGAGAGCAGGGGATGGAAGATGCACCAAGGTGTGAGTGTGGCCTTGGGGGGTGAGGGCTGGCCAAGGCTGGGGTGACACCAGAGCATCTCCCCAGGGACCAGGAGCTCTGGGTGGGGTTAACTCACGGAGTTGTTAGGAAGGAGATGGCTGAGGAGCTCTGAAAGGTCTGGGGGGTTGGATGAAGTGACCTTTGAAGGTCCCTTCCAACCCAACTATGTCATGATTCTGTGATCTCTCAGCACATCTAGGAAAAATTGAAAATGCCTTCTTTTTTTGGTTTCCTATTAAAAAGCCCCCAAACCAAGCTAGGCCACCAAACCCTGCAGAGCAGCTGGTCCTTGTGGCCTCCCCCCAGCCCTTCCCTCCTTCAGAGGAGTCTCCTTGCTCAGCTTCCAGGATATCCATTTGCTCCATGCCCCAAACCCTTCCCCTGGCCCCACTAGGGCAGCACACAACCTCTCACAGCTCTCCCCCTCACTTAATGGGATGAGATTTTTATGCTGGCTCCCGGCTTGGAGAGCTGGGATTTGCCCTGAGCAGGATAAAGCTGAAGACTGAGCTGCCCCCTCCACCCTCCTGTGCCCACCCTGTGGCTTCAGCAGCTCTGAAACTCTTCCCTGCTCCCAAAGCTCCCTTCCTTTCCTGCCACTTGCCCTACCTTCCCCAGCTTATCCTTACTGGGGGTCATCCCTCCTTGCAGCAGCCCTTGCTCCTGCCCAGCCTTTGTCCCCAGAAGCCCCCTCCCCGCAGAGCCCCCCGTGCTGGGCGGGCACAAAGGAGCGGCAGCACAGCTGCGGCTCCGGGTAATGAGCTCCAGGAGAACCTGTGCTCCCCTTTTCCTGTCCAGACAATGCGTGCAGCCGAGCTCTTTCTTCCGAGAAGGTTTCTCTGCCCTGGAATTCGCTGTCCTCTCCGTGGGTGGGTGGCTGCATTCACTCTTCCATAATGGACCCGGTGTCCTCCGTGGGAAATGCCCTTGTTCCTTTTCTTCCTGCCTTGGCTCTGTCCCCTCTGGACTTGCAGCCACGGGGTCAGACCCAAATTATCCCTGCTCTCCGGAGCAGGGAGGAGGAGGTTCAAATCCTGTTGCATAAGCAGCCCTGGGAGCTGAGAGCGCTGCAGCTCAAAGCTCACCTCGGGTGCCTTCTGGAGTGCCCTTGGAAAGGGATGCTTGGTTGGGGAGGGAAATGGGAGCAGCAGGGAAGGGATGTGGCACTGGCAGGGACACAGGAGGCTGCTGTGGGCACTGTCACGAGAAATTCTGGGATGGAAGGAGAAGCAGGAAGAGCTGCCTACAAAAAACTCCATGTCAAGTGTGGTGGCAGCTCTCTGGTCAGAGAGAGACGAAAGCTAGATAAGCTGCATCAAGGGAAATATAGGTTGGATATTAGGAACAAGTTTTCTACAGAAAGGGGGATAAAGTTCTGGAATGGCTGCCCAGGGAGGGGGTGGAGTCACCATCCCTGGGTGTGTTTAACAAAGCCTGGATGTGGCACTGGGTGCCAGGGTTTAGTTGAGGGGTTGGACTCAGTGATCTTGAAGATCTCTTCCAACCCAGGGATTCTGTGATTGTATTTTCCCAGAATCCGCCTGGGAAGCTACAGGGAGCTGGAGATAAACAATGATAGCCAATTATTAAAAACAACCTGCAGATGGTGTTTCTCTAGCTGTTTTCCTAAGACATTCCTTTCCATAAGGTTGTTTAGAAATGGGATTCCTGTTAATTAGCCAGCCAGGTGAAATGTATTGATGAAAAGACCAATCAGGACCACCTGTAGCAAACTAAGCTATAAAAGAGGAGAGGATGAAATAAATGGGGCTCTTATGCCACATAGCCTTCTGAATGCCCTGGGAGTCTGTGTCATTCATGACTCAGCAGTGACAGTCAAGGTGTCCTTGAGCTTGTCCAGCCAACATGCAGAGCCACCAGGGAGTTCTAAACAAGTGGGAAGTTGCCATTTTTTTTCCAGAGAAGGTCAGGTCTTTTTTTTTTTTTTCAGAGAAGGTAACCTCCAACATCTTCCCCTGGCTGTGGGATGTCCGTGGAGGTGGAGCAGCACTGGAGTGTCAGGGGGGCTGTGCTGGTTTGGATGCTAGGTGCTGGTGTCACTGTGTGAGGCCCAGCATGGAGGCCTGGTTTTCCATCACCTAATGCAGGGAACCTTCCTGGTTAAGTGCTGGGGCTGTGATGTCCCAGCCTCTCTGATGGAGTTTGGAGTGATCCTAAGCAGAGTCCTGGCAGGACATTTCCATCAGGCCCTCAGGAGTTAGAGGGAGGAAAGGCCCATTAGGTCATGGGCTCCATTCCCCAGCCAGGGCTGTCCCCTGGGCTTGTCCCCAGGGCTTGGCTAGCCCTGTTATTTCAGGTTCCAACCAGTGCCACCTCCAGGGGAAATGACTCAGCCTGACAGACCCTGCTAGGAGCTCTCCCAGGCCCCAATTTTTGGCTGTTTGATACAATTTTCCTTCATTTCCCTCTTTTGGGAAGAAAGTAAATCTCAGTGGAAGTTTCTCACATTGAAGCAAGCCAAAAGAGAATATGGGTGGTCACTTTTCTGTGTCTGCAGCTGGGGGTGCCCCTCAGGGAACACTGGGATGGGATGGGATGGTGGAGAGTCACCATTGAAACCCTTCTGATTCCTGAGAGCACCAATGCCTTTAATGACCCCAACCAGCCTCACCTGGGACCCCCAGCTCATCCCAGCAGCCCCATTTAAGCTCAGCCCTGTGCCCCCAGCCCTGGCCTGAGCTCTGGTGGGGGTTTTGGCCTCCTGGATGGGCTATGGACCTTCCCTGGGTGGAATTTCTCTCCTTGTCCTTTTTCTTTCTGTCCCATCTGTACCCTTGGATGGAGTTCACACCTCACTGCAGCCTGGTTTCCACACCAGCTTCTGCCTGTGCCTCCCCTTCCCATGACTGTGCTCCAGGAGGGATCTGTGCCTGACCCCTGATTGCCTGTGGAGCATCTCCCCAGGGGCCGGCACTGCCTGGGCTGCTCCCCTTGGAATCTGTGCCTGTTATCGAGGCCCTGCCTGGCCTGGGGTGCCCCAGCTCCCCACAGCAGCTCCTGGGAGCAGCTGCTCCCTCCCAGCTTCCCTGCCCAACTGCCCCTGCCCGAGTCTGACACTGGCATGCCTGGGAACATTCCTGAGCTGCTGTTAGGAGCAGGTTGGGTTTGGCAGCTGCAGCTGAACTCCAGGAATCTCCTTCCCAGTGCAGGAACAGCCGTTCTGGAGGCGTTTGGGCAGAGGTTGAATAGCAGAGGTGTTGAGTTGGGGTGCTGGATGTGCTCTGTGGGCAGTGGGAAGGACAAGGAGAGCCCAAGGTGAGCACAGCTGGGCTGTGAGCTCGGTTTGGGGGTCCAGGATGGAGGTGGGAGGGTGCTGGGGGTGGAGGATGCTCAGCAGGAGTAGAAAGAGTGTTTGTGAGCAGAGCTGCTCCCTGAAGGAAGAGCTGCTCCTCTGGAAGGAGAAGGGAAGCCTGGCTGTGGGGATAAAGCAACTTGGCCCTGGGAATGCTGAAAACTCCAGAGAAAGTGTTATTTTTGTAAAGGAAACGGAGAATGCCCGTAGCAGAGGTACAGCCTGGGCTGCTCCTGCCTCTGGCTGCTGCAGCAACTGCACTCAGCAGCCTCACATGCCCTGCCTGGGATTAGTGTGCTCCCAGGAAGGTGTGACCCTGCTCTCCGGGCTGGTGACAGCCCCTGCAGCTGGGAATTCCTTCCTAGGAAATCTGTCCTTGGGAAGCAGCCTCTCTGCTCCCAGAGCTCAAGGCAAAGGGAGACAATCAACCTGTTTGCAAATGTCCAGCAAATCCGTGGTGTTCTCGTAGTAACCACAAACCCAGCTGTGCCAGGAGGGAGAGGTGGTCCTTGGTTAACCCTGGGGAGAAGCAGCAAGGAAAGGCTTTGGTGTTGGGGCTGGCTGAGCCCTGAATGCAGCATCCTGAACAACCTCATTGTGCAGCAGCTCCTGCCCCAGAACTGTGGGGCAATGAGCTGCAGAGTGCAGGAACCTACTCTTGGAATTCTGTTACAGCTTGGGTTGGAAGGGACCTTAAAAACCATCCCATCCCACCCCTGCCGTGGAAGGGACACATCCCACTGTCCCAAGCTGCTCCAAGCCCTGTCCAGCCTGGCCTTGAGCACTGCCAGGGATCCAGGGGCAGCCACAGCTGCTCTGGGCACCCTGTGCCAGTGTTTAACCAGCCTCACTGTAAAAAAACTTCTTGCCTCAAATCTAAATCGATCTTTTAGTTTAAAACCACTCCCCCTCTGTTCCCTGCCATCAGAGCCTAAGCAGGGAGTGGTGCCCTGCCCAGGGAATATTCCCTGTGTGTTCATTCCAGGGCTGTTCTGATGCCTCAGGTTTTAGCATTTCTATTTTTCAGATTCTGTGCTGCTTTAGTGTGTGGGTCTGGGGTTCACATGAGGGGATGGTGAGCTCTGCACAGAGCAGGGAGACAAAACAATTCCTGCTCCAGCTGGGGACCAAGGACAAATGATCCAAATCTCAGGCCCAAGAGCACAAACACCGTGGGCTGAAGAGAGAAAAACAAGCAGGATGGGACTGCATGGGCTAAAGCTGGAATTGGACAATGAACTGCAATCTGCAAATGGAGCAGAGCTGATCCCAGGGAGAGACCCCGAGGGCGCTCGTGCATTTTGGGACCATTTTGGTTCATCTTGGGTGCAGCCCTGGCTGGGCTCTTGTGCTGCCCAAGGTGGATCCATGGAGGAGATCCTTTTAATAAATCCCTGCTTTATTCTTTAGCTCTTTCTAGTCTGTTCTAGGGCAGCCTGCACAAGGCATCAGTTCCCCGTCAGCAGATGTGGGAATCTCATCCCTGGCAGGATCCAGTGAGCTCTCAGTGCCTGTGATCTCCCAGACCCTGGTGGGGGCTGCAGCCCTGGAGATGTTACTGTGCAGGTCCTGGTGCATCCATTGGTGCCAGCAGTGAGGGAACCACTCCCAAAATTGCTTGGGACTGAGAGGGACAAACATTCCTGATAATTTCCCCTCTGTGAGCTCTTTGGTCTTGGATTAATTCCTGTGCTGTGCTGATAAACTCTGCTGGCTCTGCCTCTGGGGTTTTTGGCTGGTCAGGGCAACCCTGCGCCCTCTGGCTTGGTCCCAGTTTTTTGGTGTTCTTGTTGCCAAAAGCTGCTGTACCTTCATTTTGCAGAACTTTATGTTGCCTGGAAACCAGTGGATGCTGTGCCCATGTGGGGAGCTGGGGAAATCCCAGGTGAAGTCACAACTCCCCACAAACAGCCTCATCTCCTCCTTTCCTTCCCCTCTTTCCCATCACAGGGCTCTTTTCCATGAAGAATCTTCCAAGGAGGTGGTGTCAGGAATGACACACAAGTGTCTGGAGCAGATCAAAGCTGCTTTCTGCTTGATTGATTTGTTATTTTGCCTCTCTGGCTGTGGATATCTCCTGGCAGGTCGCAGCGTGCCCGGGGCTGTTCGTCTGCCCTCAAATCAATCTCGCACCTCATCCACAGCGGGAATTCCAGGGAGTGAAGGGGCTGGATGCTTCCCAAGCCATGGCAGATGCTCATGCAGATGGTGCTGGCACAATTCCCACTGACAAGTCATCGAGTGGGATTGTCCAGACCCTCCCAGGAAAGGGACTGTGGGGTCTGGAGTGATCCTGCAGGGCTGGACCAGGGGTGCTGATCTGAGCTTGCCCCTTGTCCCTGCTCCTTGCTGGTGGCAGGGTTGTTGCCACACTGGAGGGATCTGGTTTTAGATGCCTGAGGTCTGCAAGTCTTTTTGCTAATGGAGAGGAAGAAGAAACTTTGAGGTTTAAAACACATTTTTCCTCAGGTATTCCTGTAGCTCAAAGATTCTTCAGTTAAAGGTGAACTTGGGAAGAGAAAGTGTTCACCAAGGGAGTGAAAAGCTTCTCATGGTGATGCCAGACAGCCCAGGGCAGGGGCTCTCCCCCATTCAAACCATCTCAGAAGTTCACAGCACATTCTGAGAGTGGATCCTTCCCGGGAATTCCCACTGGAATTCCTGACCCTGTGATTGGGCTGAACCCCACTTTGGGCAGAGAGGGGTGTCCCTATCCTCTGGTCAGGACATGCTGAGGGACACAGCGACTTCTTCCCACTCTTTGGTCCAATTCTTTATTTAGAGCATCAACAAGGAAGTTTGGGAAAGGATGAGGAGGATTCCTGTACCCAGCTGCTCCAGGACTTGTGGTTTGGGGCATTTGTGTCCCAGGCCCTGCTTTACAGCCCTGAGCATCCCAACTCTGTGGTTGTGAAGGTACCACCACAGCTGGGGAAGGAATGGCCCTTCCTACCTTTGGGACAGTGGCCTCCAAACTCATATTGTGATTCAAAAATCTCACCTGGCTGTTTGTGAAGTTGTCTGAATGGTTTTTGTGGTCCGAGTCTGCTGAATTTTTGCACTGAGTTTTAATTTTCCCAAATTGACACTCTTCTTCCTGCAGGTTTTGTCTGTTGTCCAATTTGTCTGTTCTTCTCTTGCTGGAGAATAAAGAGCAGAGCCCTGTAGTGGAGGTTTCTGAGCCTACTGAGCATCTCTCTCTTCTCCCCCAACACAGATGAGGTGAACCTGCTGGACAAAATCACTCTCCATGCCCAGGACCTCAGCAATGTTTCCTTTGGCTACGACCACAGCAAGTGCAGGATCCTGGAGATCGGGCAGTATGCGACCCTCAACATCCCCACCAGGCAGGCCTTTGGGGACAGGTAACCTCCCTTCAGGGGTGGGAAAGGGGTCATGGGGCTCAAAAATCATCTAATGCGCGGCTATTGGTCTGAGGAGCTCCTTGGAGAGCCCATTCCATGGTGACTTGGAAATAACTCAGCCCTTCTGTGCCCTGAGCTCAGGGCTTCCTTCATTTCTTACACTGTGGAGCAGTGTGTCCTGTCCTAAGAAGTGCCCAAGGCCAGGCTGGATGGGGCATGGAGCAGCCTGGGCAGTGGAAGGTGTCCCCCCATGGCAGGTGGTGGGATGAGATGAGCTTGATTCCATGGTGACATGGAGATAACTCAGCCACTCTGTGCCCTGAGCTCAGGGCTTCCTTCATTTCCTACATTGTGGAGCAGTTTGTCCTGTCCTAAGAAGTGTTCAAGGCCAGGCTGGATGGGGCTTGGGGCAGCCTGGGCAGTGGAAGGTGTCCCCCCATGGCAGGTGGTGGGATGAGATGAGCTTGAAGGTTTCCTCCAACCCAAATCATTCTGGGGTTCTGTGATCATTCGTGGCTGGGTGCAGGAAGGACACCTTGGCATGGCCCCATCACCCTGTGCTGAGTTGTGTGTGCAGTGCTAATTTAGGCCTGGCTGCTTCTCTTTGAACCTCTCAACTGGAACAATTGTTGGCTCTTTTCTCCCTTTATTTTTCCTTCTCACTTGTTCATTTGTGCCATGACTCGAATGTTTTTATCCTAAGAGCTCAGTTGATGGTGACACAGCAGCAGCTGCACAATGGCACGTGTCCCCTCTTTCTACCAGGTTTGCAGACGAGCTGAGCGTGCTGCTGAAGCTCAGGTACTCCCTGAAGGAGGACACCAGCCTGGTGACCATCCTCAGCCACCGCAGCCACGTGCTCTTCCAGATCAGGGTTAACCCCTACGCCCTGGTCTTTGTCACCACGAGGAGAAGACACTATGAGTAAGTCCCAGCCCAGGCACTGTTTTCCTGCCTTTCCTCCCTTCCTTTTCTCCTCCCAAGGCCCAGGGTCAGGCTTTCCCTCTCTGGTGAGCTTTGGGCAGTGCTGGGTTCACCTCAGCTGAAGGAAGGTTGTCACATTCTATGAAAAAATCCCTTCACCCAGGAGTTTGCTGCTGGGAAGCTGAGAGGCCTCAGAGAAAAATGAAAACAATTCTTATCTCATTTGCTTCTCCTGTGTTGTGCTCGTGTGGGATGTGTTTGCAGATTGTTTACCCACAGCTGATTGTTTCATTGGGCTCTGCTGTGAGTTGTTTTCACTCTTTGGCCAATCAGGGCCAGGCTGTGTCAGGACTCTGGAGAGAGTCACCAGTTTTCATTATTATCTTTTTAGCCTTCTGTAAGTATCCTTTCTGTATTCTTTAGTATAGTTTAGTATAGCATTCTTTAATATAATATAGCATTATAAAATAGTAAATTAGCCTTCTGAGAACATGGAGTCAGATTCATCATTCCTGCCTTCATTGGGACACCCTGCAAATACAATAGAAGGTGATGTCCCTCAGACCTGGTGCAGATTGTCACTGCCAAACTCCACTCTGCCAAAATGATGCAGCTCTGGGAGACAAAGCAAAGAACAAAATCCCTGGGGATAAATCAAGACCCAAACCCCACTGATTTCTCAGCTGCCTCAAATGGTTGTAGACATCCCCAAATCCATGGGAAACAAGTGATGGTGTTGTAACAATTCTCAGATTGTTCCTCGTGTCTGCACTGAGGATGGATACCTGAGGGACCCAGGAGCTGCTAAGGGGTGAAGCCTTCTCCTGGATCAGGTGTGGGATGAAGTTTCCTGTTGTGTCTCCTCCCTTCCCCTCAGGTTCCCAGTGTCCTTCCTGGGCGATGGGCACTGGCACCAAGTGGCTCTCAGCATCTCCCTGGAGAGGCTGGAGCTGCATGTGGACTGTCGGCTGGTGGACAGAGTCAGCTGGTCCAACTATTTTGGGATGGGAGTGAACACTGAGGGGCTGATCATCATTGGAGGCCTCATCGAGTCCTTCGAGATCCCCTTTAAGGTGAGAGCTGGGCAGGGTCTGCTCCACCTGCGGGAATGAGGCTGCAGGTTCCCTCTGATGGAATCCATTTCCATCACCTTCTCTTCCCAAAACAATATTTACTTTCATGCTCGGGCAGGATTAATTTAGGAAAGGCTTAGAATTGTGCAGAGGGCTTGGGTTTGGGTCAGGGCAGCCCAAGGGGCAGCAGTCAGGTCACCTCTGGGCTTGATTTCCACTCATCCTTTGATGTTGGCCATGACTTGGACCATGTGGAGAAGTCTCTGTGCAGTCAGCATGGAAAGATGTGGCTGGAGAAGTGTGTCCAATGGCTTCAAACTTCTAAAGAGTGCGGTTAGATGGGATATTGGGGAGGAATTGTTCCCTGTGAGGATGGGCAGGCCCTGGCACAGGGTGCCCAGAGCAGCCGTGGCTGCCCCTGGATCCCTGGCAGTGCCCAAGGCCAGGCTGGAGCAGACTGGGACATTCTGCATGCAACTCCTGAAGCTGCAGAGGGAATGTTCACTGCCCAAACCATCCCATAAAGAAATCCCTGGCTATGAGAAGCTGGAGATGACCTCCCCTGCAAGCCCTTCCAGACCTTTCCCTCTCCTCTGGAAGAAGCAGGAGTATAAACTGGTTTCTGTCTCTTCCAGGGCGCTCTCCAACAGCTGACCTTTGTGATGGGAGACCCAGCAGCAGCTGCTGAGCAGTGCCACAGCTACAACTCAACCTGCCCAAGCTCCTTCAGCCTCCACAGGGCCCCGTGGGAGCTCCCAACAGCCTGGCCAGAGGTGTGGCTGGGGACAGCTGACAAATTTAGGGACTGCTGGGCCAAGTTTTCCTCCATGTCACATGATTCCAGGGAAAGGCCCAACCCAGGGCGTTGTCTGGAATTGCTGGGGTCTCCAGTTCTGGAGGGGATATGAGGAGGTGGGGTGGTTCTTTTCCATCCCTTCAAGTCACAGATGGGTTTGGTGCCAAGGAGAGTGAGTTAAAGGGAGAGTTTGGGATCCAGGGAAAGCCTGGGGTTGGCTGTGACTGGATGTGCTCCTGTGGGTGGCACAGGAAAGTTTTGAGTAATGCTGCAGCTGGAGCTGTGCTTCTGAGAGGAGGTGAAAGCTGTCCCTGGGAACTGGACACCACTCTGAAATTCCTGCCCGCTCCCAGCAGCATTGCACCCTTTGGTACATCATCCTTCCTGAAGTTGTTCCTCAGTTCTGCCAGCATTGCTGGAAAATGGAAATTTGGGGGAATTTGCTTTCGTTGTGGTGTTCAACAAATTTTCAACAACCATGCCTGTGTCAAAAAGCCCTGATCACATCGTAAATCCCCCAAAACATGAAGCACCCAGGCTTTCCTCAGCAGCTGGAACTAGCCCAGGGAAATTCCTCACATCTTAGGCCAGGTGCCTTCATAGGAAGTGCTTCATAAGAGCCTGGAAAAAGCTGGAGAGAGGCAAGTGCTGGATGTCAGTGCTTGGCACGAGCCTCCCATGGTGTGTAACCCACGTCTGTGGGCTGGGGAGGAGCTGGGACAGCTGCTGGGACAGGGCAGTGCCAAGGGAGGGAGCATGGGGCACCTGCCCTGCCTGGCTCCTGCCCAGGGATTCCTTTGGGATGCTGGAGCCAGCACATCCAGGCAGGGACCAGGGAGTGGTGGCACCTGGGACAGCCCTGCAGTGGCTGCTGCACTCCCGGCACGGGCTGCTTTGGTTTGTGTTGGTGATTGAAGAGGAGGGTTTGTGGGCAAGCCCTGCTGATGAGGGATGGAGGAGCTGGCTGTGCTGGAGTGTGGAGCAGGCTGAGTGTAACACAGAGCTGCTCACCTCCTGCTCTGGGGGAGAGAGGGGTGGCCAGGGTAACCCTGAGCGCCAGTGCAGCCCCTGGTCATCCCAAAATGAAACCTCTGCTGTCTTGAGCTCTGGAGGCCTGGAGCTCTCTCCACGAATGGCTCTGGGGTCTCACCCATCAAGCAGAAAATTTCACTTTAAGCATCAGTGAATTGCCTGCAGGTGGGACCCCACGGGATCATTCTGCCCCACATCCCCCCAGCTCCCACCCCTTGCTGGCCCTCCTCAGGACTGAGGAGCTTCCAAATCAACAGAAACTGCAAAAAACCCACCCAAACTCTTGAGGGGTTTGATCAGACACCGTTCTCTGATGTTGCTGGGAAGGACTGGCTCCCACTGAGCATTCCCTGGATGTTTCCTGTGCTGGCAGAGGCAATTCCTCAGCCCTGGAGCCAACAATAAACACGTGCTGAAGTCAGTGCTGGTCCTTGGGCAGTGATGTTTTTCCTCTTCTCTCTCTCCAACTCTCCAGGTGCCAAAGGAAACCAATGAAATCCAAGATTCATCTACTCAGGTAAGGCTCCTGCATTGTCCTTCCTGTGTCCCTGTGCTGTCACCCCCAGGCTGTCCCCTGGGGACAGGAGTTGCTCTAATAAGCAATCAGGCAAAGCTGAAATACCCAGACAATGCCACTAATTATGATTTTCTTGGCTGTTAGTGCTATTTCCTTTACTCTAAGCTCTCTCTTTAATGGTTTGAACATTCCTTTCTGTGTCCCAGAGCTGGTGGAGGTCATGGTGAGGGCTCAGGTGACCTCCCTGAGTGTTTGCACAGAGCCAGAGGGGTGGTGGTGGGGCAGAGAATGAGGTGGATCAGGCCACTGCCTGCCCAGAGGATTTGTGGATCTGCCTGGGCGCTGAGCCAGGCTGGATTATCTGCAGGGAAGGAGGTGAGGTCAGCAGGGGGGCAGGATTTGGGATGAAGCACGATGCCCACTGCTCCTGCCCACAGTGGGATGTGCTGCCTGCCTGGGGAGGCACACCAGGATCTCCCTGCTGTCCCTGGGGAGCTGGGAAGGGCTGGAGCTCCCTGTGGGAGGGGGTGGTTGTGGTTCTAGAGCCCTCCTTGGTGTGGCTGCCTGGGATCTGGTGCTGGGAGAGGGGTGGCTGCCCCCCAGTGCCACTGGAGCTCCTGGTGCTGAGCTCCTTGCTGGAGCTGCTGTCCCCCAGCTGGAGCTTGGAGCGTGTCCCCAGCTCTTGTGCATGTGCTGGGGACATGAGGGAGTGCTCTGACTGAGGCTGGCCTTATGTTCCTGCTTGATTTAGGGTTTTTAGCCAAGCCTTGTTGTTCGAGTCCACGCAAACACATCCTGAGGGGAAAACCCGACAGCAAATGCAGATGGGGATTTGTGGGTGTGTGACTGAGCAGTTGGAGTTCTTCATTCCCCTCGCTCTCCTGGTGCCTGTTAACTCTTTGGGGTCAGTCTCTCTTCTCTCACTTGGCTTCCACTGCCTGGCTACAGCTAGATAATTCCAAACTGGAACTGGCCAAGTGGCCTTTGGAGCCGGGTCCATCCCTCTGCTCTGGGCTCAGCAGCTCAGGGGGATGTGATCCAGGTTTGCTGGGTGTGTTTGTACTGAACTGAGGTGGCAAAAATCACCTTTCCTGGGCACTTCTGGAAGGTGGGCTCTGTCATCCTGCTGAATCCTGTGTGGGGTGTGATTCCCACCTGTGGGTTCTCCCAGACCCTGGCAAGATGTTGCCATAACAAGGAAAGTGGTGAAATTCGTAGGTCTGCAGGGGAAAATGAACAACATTCTGGATTTGGGACAAGTTTATTTTTCAAGCACTTAATAAGGAGCAGAGACGCCTTGGAATCTTTGGCGTTGAGATTTATTAGGAATAAAAAAGGAGTTTGGGAGTAATGAGGAGCAGCCCAGCTCTGCTGCAGGCACAGGCCACAGCTCTGCTTTCTAGTTCCTCTGTTCATTTAGAAGTAAATTAGTACATTGGTAGATTCCTTAATTGTTAATTAGAGCTAAATAATTATGGAGGCTCAGGGTGATGGCAGAGGAAGATGGGGGAGGGCAATAGATGAGTTTGTCACTGGCAGTGATACCTGAATTGCAGCCACTCCTTTTGGCAGGTTTTTTTTTGAGGAATAAATTGCCATTTTTGAGCAATCTTTGGGATGTGGATGGTGTTCAGCCACTTCTGCTGAATTTTGTTTACTCTTAGGCTACCTGTCCTAAAGGTGAGCAGGAGGATTCCTAAACTGAATGGCTTTTCCAAGGCAGCTTAACCTGGGATTCTAAAGCCATTGACCAAACAGACAAAGCTGAAATCCCACAGATGTCCAAAGAGGCAAAACTTCACAGGTTTAATTCTCTGGGCAGCCCAGACTAGTTGGGAAATACCTTATTGATTTAAAAATGCTGTGAAAGCTCTGTGGAAATGCTTGGTTGGGTTGTGGCACAAAGACAAGCCCTCATGGGGGAACTGTCCCTGCTCCACCCCACAGTTTCCCTGGCCTGTGGGGCTGCTGGTTCCTTAGATAAACTGGGATAACACCAGATATCCCTGGGGGAATGTGACTGGCAGCTGGAGCCCAGCTCTGTCTCCCTGCTCTCAGGCCTTATCTTGAGGTGCTGTTTCTGATAGCTCTGGTATCTCAACCCCTGAAGAGCTCAGGTATTGATGCTGGGAAACCCCAATGTAGGGAATAACATGCTCTGACTCCATGATTCAGAAGGCTGAACAATTCTGTATTAAGCTATAGTATATTACACCAATACTATAATAAATTATATACGAAAGTATACTAAAGAAAACCCATGAGTATCTGAGACAGCTAGGACACAGCTTTGACCCAACTGGCCAAGGAATCCAAACAACCTTCATCAATGTCCAATTAACAAAACAGTCTCAGTAAACAATCTCCATAACACATTCCACACATGCAAAACAACAGGAGCAGCAAGGAGAGCTAAGAATTGTTTTCTTCTCTGATGTTCTCTCTGCCTTCCCCAGGAAAAATCCTTGGGAAGTTGTGCCTGCTGCACTCTGTGAAGAAAGCTGTGGCCACACTTAGAATCCAGTTTCTCCATTAGGATAAGATCTGTGGGTAACTGGTTGTCCCACAAACCCACTGTGGGATAAATGTAATGACAGGAACCCATTGAGCTGAACCCTGGAGGTTTTAAATCCCAAACCCAAGTGCTGTTCCACCCAACCCAAGCCCTCTGCACAATTCCAAACCTTTGCTGAGTTTTTCCTGCCCAAGCATGAAAATAAATGTTGTTTTGGAAAGAGAAGTGCTGTGAGGAGCCTCTGGTGGGAATCACCTCTGCTCTCCAGCCTTTTACGAGCTGGGGGCAGCTTTTGTGCCCTTGCTGACTTGTCACGTGCCAGAAGTGTGGCAGCGAGGCCTTGGCTGGTCATCAGCTTTCCCAGAAAATTCCCAGGCTGTTGTTCTTCCCACCAGTGTCTCGTGTCCTGTTGCAGCTCCATGGCCCTGTCCTTGGGCAGCCACATCCCTGGGAAAGGCCAGCAGAGCCTTCCTTCCCCGCTGAAGGCCCTGAGGGATGGGCTGCTCCTGCCTTTCCTTTGGAAAGGTGAGGCACCAGTGCTGGGGGAGCACAGGGAACTCTCCTGGCCCCGGCATGGGGGGGGTTGCAGGGGTGTTCAGGATTTTGGGTTGCTTCAGTTTGAGCCTGGGTAGGACATCAGGGATCCCCAAACATCCCCCTGGGAAATGGGACCTTACTGAGGGGTCACAGGGATCCCCAAATAAAAACCATCCTGTTCCCACGGGACACCTCTCACTACCCCAGGCTGCTCCAAACACCATCCAGCCTGGCCTGGAACACTTCCAGGGATGCAGGGGCAGCCACAGCTTCACTGAGAATTCCATCCCAGCCCCTCCCCACCTTCACAGGGAAGCATTTTTTCCCAATATCTCATCTAAACCTCTTCCAGTTTAAACTGTTCTTTCTTGTCCTATCACTCCATGCCCTTGGTAGCCCCTTTAGGATCTGGCACTAAAAATAATTTATTTATTTTATAAAAATAATTTTAATTTTTGTTTTAATTTATTATTTTAGTGTATTCCCTTCCCAAATCCAGCACCCACGTGTGATATGGTGAGCAAACATTTCAGCCCCTGTGGGGTGGGAGATCCCTGTACTGAGCTGCTCCAGTTTCCATGGAATAAAAGGCTCCTGCCTCTCTGGCCTGGAGCAGCTGGAGGAGGATGGGGCCATGTCCCAGGGCTGCAGCCCCTGCCCAGGAGTGAGGGCACAGCAGAGGGGCTGTGCTGAGCTCCAGGAGGGGTTTATCCCCTCCAGAGCCCTACTGTGGGTGCTGCAGCTCCTCAGGTACAACTGGGACCTGATCTGCTGCTGGCCACAGCCCATGGCATTTCCTGGCACTTATTCGTCCTTTAAATCAGTCCAACCTTGATTTTTGATTTTTTTTCTATAATCCAGCCTCTTCTAGGGTCTTGATGCTATAAAATGCTGGGGAAAATAGTTTAAAATTGTCTATCTCTGATCTTGAGCTTGAGTGAATCACGTTGTATCTTTGGCTGTTGGATGGAAGAGGCTTCTATTAACAAAAAAAAATCTGTTTCCTGGGAGAAAATCCTGAGCTTTGAACTCTGTTTTACCCAGCCTGACCTAGCTGAAAATTAGGGCAGAATGTTATGCAGGTTGTCTGGACTGCTGAAAACAGGGATGCTCCAAGCTGGGCTTTAACCCCTTTGCCATTTGGGAGTTTTTGGAGCGTGGCACCAGCTGAAAAGCCCTCAGAGGTCCAGCAGCATTGTTATCTTTGTCAATAAAACACTCCTAGGCTCCTCAGGCAAGATCCCAAGTTAGAAACTCTTTCCAAAACCATGGCATTAATTGCATATCTGTGGTTTCTTTATTAATGAGCCCCATATCACTTGTTCTGTTATTTTGCTTGGGCTCAGCTTGAGGGAAGAGAGCTGTAATTACTCAAAGCTTCCCGTTTGCCTCTTTTTTTTTGGCTTCCCGTTTGCCTTTTTTTTTTTTTGGCTTCCCGGTTGCCTTTTTTTTTTTTTTGCCTTTCTTTTTTTAAATTCCATATTGGCACAACACAAAGCCTTTTCCCAGTCAGTCCCCTGGAGTTTTCCCAGCTCTGAGCCAAACTGAGAATTCAGTGCTCATCCTGGGGAGAGCCTGAGGTTTTAATGCTTTTGGGGTGGAATTTTGGGGTTGGGACTGAGAAACCTCTGCTCCTTGCCCCCTCTGGAATGGGAAGTATTTCCTTGTCATTTCCTTGTCATTTGTTATGTCATCTGGGTTTTCTAAATGTGGACAGAACTGGAGCTCTCCAGCTCTTCCCACATGGTTGCTGTGGCTGTGTCAGTGCCACCTGGCAGGTGACAATGGGGACCCCACATATGGCTGGGGCAGACACTTCTGCCTTTATTTTCCTCCTTTAATCCAATTTTCTGCAAATCACAGACCTGCCTTGCTTGTCACGTGCCAATTCCTTCTTTTTTCCCTTCCGTTTTGTCATCCTTAGTGGCTGCTTTCAATCTGGGCTCCTTCCCCACTTCCCAGCTGGAATTTCTGGGAGTTCAGACCCACATGCCTCACTCAACTCTCACGCTTTTGGACAGCTTCAGAGCTGTTCCCAATTTGTCCCTCTCAGCTGGTTCTCCTCTAAATTTGGCCAGTTTGGAGGAACAAGGATGGATTCTATTGATTTTGGCTTTTAGTTGTGTTTACACAAACCAATATAATTCAGCCTTGTGCCTCAATATTTTTTCCTTAGAGCCCCTTCTCCCCTGAGCCTTGCCAGATGGGAGTTTCCAGAGTGGACCTTTCCCATGTCAAGTGTTGAAGTTGAATTAAAACCCCCTTTTCTTTGCTGTGTGGGAATTCTGGGCTCCCAGTGGCAGCTGCCAGGCCTGGATGTGGCTTCCCACTGGGATTCCCAGGCTGGCACATCCTGTGGGGCTGCTCTGGACCAGCATCACCTCTTGGGAGCCTGAACACTTCAGCTCCTGCAGCGCCTCTCAGCTCGTGGCTAATTTGATTTGGGAATTCTCACCACAATTTTCCTCACCTGCTGGTTGAGTTGCATGGAAATCTGAGCAACCCGGTCTATGGAAGGTGTCCTTGCCCTTGGTAGGTGTGGGGTGAGATGGGATTTAACATCCTTTCCAACTCAAACCATTCCCTGACACCGTCTGCCAGCTGTTATCCACAGGTGACTGTCCTTTGAGGAGCTGGTTTTTAAATTTCTGGCTGTTGTTGCCCTTGGGTTAATCTGCCAGCTCTGTGGTGCAGAGAGCTGCTGCTTGAAATAAGTGGGCAGGAGATCTTTCTCCTTTTTAATGCCTTTATAGAAAAGAATCAGCTCAGGTGGGGAGAAACGGACGGGTGGCGCCCACGACGAGTCTGAGGCCACTCCCATTCTCCTGGTACTGCAGGGTCCCTGTGTCGCTCCCTGGCAAACACCAGGGGGACAATGGCTAATCACCAACCATTAACGGGCAATTGAAGAAGAACTTTTAACAATGAGGCTAACTTAAGGGCAACTGGTTCAACTTGTTTTAACTCTGCAACCTTAAAAAAAAATAGATAACTTTTTATTCATAACACTGCTGTCTTCCATTCATTTCCCACTTCAAGGTGTACAGAATGAGGCACCAAGTTGCTGTAGCTGAAACTTTCCAGTCCTGGGGATTGCAAAATGCATTTTAAGGAAATTGCCACTTTGGATCAAAACTAGAAAAATTGGTTGGAGGGAGAAATACAGATCAAGTTGGGAAGCCAAAATACATTGATTATTTTTTTTTTTCACATTGAAGGTGTATCTCAAGACCTGCTTTTAATCAGAAACTCCCCAAAGCACCAAAAATGTAACATGAAAACTGCGCTGTTTCACGGTGTAATTTCTGAAAGAAAAATTCTTTATTTCAACTATTTTTTCCAGCTCCACACTTTATTTATGAAAAAATCTCTTCAAAGCTAAAAGTTGAAAATTTAAAATGAAAATTTCCCTTTTCTTCTGCATTTGGGTTGGGAAGAGCTTGGAAATCTCCAATGTGATGGCAGCAGAGTCAAATCTTCAGCAGCTCCTGCTGCCTTTGGAGCTCCTCTGCCTCCCGTGGTCACCCCAAATGGGGCTTGGCCTGTTGGGTTCTCACCTGAAGGATCCCCTTCTGGCAGGGAAGTTGTTTTCCTGCTTGCTGCTCCTGCCCGTTGCCCTTGGTGCTCCCAAACTGGTGGAGCAGAGCAGAATGGTGTTGTAGGTGAGAAGAAGACAATACAAAGCGACACTCCATTTTCAGAAGGTTTCAAACTGATTTTACTATAGCCTGCATGGTTTTTATACATTCTTACAAAACTCATCAGTTTACACTTTACTCATTGTTCACAGAAACAAAGAAAGGGCTCATTGGAACAGGAACTTGCAGGTTTCTCTTATTTCTCCTTCTTTCTTTCTTGGTTTCTGTGTCAACGACCTTGGTAGGAAATTCCTTCAGGCGTGAACGTGGATCCTCTTCTCAAACTTCTCTCTGGCTCACAGAAGTCGCTGTAAAACCTCTTGCACAGAATGGGAGCCAGGTGAAGGGCTCAGCCCATGGAATGTGGGAAGAAGGATGGGAAGGACTCTCCAGGTCCTCCCTCCCAGCCCTGCAAGGCAAGCGTGGGGCTGCATCTCCCTCTAGTGACTTCTCTCAGCTGGTTCCTCAAGCAGCTTCTGCACCAGGAGCCACCAGGCAGGGCTGGTGCCACCAGCTCCAGGTGCCACATGCTGTCCATGTCCCCATGGAGCCTGGTGGGAGCACAGAGCAGGCTCCAGGCAGGGCTGGTGCCACCAGCTCCAGGTGCCATGTGCTGTCCATGTCCCCATGGAGGCAAAGGGGAGCATGGAACAGAGTCCAGGCAGGGCTGGTAGCCATGGAGGCTGCTGGAAATGCTGCACCTTCTCCAGGAGAGCAGCTCCAGGAGCTCCACACCCACCCACCAGCCCTGGCCCCGTGGGCAAGCCCAGCCTGAGGTGCTTTCACTGGTGATGGGTGGAAAAGTGGTAGGATTTTGAAATGCAGGATCTCTGAAGTTTCATTCCTTTTCCAGTCAGTGTTTGGGTGTTGAGTGTGGATGTTTCTCCCAGCATTGCAGTTTCCTCCCTCCAAGGGCAGTGACTGGGCACTGCTGGAGGTTGCAGGGCTGACAGAGCCCCTCAGACCTGCAGGGACATTCAAGGTGACAGCTGAGGTCAGAGAGAGCCCCGTGCAAGTCACTGCCTTAAATTAAATGGCTGGAAGCATCCAGGACCCTGCATCCTCCTGGCCTTGTGCCTGTCTCCCCTTCCCAGCCCTCGGAGGTTTGCAGCTGCTACAGTGGGAATTGTGTGGTGGGCTCTGAGATCCCCTCTGGCCTGCTGTCACCACTCCCCCAGGAGAACACCAGGAGCCTTGGAATGTGCAGGACCAGCAGAATCAGAGGCTGAAGGGACACATCGATCCCTGCTGTCACTTTATACCTCTGCTGTAACTCTTTTATAGTGATTGCTCTCCATACTGGATTTCTGTCGTTGGGCTGTGGGCTCTGGGGAGAGCTCAGAGCCCTTGCAGGGCCTAAAGGGGCTCCAGGAGAGCTGGAGAGGGACTGGGGACAAGGGATGGAGGGACAGGACACAGGGATTGATTAGGGATGGATGGGAGATTGGGAATTAGGAATTGTTCCCTGGGAGGGCGGCAGGCCCTGGCACAGGGTGCCCAGGTGTCCCTGGTGGAAGGTGAGTTTTGGTTGGCAGCTGGGTGCAGTGTCCTGCTCCTTCTGGATGAACTTGAATTTGAGGGCTCCTGCCCGATGGTCACAAGCTGTGCCCTGCATTGTTTCCCCAGCAGCATTCCTGTGTGTGGGAAATGAGGATCTGTAGAATCATTAAGGTTGGAAATGACCTCCAAGGCCATGGAGTCCAGCCTGTGACCGATCCCTATTGTGTCACCCAGAGCAGAGCACTGAGTGCCACGTCCACTTGTTGCGTGGGCACTCCCAGGGTTGGTGACTCCACGACATCCCTGGACAGCCCATTGAGCAGGAAAGGGGGAAAAATAAGTGAACCCTTCAAACTTCATTTTTTCCCTTCTCCTTTTTCAGGACTCCAGACTCACCAGTTCAGATTTGGCCCCAGGGCCACCTTGGCCATGGGAGGACACCCAGGGGACCCTCAACCTCCAGCCTGATGGGAGTGCCCTGGCTTCCCTCTCTGCTCACGAGATGCCATCAGCTGAGGAGGAGGAGGAGGGCAGCCTTTCCATTGAGGATGAAGGCTTTGAGCTGCTGAACTCCACCTACAATAAAATCACTGGCCCCGGCAGGCCCGCGCTCAGAAGAAGCTCAGGTGAGTCCATGATTTTCCTCCTTTTCTCCATCAGAATTTCTGGGAATCTGACAGTGCTTCCTCCACCCAGGAGCCTCCATCAAACCCTCCCGAGCAGCCAAGAAGGAGCGTGGCTCTGAGCCCCAGGAGGAGAATGTCACCACGGAGAAGCTGTCGGGGGACGCGGGCACGCGGCGGCTCCCGCCCAGCAAACCCCACCTGGAGCCCTTCCCCAAGGTGTCCCCACCTGCTCCCAAAGGAAACGTCCCCAAAGGTCCCCCGAGGACAGGGGCACTGCTGGGTGGCCCGGAGCCTCCTCTTGGAGTGGGACAGCCTGGACTGTGGGTGGCACGTGGACGCCAGGGCTGTGTGAAGCCGGGACCACCGGGGCTGCCAGGACCTCCGGGGCTGCCGGTGAGTGAGGGAGGGGAGGGTGGTGGGGAGGGGCTCCTGAGATAGGGGAAACTGCACAGGGAAGGCTTCCCCAGCATGGGAAACCTTCCACAGGATAGGAAACCTTCCTCAGGATGGGGAACCTTCCCCAGAATGGGGAAACTTCCCCAGAGTGGGAAACTTCTATAGGGTGGGAAATGTTCCCCAGGATGGAGAAACTTCCCCAGGATGGAGAAACCTTCCCCAGGGTGGGGAACCCTCCCCGTGCAGTCACAGTGGGGCTGTGCATTGACCTTGTGAAAAGGTTTTTGATATTCCTGGAGAAACTTCACTGAAAATTGGGGGGAAGATGATTGCCTTGTCCTCCTTGCTCTGAGATGGTCTCAAATCATTTAGTCACACTGTGGGTTTTTATTTCACACTGGTCCAGCCCAGAATTAGTCTGGGGGGATCAGAGGGGACCAAGCTGTCTCCTCCAGTCCCCGCACAAATCCCTGCACCCACCCATGGACCCAGCTGGCTTTGCTGGTTTTGCCTTCTTCACCTCAAATTGATGCCAGGTTCAAATGAGAGGACTGAATTCATCTTATAATAAGTTCTGACTGTTTTTCAAGTCTTTCAGTTGTTGTAGAGGATGAAAAAAAGAGAAATTTAGGAAAAAAAAAGGTAAATTTAGACTAGAGAAATTTTTAAAGGAGTCACATATTCACTGAGGATTAAAAAAGGAAAATTGTAAAAAAAATGTAAACTTGAAATACAAAAAGCTTTAGAGGAGTCTTCTCTTCATTGAAGAGTAGCTGAAAAATGCTTTTAAATATTCTTCCATGTTTGTTTATTCTGCCAAAATTATTCCTCTCATTTGGTTCCATTTTCTTAACAATTTCTAGAAATTTTTATTTTATTTCCCCATCGAAGTGACCCTGGGCACCTTCTTTTCCCTTCTCCTTCCACCCTGTGGAAGCCATGGGCTCTGCCTGGGGCTCAGGGGGATCCTGCAGGGCCGTTTCCATGGCTGTGCTTGAGGGACCTGGCACTAAATCCATCATCCCTGAGCCAGGCTTGGTTTAAATTTAGGACTGCTAACTTCCCCCTCAAGCCATCTCCTTGCTGCTGCAGCTCTTGCCTGCAAAAATAGAAGAAAATGGCAAAAGGAACAGATGCTGGAGGCTGAAAAAATCCCAGGAGCAGAGGAAACGTCACGACGTGTGACAGCCCTGCTGTCAGGCGGCAGGAGGGACCAGCCAGGGGGATCTGCTCTCCTCTCCTGGAGAGAGGCTGGAGATGGGATTTGTGTCCCTGCTCCTGAGTGTCCTGGGTGGAAACACCAGTCCCACAGCTCCAGCCCAGCTTCAGGAGTTGGGGAGCTGACAGGAAAGATGGAAAAGGGATCTTGAGGGCATGGAGGACAGGACAAGGGGAGTGGAAAAAGAGCAGGTTTAGATGGGATACTGGGAAAAAAATCTTTTCTCTGAGGGTGGGCAGGCCCTGGCACAGGGTGCCCAGAGCAGCTGTGACTGCCCCTGGATCCCTGGAAGTGTCCAAGGCCAGGCTGGACAGGGCTGGGAGCAGCCTGGGGTAGTGGGATGTGTCCCTGCTGTGGCAGGGGTGGGATGGGATGAGCTTTAAGGTCCCTTCCAGCCCAAACCAGGCTGGGATTCTGTTTAGGACTGGAGCTCAGTGGTGGCAGGTGCCAGCCATAAGATGTGTCCCCAGCCTGGCAGCCTTCCCTATTGTCCTGTTGCTGTTCCCAAGGGCTGAGAGCAGGGGGACTCTGGGGCCCCCAGGGAGGGGGGAACTGAGCCATGGAGCTCTTTGTGGGCCTCAGACCTTCAGGCTCAGAACAAAGCTGGTGTCTGGAATTGAAGCTGTCAGAGCTGCAGCAGACACAGGCAGAGGCTGCCAGGTAACAGCTTACAGGGAATTGCTGTCACCCCAAAAGGCCAGGATCTCCCACCTGGCTGGTTCTGCCTTGGGAAGCCCTGAGGTGGGGTCAGCCCTCGGCCAGAATGTGCATTTTTACCCAGATCACATCTCCCACCTGTTAAAAGCAGCAGATATTTTTGTCCTTGTCCAAACACCTATTGGAGTGTGGATATGACTCAGTTTTAAGGGATTTTTTTTCCCCTAACTCATTGCCTGTCCTCTCCAGGTGTCAGGAGATGTTCTCCTGCTCCCCTGCCTGCTCTGGGGTGTTTCTGTGGTTGTTCAGGATGGCACAGTTCAGCTGCTGATGCCAGGGGGCTCTTCCCACCCCACATTGGTTTTTGGGGTATTTCTTGGGGGCTTGAAGCTGCTGGTTTGCTCTGAATCAGCCATTTGAGTCCCTGCTTCCCTGGGCTGTGGCCCTGGTCACTCAGTCACTGTGGGGTCTCCCTTTGGGGTCACAGCTCTGCTCCTTTGCCTTTCAGGGCTGTCCTGGCCGACGGGGACTGGTGGGACCCAAAGGAGACAAAGTGAGCACCCACAAAAACAGGGGGGTGTCCAGTGTGGGGTGGAGGGTCTGGAGCAAACACCATCAATGGTTTGGGGTTGGTTTGGGGGTTTATCATCTAGAGGGCAGTGGGAGCTCCTGAAGCTGCAGGGTGGTGGTCCTGTCTGTGGGTTTGGAAGGGGAAAGAACTGGGTTTAGTTGGTACTTTAAGGCCAGGCTCAGGATTAAGCCAGGCTTGAATTCTGGGGCAGTTTGGGCACCATAATATAAAAAAATGACATTGAGTTGTTAGAGAGGGCTCAGAGGAAAAAGGGAAGGGTCTGGAGAGGCCCGTGAGGCGCAGCTGAGGGGTCTGGGATTGTTCAGCTGGAGCAGAGTGAGGGCAGAGCTCCCCGGGGCTGCAGCTCCTCCCGAGGGGCAGCTCCCATCTCTGCTCGGGGACAGGGACAGGAGCCAGGGCACGGCTGGGGCTGGGCCAGGGCAGCTCAGGCTGGAGCTCAGGGCAAGGCTCTTCCCCCAGAGGGTGCTGGCACTGCCCAGGCTCCCCAGGGAATGGGCACGGCCCCGAGGCTGCCAGAGCTCCAGGAGCCTTTGGACAGCGCTGCCAGGGATGCCCAGGGTGGGCTTGGTGGGGGTCTGGGCAGGGACAGGGGTGGCACTGGGTGATCCCTTTAGTCCCTTCCTGCTCAGGATATTTCATGATTCTGTGACTGAGCTGCCTGCACAAGCTGCTCTCTTCCCTTTGAGCTCTCAGTGGGAAATGGAGCAGCTTCAGCTCAGGTCACCTGGAGGAGGGACACTGCTGTGTCCCCAAAGCCCAGCCCCATTTCATATCCACGGAATCATTGCAGGGACATTTGTCCTCCAGCCCTGCAGCCCCAGGCTGCCCTCCCTGCCCAGAGCCTGGCCCTGACTCAGTGTCCAGCCTGTGCTGAGCCTAAATCCCTGCTGGTTTTAAGGAGCTGTCCTTGTCTCTGCAGGGATACCCAGGGGCCATGGGGAGGATGGGCCCCCCAGGTGACCCTGGTCCTGCTGGCACCCCTGGTGTCCCCACCATCATCCTCTGGAGGAACTCCAGGGAGGACTGGCAGTCGTTCATGGTGAGTTACAGCCACAGTGGGCAGGTGCTGCACTCCCACCTCCCCAGCAGCTCCCTGCATCCCTGGGATGGGATGGGATGGGATGGGATGGGATGGGATGGGATGGGGTGGCAGGAAGGGTTTGCTGTGGCTGGGATTCCTCATTGTTGGGTGGGAGGCGGGGGCAGAGGGAGGTGCAGCTCACTGGGGGTGGCTCTGTGGGTGGAATGGGATCAGTGTGTGCCCTGTCCCTCTGTCCCCTGTGACTGACCAGGACATCTTGGCTCTCCGTGGTCCATCCATCACCTCCCTGGGATGGTTCTGCAGGACAGGGCCCAGGAAAGGTCCAAGCCAGGCACTAGCAGCCCTTCTTCTGCTCTGTGTGGCTGATGACAAAGCCCCTCTCCATTTCCCACCCTCTCCATTTGCAGAGCTGCTCCCATGCCCCAGCCTTTGGCTCGCAGGGTTTGTGCCCATCCAGCTCTCTCTGAGGTGTCTCCTCACCTGACCCACTGGAGCAGGATCTGTGGGGAGCCAGAAGTGCCTCAGGCACTGCACAGCTGGATGCAAAACTCCAGGGGAGGACTCCAAAACTCACTGAACAACCCAGCCAGGCTCATCAATAATTCCCCACTCCTCACAGCACAGCCACTGCTGTGATTAAGCTTAATTTTAAACTCCCTGTGGAGCCTGGCCTGGGCAGGGCAGCAGCTGAAGGCGTTGGGTTTCTAAGTGGCCCAGGCTTTTCCTGGGGCTGGGGACGCTCTTTGCTTTATCCTTGCATGGCTCTGTTGTCCCTCTGGCCCTGCAGCGTGGCACAATGCTGTCAGTGGCTTCAGGGGCACAGCAAGGGGCTGGTGAGAGCTCAGGCTCCACACTCCAGCTCCCCACAATGGCCCTGGGCAGGATATTTGAGATATTTGAGTTCTCCACAGCTGCTTCACCAGGGAAGAGCAGTCCTTGCATCCTCTGCTCCAGGGCAAATGCCTGGGATGCTGGGGAGAGGATGCAGCAGGACGATCTCTGCTCTGCCAGCACACCCAGGTGGGGATGGTGCTGGAGGAGGAGGATGGTCCTCTTCTGGATCTGAGCTTGGATTGACCTGCTGGGAGTCCTTGGGCCAGACCTTTGTGGTTTTGGGTTGGATTGGATCAAAGCAGAGATCAGATTCCTGCTGGGAAGCGCAGGAGAGTTGATCACCTGCTGAAGTTTTGGTTGACCTGGAGAACCTTCTTGATCTCCCATACTCCTGCTGCCCCAGGGCAGGTGCTGTGCAGCTCTCAGTGCTCCCAGGATCCATCACAGGCACACGGTGTGTGCAGGAATAAGCAGGGATGGGACAGAGGCAGCTGGATGTCTCCATGCCAGGATCCCCTTCCAGCAGGGTAGACCCTCGCTAATCAACTGCTGCTCTCAGGCCACGCTTCCAGCACTCGGGCAGAGCTGCTCCCATCCTTTACTCTGCAGTCAGAATTCCCTTTCTTTCCCCTTGCCTGTGTGTGCAGAGACCTCAGGCTTTACCTTCCTGCAGGCAGAAACACCTGTGGGTATTGCTGGGAACTCCTCGGTGTCCCCACTTGGGAGTGCTGCAGGGAACATGTCCTGTGTGTGTTTGGGAAGCCAGAGCTGGAGAGATGCTGGATCCTGGCTGTGGGCTCTGTGCTGATCCTTTTCCCCTGGGCTCTGTGCTGATCCTTGTCCCCTGGGCTCTGTGCTGTCCCCTGGCTCTGTGCTGTCCCCTGGCTCTGTGCTGGCCCGGTCCCCGCCGGGCTGGCTCAGGCTTTTGTCCCCTGGGCTCTGTGCTGTCCCTTGTCCCCTGGCTCTGTGCTGGCCCAGTCCCCGCCGGGCTGGCCCAGTGCCGATCTCAGGGGAAGGGGGCCGGGGCCACCCCAAAGCCACACAGGGCCATTGTGTCTGTGGCCCCGTGACCCCGGTGGTGCCGCCGGCAGCAGCAGGAAAACGCAAAGCCCTGGGCTGGGATTTGCTAATCTCAGTTGAGATAAAGCCGGGCTGGAACTGGCTGCTCTGGGGATGGGGCTGGCAGCCCCATAGCTCTGTGGTTTGGGACAGTTCTGCTCCCAAGGGGTAGATCCCTGTGGTTTGGGACAGTTCTGCTCCCAAGGGGTAGATCCCTGTGGAGGGGTAGATCCCTGTGGTTTGGGACAGTTCTGCTCCCAAGGGGTAGATCCCTGTGTTTTGGGACAGTTCTGCTCCCAAGGAGCAGATCCCTGTGGTTTGGGACAGTTCTGCTCCCAAGGGGTAGATCCCTGTGGTTTGGGGCCATGCTATCCCCAAGAAGCAGATCCCTGCGGTTTGGGGGATTTGGGGGATTCTGGGGTTTGTGTTGGCTCAGCCCATGGAAATGCAGGGCGGGGAAGGTTCCCCTCAGGCTCAGGGACACTGCAGGAGGATGGGCTGGGAAAACAAGGGGTGTGGTGGCCGTCCCACAGCAGCTGTGGCTGTGTGCTGCTCCCAGCCTTTCCCGCTCCCTTCCCGTGGAAAAAAAGCCTTTGTTGTTAACAGGAATGAAGGAAAAGCAGCTCAAGGCCGCTGTGGTTCCAGCCCAAGCCCCTGTGCTGTGTTTGTGTTCCCGATGTGTTGACAGATGTTGGCTTTGCCAAGAAGTTGTCTCAGAGTGTCTGGAGGGCAGGAACTGCTGCTGGCTTGTTTTGGAGCTGGCTTCAGCAGTGGGGAAATCCCAGAGTCCTGGGAAGGAGAGCTGGAGCTCCCACAGTTATTGGAGAGCTTAATCTGCAGCACCAGACTCCTTTGCTTTTGTCCTTTAAAAACAGGAGGTCAGGCTGGGGAGTGGTGCCTGGGAACCTCAGAGGGAAAGGAAAATTGATCCTTGAGAAAAAGGGTGAACTTTTAGGGATGTGCTGCTACTGCAGGGTTGGCATCTGCCATGGTAGGGGTGGCACAGCTTGGGGATGGCCACGGGGTGACTGCAGAGGGTGGCACAGGGTGCCACAGGGTGACTGAAGAGGGTGGCACAGGGTGGCACAGGGTGACTGCAGAGGGTGGCACAGGGTGGACAGCCAAAGCTGCTCTGCCAGGCCTGAGCTGCTCCCCCAGGGCTGCTGGAGGGTTCCTCTGCCCTAAAGGGTTCCTCTGCCCTGCTCCCAGGCTGGAGTTTTCCAGGAGCACAGATCCCCGTGGCTGCTGCTCCCCATCCTCCCTCCCTCCCCTTGTGCTGCTCCCCGCTCCCAGAGCTGCAGCAGCAGAGCTGTGACAGTTTCCTGCTGGAATTGCAGAGCCCATTAGCTGCTCTCCCCCTCCCTGGCAGCTGCTGCTCCGAAACCCGAGTCCGTGTCTCACGTGGGATTTTGTCTCCCCTCTTTTTCAAGGGTTGGATGAAATAATATCCTGTCCTGAGTGAATCGGAGTTCACTGATTCCTGAGACAAGGCAAAAGCCTTGGCCGTGCTCCAACCTCCTGCAGAGAGTTTGGGGAGTGGATTTTGAGGGAAATGAGAATTGGCTGGACAGGAGGAACATGGTCCTGCCAGGGGCTGCACCCCTTCACCCAGGGAAATCAATTTGGGATCAGCCTGAAAGGAGCAGGGATGCCACCCATCACCTGCCCCAGAGCGCTGCTCACTGCTAGGAATATCCCCAGCTGTTCAAAGCCCTGTGTTTATTTTCCTTCATGAGCTCCTTGGCTTTTCCACAGGTAGTGGGGACAGATCCTTGGAGCAGGGGACAGGAGGGGCTTCCCAGTTCCCTTGGGGTTGAAACTGGGGAGAACAGAGGAATGCTGTCCCTCCAGCTGCCTGGGATTGGGATGATGGATAAGGAAAGGGATTTTTTAGCCATTGATACAGCCAGAATTTGGAGGAGCTGCCTGGACTGCAGGTCTGGGGTCACCATGGGAAGGAGGAGGAGGAGGAAAATGGGTTTTGCTTCCCTGTGCTGCTGGTAGCTGGAGATGGACATTTTATTCCCTGGACACCTCCCAAAATTTGGGAAAACCTGGCTTGGAAGTGTGCAGAGAGGAGGCTGCAGCAGGTGGTCTCAGGACCTTTTTGCTGGTTTGGAAATATGATGGGATTACCTGGTTGGGCTGGGATTGATCCACCCTGGGCCTTTCAGGTGGCTTTTCGCCTCTCTGGGGTCATCTGGTCTTTGGCAAAACTGGAAGTGCATCCAGGATTTGGCTGCTGGGAGCAGCAAGAGGAAAACCTTCTTGGGATCTGCTCCTCTGGCTCTTCCAGAGGCTGGAGGAGATTCCCCACCTGGAGTAACCTGCAGGGTCAAACCAGCTGATTTTAGTTAAAACCTGGCAGTCCCTGTGCTCACAACATTCCTGACGTTTCCATATTCCAAACATTTCTGGTGTCCCAGAGCTGCAGGGCACCCATGGAGGAGCTGAATTTCACCAAACTCAGGAGAAGTAAGCTCTGCCTAATTTTCTCCTGAACAGCTCCTTATTTCCTACATGTTATCCTCAGGTTGTCCTTCTTCCCATGCCTTGCATGCACAGAGTATGAAATAAATTAATTAATTTAAAAAGTGGTTCATTGCTGCATCTTCCCAAGACAAGAAGAACATCCTTAAAGCCAGCAAAAAGGCATTTGGGATTTTTTTTTTTTTAATTCTGCTTTTCCCCCCTCATTTTTCTTCCAGCAATCATCATTTTACCAACTCCTGCACGCGGGCTGGCCGGTGAGTGCTGCTTTGGTCACTTTGAGTTTGGATTTTTCCTTCTTGGCAGCTGAGTTCTCCTTGCTCCAAGAACTTGATGGGTTTTATCAGTGTTTGTTTGTTGTTTTTTTCTTAATCCAGAGAAAACCTGGAGCTCCTGGACCCCCAGGACATCCTGGGAAAACAGGAGCACCTGTAAGTACCAAAGCCCTGCTGTCCCTTTGGTGGCCTTGCTGCCACCCCAGCTGCCCTGGGGACACTTTCAGGGTGGATGTCCCCAAGCACTCAGGCTGTAATTAGGGGCTTTGGGATTGAGTTTCAAAGCAGCCTAATGGATTTCTTGTCTGCTTCCCCCTGAAACACAGGATGTTTGATATCCAACTCCCAGGGCTGTCCTGGCAGCTGCAGCCCCTCAGCTCTGCCAGTGAGCAGGGCTGGCTGCTTTTCCTGGGGCATCAGGTTCCAGTCCTTGTTTTTGGGGAAGGAACCAGGTGGATCCCTCCCAGAGGCACAAAAACAAGGCAGGGAAGGGCTGGGGCAGGATTTGTGGGGGGATCCCAGCCCCATGCCCACTGCCCTGGCATTGCTGGGTGATGCTTCCTCCCCATCTGGCCATAAGACAGAGGAAAAGAAGGCAAAATTCCCTGTCCTGAAATCCCATCAGGAGCCAAAGCAGTGGGAAAATGGATCTGCTGCTGACTCCAAACCTGCCCTGGGCATGGTGGGCAGGGTGGGGGTGCCAGGGATGTGAATTCTCCCACTCTGCCCTTCCCAAGGTCACCTCTGGGCATTGCTGCTTGTCCTGTCAGCCTGCACAGGGCTCGGGGCAGGGTGGGGGGACACCCTGGGGACTCAATCCCTGTTTGTGCACAGGGACCCTGCGGAGCACCGGGAGAGCCGGGGGAGAAAGGCCAGCGGGGGTACACGGTGAGTGTGGGGACACTTGGGACAGCTGCAGTGTGCCCCCAGGGCTGCCCTGGCACCCTCAGCACCCCTGCCCCTCTTGGATCAGCCCCTGGCTGGGTGAGGGAGAGTCGAGATGGGCTTGGGGACAGTTTGGGAATGGTGTGCCTGGTTTGGAGTGATGGGATCGATGCCCTGGTCCCTCCCTGCTGTGCCAGGCAGGGCTGGCTCTGCTCAAAGTCATTCTCCTGCTGCTCCTCTTGTGCTGCAGCCCCAGGCATGGCTCACACGCAGCTCAGCACAGCACCTTTGGGTGCTGCATGCCTCCAGGTGGTGCCCTCCCAGACAGGTATCCCAAAACAGCCACCCCAAAGTCCTTTTGTCACCCTCTAGAACCCCCCAGCTCTGCCTGTGCCCCTCCATGGGGGTTCATCTCCCCTGGGCTTGCCCAGCTCAGCTCCATGTGGGGTTCAGGTGCCCTGTGGGTACAAGAGAGGAGAGCAATGTCCCCCTCTCCCACATCACTGCAGCTTTGCCCCACACTGCCCTTCAGCCTGCCTGAATTCAGGACTGCAGCAAGCAGGGGTGAAGGTGAAGCTGTAGCTGGTGGTGGATCCTGGGCTGGATCTGCTCTGACTCCTGCACGTGGGACAGGATCAGGAATGGCTTTGAGGCAGGAGCTGATGCAGGAGCTTTCACTCGACCTTTTCTCACTGCATTTTTTCTTCCCTGCCCTCTGTGTTGCTTCCTGCTGTACAACCCCTGGCTCCAATTATACCAGGGATTTGGTGGAGAACCTGGAAAGATCCACCTGGCCCTAGATGAACCAAGCTTTTCCCCAGAGCGAGAGCCAGAGGCAGGCAGAGCTCAGAGTTTCCTTTACTGCTTTCATAATATGGATATTTTTATTTTCCGTGCTTGGATTTTTCTCCCCAGGGGGAACGTGGGCTCCAAGGCTTGCCAGGACGTGTGGGATACCCCGGCTCCGATGGTTTCCCTGGCTTGGATGGAAAACCTGGGCCCTGGGGGCTGCCAGGGGAGCAGGTGAGCCGTGGGCAGGCTCAGGCTCAGGGGGAGCTGCAGCTCTCTTGTATTTGCAGGGTTCCCAGATGAAGGCAGGAATGATGAATCTGAGTCTGTGTTCTCAGAAGGCTAATTTATTACTTTATGATACTGTATTATATTAAAGAATACTCCACTAAACTATACTAGAGAATACAGAAAGGATACTTACAGAAGGCTGAAAAGATAATAAAACTTGTGACTCTTTCCAGAGCACTGATACATCATTAAGTCAAAACAATTCACATGAAACCAATGAAACAATCACCTGTGGATAAACAATCTCCAAACACATTCCAAAGCAGCAAAACACAGGAGAAGCAAATCAGATAATTATTGTTTTCCTTTTCTCTGAGGCTTCTCAGCTTCCCAGGAGAAAACTCCTGGGTGAAGGGATTTTTCCAGAGAATGTGAATGCCACAGTCAGCAGCTGCTGGGGAGGAGGGTGGGCACGGGTGGCAGCCCCTCAGTGCCTGCTCTGCTCCTTCCTCCCTCTTCCCAGGGCCTCCAGGGCTTCCAGGGTGACCGAGGGCTGGCTGGGGACAAGGGAGAAGAGGTGAGTTGGCTCTGGCTTGCACAGCCATGGGCACCATGAGGTGCCAGTCCCAGCACCTGCTCCCAGTGCCAAACCCAACACCTTTCCTACTGGTTCCACTGGGACCAGCACTGCTCCTGCAGCTCCTCCCCAGGCTCATCCAGGGCTTTGGCAGCCAGGGTGGAAAATGCCCATAAAACAGTGAATGCTGGTGGTTTGTCACCCTTTAATTTTTTAATTTTCCCATCACTTAGTCTGCTTCAGGGCAGCATTTTTAGAGCTGCCCAGGAGATTTTTGGGCTTCTCCAAGATCTGATCATCCTGGTGGGTTTGAGACCTAATTTCTTCTTTTTGCAGCAGCAGTCCCACGTGGGTTATCAGACCCCTGTTCTGGGCCACACTTTGTGCCTTCCTGCCTGTGCCAGCCTTGTGCCAGCCCTGTGTCACTGCTGTGGGTGACACCTGGAGCTGAAGGGAGGTGACACCATGCTGGGCACCAGCAGCCAGGCTTTGCCCCATGTACCACAGTCTTGAGGGTCCCCATCCTCCTGTCCCACCCTGTGTCCTTGGAGGCATAGCAGCCACCTTTTAACTCCTGGTGGCCCAGCTGGGGCTCATCCCTGTTCCATTTCATCCCTGTTCCATTTCAGGGTTTCTTGGGAGACCCAGGACCAGCTGGGGACAAAGGAGAGAAGGGAGTGAAGGTGAGGGTGGCTGTCCCTGCCCCTCCCAGCCCTGCCAGGGTGGGCAGGGGTCTCTCCTCCCCTGCCACAGCCCCCCAGGTCCTGCTCTCCTCCATCACTCAGGCTGCTCTTGGCTTTTCCAGGGGGTGAAGGGAGAGAATGGGCTGCCAGGACCTGCAGGGCTCCAGGTGAGTCACCTGGGGAGCTGGAGGTGTCTCACACCCTGCCCTCCATGCCCCTCTCTGCGATGTCCCCAAGCTCCAGCCCACACTCTCCTGCCTTTGGCAAAGCCCTCGTGGTCTCTGTGGTGTCCCTGCCCCTCCTGTGAGGGAAGAGACAAAGGCAGTGTCACCTCAGGGTGCTGACACCTCATTCCTGGCTTCTCTCCCAGGGGCTGGCGGGGCTTAAGGGTTCCATGGGCTTGCAGGGCCCTGCAGGGCCAGAGGTGAGTGCATTTCCCTTCTCTGTGCCACCCAAAGGGGTGCAGGAGCCAGCGATTCCCACTGGGAAGAGGGGTCTGAGCAGGGATTTGCATCCAGGCACGTTGGGGCCTTGCCTCCAGCATTTCCCATCCCTGTTCTGTCTGGGAACGAGGAGAAATGAAGAGAAATGAGCTGTTCCAGAGCACATTGGGGTTTATTTTAGGTGGCCACCTCCAGCTGAGATGAATCCCAGGCTGGCAGCACCTGGGATTGGCAGTGTGCTCTCAGCATAGGGACAGCTCAGTGTTCCCACATAACTGGGAGACATCCTGTCCAGGAAAGGGCTGGAAAAGGATTTGAAAGGAAAACTGAAGTGGTTTGGTGGTGAATGGATGGGTTCTCCAACATGAAAGGGAGCTGGGGTTGATCAGCAAATGTCCGAGGGGGCATCAAGCAGCTGATGTGAAGAAATGTGAAAATGATGTGAAGAAAAAGGGGGATTTGGGATGAAGGAGAGAATCAAAGCAAAAAATGGCTTTTTTTTTTTTTTTTTCTCTCCTGCTGCAGGGAGAAGGTGGCTCAGTGGGTGCCCCGGGCCCTGCTGGTCCCATGGTGAGTCTCAAGGTTTGGTACAGATGGAATTTCAGGCAGCAGAGCTGCTGCTGCCCAGAGTGCCACCTTGTCCCTCCCTTGTTCTAATTTACACCTAAAAGTGCTGCATTTGGTTAAAACCATCCAGCTAGCGGGGGGAGGGCTGCAAAAGCACCCGTGGTGTTAAACTCACCAGTAAAGCCCCCCAGCATCCCCGGGATGCTCAGGAGTCCCTGTCCCACCTCTCCTGTGGGGCTGAGCAGGGTCTTGCCTTGCAGGGAGAGCCCGGCCAGCCAGGATCCGTGGGGTGCCGAGGCAGCAATGGCTCTCAGGTGGGTGTGCCCAGTGCCCAGCCTTTGTCATTTGGGATTTTGGGGTCTCTGTCCTCACCCCATCCCTGCCCTGCTGTGCTCTCTCCACAGGGGGAATTGGGTCCTCCTGGGATGGCCGGGCCCCGCGGCCCCAAGGTAGGGGATTCCTGGGATGGGGTGTCCCAGGGTGGAATGTCCCAGGATGGGTATCCCAGGATGGGTGTCCCAGGGTGGAATGTCCCAGGATGGGTATCCCAAGGTGGAATGTCCCAGGATGGGTGTCCCAGGATGGGTGTCCCAACGTGGAATGTCCCAGGATGGGTGTCCCAAGGTGGAATGTCCCAGGATGGGTGTCTCAGGGTGGATTGTCCCAGGGTGGAGTGTCCCAGGATGGGTATGCCTGGATGGGTGTCCCAGGATGGAGTGTCCTGGCATGGGAGGCTGTCCCAGGCTCACCCAGCCTGGAGTGGTCTCCTGCAGCTGGGATGTGATCCCAAGCCACCCCAAAAGCTGCAGAGGCTGGCTCAGGGGTGGGAATCCTTTCTGTAGCCCTTTGTGTGCCATAAGCTGGGCACTCTGGAGCTCCTCAGCAGCTGGGAATTCCCAGGAGAGGGTTTAATCCTAACGGCAGCTCCCTGTCCCCCCTCTGCAGGGACCCCAGGGCTTGCAGGGCAGGCGTGGTCCCCCTGGCCCCAGGGGCTCTCAGGTGAGTGAGGCTGTCCTGGGCTGGGTGCATCCCCCCAGTTCTCTTCCAGGAGCTGCTGGGATTTGTCCCCCATGGATTTGGGAAGTGGATGGGAAATCCTTGACCTTGGGGGGTCCTTGTGGCCCCCCAGGAGTGGGTGNNAGCTGTGTCCCCTGGGTGAGGGCATTGTCCCTGAGGTGTGAGGCAGCTCCTGGGCAGGTTCCTGTGGGCTGGGGTCCCATCGACAGAGCTGGACAGGGAGCCACATCCCTCTTTTCCCAACATCCCCTGCCTTTGCTTTTCCCAGGGTCCAGCAGGGCTGGAGGGATCCTCTGGTCCCAAAGGAGACACAGTAAGAGCGTTTTTTGGGACATTGGTGGGGATGAACCCCAGGTTGGAGGGATTTCCCTGGAAGGACCTGATGTGTGGGGTTGAGGGGGTCCCTGTCCCTGTTTTTGGAGGGGAGAGGGGGCAGCACTTCCAGCTGACCTCCCAAATGCCACCTGGTCACCCTGGAGAGGGGACATGGAGGGGCTGGGTGTTCTGATGAGAGCCCTCTTCACTCTGGGAGAGGAGCCAGGGAACGGCTGGGGCTGGGCCAGGGCAGCTCAGGCTGGAGATCAGGGCAAGGTTCTTCCCCCAGAGGGTGCTGGCACTGCCCAGGCTCCCCAGGGAATGGGCACGGCCCCGAGGCTGCCAGAGCTCCAGGAGCCTTTGGACAGCGCTGCCAGGGATGCCCAGGGTGGGCTTGTTGGGGGTCTGGGCAGGGACAGGAGCAGGGCTGGGTGATCGTGGTGGGTCCCTTCCTGCTCAGAACAGTCTGTGATTCCAGGATTCCTCTTGCAGGGTACAGATGGTGCCCCTGGGGTGAGGGGACAGCTGGGACAGCAGGGCCCTGGGGTAAGTGCATGGGAAGTGGGTGGTTGGATGTGGGGTGCTGTCACCTGCAGTAGAAACAGGCGATCCCCCAGCCAGGGAATAATGTGCTCTGACTCCGTGATTCAGAAGGCTGAACAATTGCTTTATTAAACTATATTATATTGCATTAATACTATATTAAAACTATACTACTGTACTACAGAAAAACCTGTGACTGAGACAGCCAGGACACAGCTTTGAGTGACTGGCTAATCACTCAAAACAACTTTCACCAGTGTCCAATTAACAAATCACTTTGGGTAAACAATCTCCATAACACATTCCACATGTGCAAAAACAGGGGCAGTGAATAGAGATAAGAATTGTTTTCTCTTCTTCTCTCTACTTTCCCAGGAAAAATCCTTGGGAAGTTGTGCCTGCTGCTCTCTGTGAAGAGCGCTGTGGCCACACTCATCCTCTCCCTGGCAGCCCCACAGAATCCTGCAGGGAATGCCCTGTTTGCCCAGCTTCCCACAGGGCTGCTGAGATGCCAGCCACGTCCCTGTGGCCACACTCATCATCCCCAAAGCTCCTCTGCCCCTCCTGCTCCCAGGCACCTCAATTTTTATTTCTTCCCTGTGGATTTATCAGCAGAGATGGCCCAGCCCTGCTGATCCCTTCCCTGGGGCACCCTTTTCCCAAGGGATTTGGGTGCTCAGGTGCCCTTTCCAAAGGCTTGGGACAGCCTGACCTTCATCCTGCCTGGCCCAGGTGTCCCCTTCTGTGTCCTGGGACCCCAACCCACAGAGCTGAGAACTGGGGCTTGAGTGGGATGAGGGATGGGATGTGGAGGTGCATTTTGGAGTCAAATGAGGACCTCAGCCTCATCTTATGGGCAGCCTTGGGAGGGTTTGTGACTCTTCTGGTCCCTTTTTGGGGAACAAATCCCACTGGGGATCTCAGCAGCAACTCAGAGCCAAAGTGAGCCCCCATTTCCCAGCCCATGCCATCCCTGTGCTGTGGGTGGGTTGTCACCTCCAGGAGTACATGCAGTACTTCCCTTTGTGGTTTTCTTTTTAAACTTGCTTTCTCTGTCTCTCTGAAGGGTTTTCTTGGCCTGCCAGGTGCAAAAGGCACCCAAGGAGAGCAGGTGAGTGATGGCATCCATGGGATCCTGCTTTGGAAGCAGGAGAGCTGTGGCAGAGCAGCCCAAAGCTGCTCTGTGTTCTTTATGTGTGCCTGGAATTGATGTTTAATTAGGTGCCAGCTGGGGCTGTTTGGGGAGGCAGAGCTGAGCTTGGGCTCCTTTTGCTGGAATTTTCAGGCTTGGGAGTGTCCTGAGGGGTCACTTTGGGAGCTCAGGGAAGTGGGAATGCTTTGGCCTGAGTTAAGGAACACAGCAGTGAGGATACTTGGCATTGTTTTGGTGGTACCATTGATGCCACAACCAGCTGGGAGCTGGCATTGGCATTGGCACAGGCTGCTGAGCTTGGTTTGGTGGGGATTGAACCCAAAAGCCCTGGAGCCAGATTCAGCAGGTCCCTGCTCCCAGCTCAGAGGAAAGCCCTGACTGGAGCAGGGCAAAATTCCCTTTATTTGGTGCCAGGATAAGACACGGCTTGCACCAGGGGTTTCTCACTGTAACCTCCACTGCTGCTGCTCTTGCAGGGCTGCCGAGGTCCAGGTGGAGCCAAGGGAGATCTGGGAGCCAAAGGAGGCAAGGTATCCATTCCCAAGCCTGTGGTGCCTCCAAATGCCACCTGGAGGTTCCTGGTCACACTGGGGAGGGGACGTGGAGGGGCTGGGTGCTGGAATGAGCCCTCTGCACTCGGGGACAGGGACAGGAGCCAGGGCACGGCTGGGGCTGGGCCAGGGCAGCTCAGGCTGGAGCTCAGGGCAAGGTTCTTCCCCCAGAGGGTGCTGGCACTGCCCAGGCTCCCCAGGGAATGGGCTCATGGAGCTGCTCCCTCTGTTGCTCAGATGTGCTTTACCCAGCTCTGGGTGGCTGTGGCTGCCCAAGGACCCCAGCCCCTGCTGGGTTTTGGGGTCTGTGGCAGCCAGGCAGCTCATTCTGTGCTGATCCCACTCTGATCCATCCTTCTCTGCTCCATCTCACTTTGGCTGTTTAAACAATGAATTTTCCCCTTTCTGGTGGCCCAGGGACGCTGGGGGAGGAGGGTCTGGGGTGCTCCCCATGCCAGTGATGGGTTCTCCAGGGGAATTCCTGCCTGTGGATCAGGGAATTGCTGTCCCTGCTTTGTGACATTCTGTGTTTTGTTCCTCCAAGGGCCCACGAGGAGCACAAGGAGCAAAAGGCCCTCCAGGAGCCCGGGGCCAGGGGGGCTTGCAGGGCTTCCCCGGCCCCCGAGGGGCTGCAGGGCCACAGGGACCAGACGTGAGTGCCACTGGGCTGGTGTCACGGGGGGAGCACACGTGTGACCTGTGCCACAGCGTGGGGACAGCCCTGAGAGGGGCAGGCAGTGCTGGTTTATGGGATCTCTCCCAAGGGATCCCTTTAACAGCATCGGGAGCTTGGCCCAGAGCCCCAGCCTTGGGGCTGCAAACCGAGCTGTGCACTGCCTGCTCCACACCTCTTCACCCCAAAATTCTCTGCTGGGTTCACTGCTGCCAGAGCAGCCTCAGGCAGAGGATTGCCAGCCCTCCCCAGCTGCCTCAGCCCAGCAGCTCTGCAGGATCCCGCTGAGTCCCTGCTCTGGGTCAGCTCCTTTGCAGCTTTTGGGAGCAGAAGGTTCGGGGATTGCTCATTTTGTGTCCCTCTCTGACTCCTGCCAGGCTCCTGGAGCCTGTGCTGGCAGCCCTGAAGGGTTTTGGGAATGCTTTTTCCTGCAGTGTGTGCTCTGAGAGAGCTGTCTGGGAGACTGAAGCCACCTCCACATCCGTGTTTGAGGCTGCCTGCTGATCCCTAGTGATTCCCAGCTTCTCAGGAAAAGGAGGATTATTTTCCCACCCACATTTCCAGTCTGCAAGGGGATGCCCTCCCACTCCCAGGGCTTTTGGGATACCTTCCTGGAGCTGCTCTTTTGCTCTCCAGGATGAGTAACAGCTCCTCCCACCTCTCCAGGAGCTGGGGATGCAGCAGGAATCCTTTCCTGCCTTGTCCACCTTCCCAGGCAGCGCTGCTGGCACAGGGGCTGGAGCAGGCAGCAGCCTTGGCACAGCAGTCCTTGGAACTGCCTTTAATTTGTCCACCAGAAAACAAAAATACTCAACCATGTCGTTTTGGGCCACACCAAACTGATTGAGATTTTTCTTTCTGCCTGGTTTTTAACCCTGGGGGTGGGGGAAGTCCCCATTCCCACCAAAGGTCAGCTGGTGCCAATTATTAATGTCACCTCTGGTCACACTCGCGGTGTTTTTCCCTACACCAGCAGCAGGCTGGTGACTCTCCCGGGATCTGAGGCTGTGTTTTCCCTGGATGATTCCTCCCCTCTCTCCTGGCAGGGGGAAGAAGGTCAGATTGGCCCTGCAGGGCTAAACAGCAGCGAGGGACCCAAGGTCAGCACCAGAATCTGCTGCTTTCCCACTGCCTCGGATGTGCCCACCCTGCCAGGGTCCAACCCAGGGGCACCATCCTGGGGAGGGTCTCCAGCCTCTTGGCCCCCTCCCTGTGCATGGCATCCCCCTGAGCTGCCCCTGTAGATTTGCAATGTCTTTGTTTTCCTTTGTGTGGATTTTAGGGATGCCAAGGACCTGACGGCCCTAAGGGAGCCCCAGGACCACGGGGAGCCCGGGTAACTAACGGGGTGCTGGAATTTGGATCTTGGAGCATCTTTGGCTGTGAGGGATTGAAACAAGTCTGGATTGAAACACCCCTTGCTTGGCTTGGGATGTGCTGGGGCAGAGCACATCTTTCACACACAAAATTTTCCTCCAAATCTGCAGCTTTGCCACTGGCAGAGGGATGGTTTTGTGATTCCTGGTGTTTTGCAGGGTCGTGTGGGGCAGCGTGGGCTGGTTGGAGTCCCTGGACTGCCTGTAAGTAGAGGATATCCCACATCTCTGTGCTGCCATGGGGAGCTGCCAGCTCTGGGACATGGGAGCAGCATCCTGGAATGTGGCCAGACCAGAGGGTCAGGAATTTGAGCAGGAAAAGTTGGGGATGAGCAGCTCGGGCTGTGGCACGTTGCATTTTGACAAACCACCTGCCCAACACCACGACTTCCTCCAGAACGCTGAGCACAGAAAATTCCAGGAAAGAACTTTATAAGGAAGCTCTGTTATTCAGAGCTGAGGCTGGTGAAGGAGCCAGGAATAAATAGCTGGGGCAGGAGGAGGGAAAACCCAGCCGAGGTGTTCCTGGTGGGAACAGCTTCCCTCCCATGTGGATGTTATTTCCCGTCCCAAGGTGGGATGGAGCAGGGAGGAGCTGCTAGAGCTGTGTGGGATGAGGAATCCAGAGCTGCCACTGCTGATGTCTCACACTGTCACCCTGAGGGGTGGGGGCAGGAGGAGCCCTTGTGGGGCCACCCTGAGCCAAAACTCTCCTTGCAGGGCTCGCGGGGCGTGCCGGGAGCGGAGGGAGCAGAAGGAAAGCCTGGTACACAGGTTCCCATCCTACATCTGTACTTGCCTGGGGACAGGGTGCTGGGGGGTGTGGACAGGGGCAGCTGAGCCCATGGGGACACCCCCTAACCTCCCATCCTTGTGGCTGTGGGGGACAAGGCCTGATTCCAGCAGTGGGGTCACTTCCCAACCTCCCGTCCTGTGGTCATGTGGGATGAGACCTGATGCCATCAGTGGGGTCACTTCCTAATCTCCCATCCTGTGGTCATGTGGGACAAGACCTGATGCCATCAGTGGGGTCACTTTCTAATCTCCCATCCTGTGGTCATGTGGGACAAGACCTGATACCTTCAGTGGGGACACTTCCCAACCTTTCATCCTTGTGGCTGTGGCTGACCTTGATGCCATCAGTGGGGTCAATTCCCAACCTCCCATCCTCATGGCCATGTGGGACAAGACCTTGATACCATGGACTTTGCCATGATGGGGACTGGGAGAGGCTGTTCTGCTTCCCCATCCTCATCCTTATCCTCATCCTGCAGGGCCACCCAGGGATCGTGGGCAGCCCAGGCAGGAGGGGACCACTGGTGAGTAGAGCTGATTTTCTGGTCTTCCATCCCTCTGCTCAGCTTTATCCCTTTGGGAATGTGCTTCCAAAGCATGTCCATGGGCAGCTGGAGGGTGCTCCTCTGGGAGGGTGCTGAGAGGGGAAGGATTTGGAACAGGGCAGTGGGATTTCCCACCCCTGGCACTGCTAGCCTGAACAAATCTAGCAGCAAGACTGGGGCTGGCAGCAGGTTTTCCCCTCTGCAGGGTATCATATATTTATCTTTGCTCTGAAATTAAAAAAAAAAAATTAAAAAAAAAAATCTGGCACTTCCCTCAAAAGAGAGGATGAAAACTGGGTCAGAGACAGACCAGAGTGCTGCCAGCATCACACAGAGTGTCTGGGGGCACGAGTGGGTGTTGTGTCTGTCCACACAGAGCCGTGCTGATTCCATGAGGAATCCAGCAGCTGGATTTCAAGGAAAAGCCCCAGTGCTGCCTTGACCAGGCTGGGCCCTTCACTTGTGCTTTGGGTGGGGCTCAAACCCAGGGCTGTGTCTCTCCATCCTCCTCTCCTGCCTTCCCTCCATGGCTCCTCTGCTGCCCTTTCCTCCAGGGATTTGCTGGTTTGCCAGGGGGCCGTGGGCATGCTGGAACTCCTGGATCCACAGTAAGGGAAAAAAAAATGTTCCTCTGCATGAACTATGTGTTTTCCTAGGTGGGATGTCAGTGGGGCTGGTGGGGAATGTGGGACTTTCCTTGGGAATCAGGGCATCTGTAGGACCTGATCATAACTGGCTGATAAAAGACATTAAAAAGCCTCAGTGGTGAAAATAACTGTGGCTAGGGAAGAGCAGAATCATTCCCCCAAGGAATCAGCCTGCTCCAGGAGCTGTGCAGCCTCCCTGAGCCTGGCAGGGTGTCCATGGGGAATGGCAGCTCATGGAAACCGTTCATGGCTGAGCAGGAGCTGGCTCTGGGTCCTGGAGGAGATCCCAGTGGCAGAGGGTGGCAGAGGTTCAGGGGGAGGGTGCTGGCACTGCCCAGGCTCCCCAGGGAATGGGCACGGCCCCGAGGCTGCCAGAGCTCCAGGAGCCTTTGGACAGCGCAGCCAGGGATGCCCAGGGTGGGCTTGTTGGGGGTCTGGGCAGGGACAGGGGTGCTGCACTGGATCCTGGTGGGTCCCTTCCAGCTCAGTGACCTGGGATGGAGACCTGGAACAGCTCCTGCAGCTGGAACAGCTCCTCCCTGAGAGCCTGCACTCAGCTGGGCTTGATGGTGATGTTGAGAGCAAGGATTGTCACCTGCCCTGGTGACAGCCCTGCCAGCCACGGGTGTGCAGGAGCCAGCAGGACCAGCCACAGTGGCCGAGTTTGCCCCCTGTGACCCTGCTGGCCCCACGAGCTCAGGGCCGCAGTGGGGGCTCAGCAGGGCTCGGCGTCTCTCAGCCTTTGACTGACACCTCCTCCCCAAATAATCCCAAAGGGCTCTCCAGGAAAGCCTGGACCTGATGGAGACCCAGGTTGCTTGGGCCCAAAGGTGAGAACTGGGGTTTGGGGGGCTGGTTGGGGGAGTGATGGTGCTCACAGCCCCCAGAGGCTCTGAGCTGCTCCTCGGGGATCCCATGGACTCAGCCCAGGAGCTCCTCAGACCCTGTGGGATCACTGAGGAAGAGAGGGTGCCTGACTGCATCCTGGGGGTGGGGGTTTGCTAATTCCCTTGTTTTGCCTGCCAGGGGCTGCCTGGGAAGCCTGGCTTGGAGGGGCCACAAGGACCTGTGGGCACCTATGTAAGTGATGGAGCTGCCACGGAGGGGACACGGAGGTGGCCGGACTGGGAGGAGGATGCAGCAGCCCCCAGCTGGGCACTCACCACCCTCCCAGAGCTCCTGCCTTTCCCTCAGCCACCTTCTCCCAAAAATACAGTGATGCCAGGCAGCCCCAGCTGCCTCCTAACCCCGAGCTCTTCCCAGGGCTATCCAGGACCTGCTGGAGACCGCGGGAGGTTGGGACGCAGGGGAGACAAGGTAGGGATGGGGCACCCCCTCCAGCACTGGGAGCATTGGAAGCATTTTGGAGATGAGTTTTGAAGCCAGTGGATGGGTTTGGAGGTGTCCACAGCCTCCATCAGCCCTGGTGGGAGGAGAACAGCTGGATCTGCCTCCCACAGCTGGTGACCCATTGGCACTCCAGCACCTCCTCTGCCCGAACACCTCTGGATTGTTCTAAGAGCTGGTTTTTGTTTGTTTTGTTGTGCTTTTTAAAGAAGTTTTTGCATTAAAACATACAGAAGAAAGGAAATCTTTCTTGCCTCCTAACAGGGAGAAAGGGGAGCTCAAGGTCCACCAGGATTTCCAGGAAAAGCTGGTCCGAAGGTAAGCACTGTTTGCTGCTGTTCTGGGCAGCTCCAGCCCCTGGAAAGCACCAGGCGAGTTCTCTGTGCTGGGCTGGGAATGGGGAAAACGGGAAAGCTTTGCCATGGGGTGTGGAGACCCTGAGAGGCATTCCCTGGGTCAGGGAGACACAAGAAGCTTCCCTCTAAAGCTGTCAGACCCCATTGGCTCCTTCCCTTGTTCCTGTGTCCCTGAGCCAGTCCCTCCCCATTCCCCTGCTGGCCCTCATCCTTGTCCTGCCCCATGCCACTGTTCAGCCCTGGTCTCTCGAGGTACAGGGACCTGGGCTCCCCCCATGAGTCCTGGCTTTGCACCCTGACCATCTCACAGAGCAGCTGAATTAAACATCATTGATACAATGCAAACACCCTTTTTGCTTCCTTACCCTGGACTTTATTAGCAGCTAGTTTGGCTGCTACAGCAGGGGACTTTTGCCAGTCCTGCAGTTAAATGGGCAGGGGCTCAGCCAGGGCTGTGTCACCGATGGTGCTCTTGTCCCCCAGGCCCTGCCAGGTCCCCCTGGTCCTCGTGGTGCTCCTGGCTCCCAGGTATGGCTCTCCTTGCTCCCTGTATTCCTGGCTGCTCCGATCCCTCTGCATGGGTGTGTGACCTGCAGTACATCCCCTGTGCTGCCTGCAGCACGATCCATCCCACAGCCCTTGCTGGGAGCAGGCAGGAGCCTCATCCCATTCCCTGCTGCTGGCCTCTGTCCTGATGCAGCACAGACACTGCTGAGGTCCCACACTGTATTTGCAGGAACTCCCGTGGCAGGGAGGAATGATGAATCTGACTCCATGTTCTCAGAAGGCTAATTTATTATTTTATAATACTGTATTATATTAAAGAATACTACACTAACTATACTAAAGAATACAGAAAGGATACTTACAGAAGGCTATAAAGATAATAATGAAAACTGGTGACTCTCTCCAGAGTCCTGACACAGCTTGGCCCTGATTGGCCAAAGAGTGAAAACAACTCACAGCAGAATCCAGTGAAACAATCTCCAAACACATTCCACACGAGCACAACACAGGAGAAGCAAATGAGATAAGGATTGTTTTGCTTTTTCTCTGAGGCCTCTCAGCTTCCCAGGAGAAAAATCCTGGGCAAAGGGATTTTTTCAGAGAATGTGAATGCCACAGTCCCAAGACAAGGGGATTTCTCTGAGCAAAGCCTCCCCTGGTCCCAGTTCCATGACACATTGCTGAAATCCTTCTTTTCCCAGGGCAGAACAGGTGACCCAGGTCCTCGAGGGCTCCCAGGGCTGCCTGTAAGTGCAGAGCTTCACCTTGCTGGGCTGGGGGGATGTCCCACAGGGTGGGCATTTGTAGGAACCCTGGTTGCTGAGAATTTCAGACTTTCTGCACTGACAGCCACTGACCCCCAGGAGAACACTGCAGTGACCTGAGGCCGTGGGGAAGGCTTCCAAAATGGAATGACAGAACTGGGATTGTGGGTGTGGAGTTTGAATAGAAGTGTCTAATATCACAGGGTGGGAAACTTATTAAAGTTTTGGCATCTAGTGATATATATATATAGCAAGATGGAGGTTTTAGGGCAGAGGCTGGTCCTTCTTCTTCACCTTCTTCTTCATAGTTTTAGTATTGTGTAATTAGATAAAAAAGTCTGCATTGCGGTCCACAGGTGGTTGGTTATTAGGTTAAAAGTAAAAAACAAAATTGTCATTTCTTAATTAGACAGTTTATCCTTAAAAAACCTTGTTGAAAGAGAAATACAGTTCCATTTTTAATTTGTTAGAGTGAAGTACTATAGAACTCACAGTTTGTGAGACTATAACATAGGTAAGAATTAATAAACATCTGAGTCCAAACAAGAAATACTGTCTCACACATTTAATCCTGACCCTAGTGGGGAAAAAAAAAAAAACCCACCAAAAAAAAACCAAACAAAACCCAAAAACTTAACAGACATCAGTGCCCACTCCAGGGCATTGTCATCCCTGGGGTGGTTGTGGGGCAGGGAACTCCCCAAACCCTGTGTGTGGGTGGTGACAAGTGGGGTGCGGGGACAGCAGTGTCCTACACCTGGAGCAGGTGGCACCTTTGGACCCCAAGGTGACCCAAATGCATCAGCCACGGGGCTTTCCCTGGCTTAGCCCTCCTAGAGCTGTGTTTTGGGGGGCCTACAGGGTTTTTTGGCCTTGCAGGGTGTTCCTGGCACAAGAGGGCTGGATGGCATGCCCGGGAAGCCTGGTTCAGCTGGAGAAAGAGGCGCTCCTGGAGCAGCTGGGGCTGCTGGCCCGCCTGGCTACCCGGTGAGTGCTGCTGGGAGCCATCCACTGATCCTCTCAGGAGGACAGGGATTAGGGATTTTCCTGCAGCTGCACCTTTGGGGAGCTCCCTGAAGCACCTGCAGGAAGGGAAGGAAAAGGGAAGCTGCTGCAGGGGGCTTGAGGAGGTGGAGCGTGGATTCCCTTCCCGTGGCCGTGTGCGCTGTGTCAGGACATCCCACAGCTGCAAAGGCTCCTGAGCTCGGGCCAAGCGCCTCTGCTGATGTGGGGTGTTTGATTTCAGGGCCAGGAAGGTCCAAATGGACGTGAAGGACCTGCAGGGATGAGAGGAGAGAAGGTGAGGACAAAGGAGAGGATTTGGTTCCCCCAGGAGCTGCCCAGAACCTTGGGCTCACCCCACTGACCTCCCTGGGGCTGGGGGGGCCAGCACTGCTCCCAGCTTGGCCCCATCACTGTGGGAGGGGGATTTACATCTTGGGGAGCTGCAGAGACGGAGAACTACCACGGCTACTTGTCCTGCCTTTGTGTCCTCTGCAGGGTGAGGTGGGAGCTCCCGGGGCAGCCGGAGTCCGCGGGCTGGATGGGGAGCAGGTACAACAGCTGGGAACCTGAGTTCCCACCCCAGTGGGGCTGCTCCAGCCCCCCCCCCCTCCCCAGTTCCCTGCTCCAAGGATCGGAAAGGATGGGAGGAGGCTGCTGGTCCTCAAAAAAGCCAGAAGGGTAAAGCTGGGCCTGTGAGCTGTGCTAGGGCTGGGCTTTTCTCTCTTCCACAGGGACCACCAGGACTGCCGGGAGCAGAGGGTCAGCTGGGACCCAAGGGTGAGCAGGTGGGTGCTGGGGGTGGTGCTGGGCTCACCCCACTCCTGCAGGGTCACTCAGGCACCTGAATCCATGGGAGGTGTTTGAACCCCCCTGGCATCCTCATGCCTGGGAATTGACGTTGCTGGGCATGGCAGTGGGGTCCCATAAGAAAACTGGATTTTTCCCAGTATGGGAAATGATGGTGGGCAGAGCCAGGCTGAGCTGGAAAAGGCAGCCAGGAATCATCCTGGTCATCTTCATCCTGTCCAGGGAGAGGCAGGAACCCGAGGAGCTCCGGGCATCAGAGGGAGCCCTGGGGAGCCAGGGGACGAGGGGACAGAGGGGCCACCAGGACGGCCTGGGAAGCAAGGCAAGGAGGTACGTGTGGGATTGTCCCCACAGGGAATGGGAAAGCTGCTGCCTCTGGACCCTGCCCATGCCATGGCTTTGCCACACAGAGCCTGGGATGCTCCCATGGAACCAGGGGTTGATGCTTTGGGGTCCCCGTGCTGGGCAAAGCGTGCTCAGCATTTTGTCCCCACTCACTTTTGGGACACGGGGTCACGGCTGGGGTGATCTCCCAGCCCCCATGCCTTACCCAGCATCAAAATCCCAGCCAGGGGAAGGTGGAAAAGCCCATGGAAATCAAAGCCCAGCTTTTAACCTATCCTGGGATAGGGCTGGGGAGCAACTGCTGTGTCTGATGTGAGCATTTCCCCCTGGGCAGGGTGACACTGGTGACACTGGGGACCCGGGCGAGCCAGGACTGCGGGGACGGAAGGTGAGGGGTGTCTCTAACTCTGTCCCTCTTTCCAGCATCTCGGGAACACCCCTGGCCTGCTGCTCCATGGTGGGGACAGAGCAGGACAGGGGTGTTCCCATGGCTGAGGAGCAGCCCAGGTGACCTGCTCTCTGTGGCACCTGGCCAGAGGGTGACAGAGCTCACCTCCATGCAGAAGCTCATTTATTGCTGTTCCTTTTCCCTCTTTGTGGTGACACTTTTCTCCATCCCTGAGCAGGGCAATGCTGGCCCCAGGGGCCTTCCTGGAATTCCTGGTCCAGGAGCTGCCACAGGTGAAATTGGAGGGAAAGGCCAGAAGGGAGAGAAGGGCCGAGAAGGTTTGCTGGCAAGTACAGCTGGGGCTGGGCTACCTCACCCTTCAGTGTCCCCAAAGGAGGGCACTCACCCCTGCTGGGAAACCTTGTGCTCTGGGAGCTGCAGAAAACCCTAGGAACTGTCAAATCTCCATAATTAGGGAGTTTCATGTCTCACAGGCATGACACCAAAATTGGGTCTTGCTGGCACAAAAGGAAGGTTTGGGTTTGTGGGGCACTTTGCCTGGTGGCAGCATTGCCCCAAATTCCAGCCACTGCTAAGCTGGGAACACGTCTGTCTCCCTCTGTGTGCCAGGGCCAGGGCGGTGTCACCGGAGCTGCGGGACCTGCTGGAGCCAGAGGATGGTTTGTAAGTCAGATCCCCCTCTCCCCTTCCAACCCATCCCAGACCTGGCAGGGGACATTTGTGTGACCAGGAGCATTGGGCAGGGCCCCATTTCTGTCCCAGACCTGGTCAGGGGACATCTGTGTGACTGGGAACACTGCCAGGGGACATTTGTGTGACCGGGAGCACTGGCAGGGCTGAGTGACCTGGGCTCCTCTGCTTGTGCCCTGAACAGGGGGGGACAGGACTCCGAGGTCCTCCTGGGCTCGACGGTCCCGAGGGAGAGAAGGTACAGAAGGATTATGGTTCCAGCCCTTCACCTCCGGGTGAAACTCCCTTTTCTGGCCTCTTCCCAAGCTCTCCTGGTGGGAATGTGCTGGCACTGGCTGCATGGGTGTCCTGGGCAGGCTGGTGGCAGGGGGACCTGCCATGGGACACCCCTGAGATCAGAGCCGGCAAGGCAGGGAAGGGTTTTCCATGGACAGAGCTGTTTCCCTTCCTTTCCCAGGGAGATCCAGGGCCACGAGGTGTGGATGGACCTGCTGGGGCTGCAGGATTCGAGGTACTGATGCCTGGAATGTTGCAGAGCTGGGAACTGCCAAAAGCTTCCCCAGCTCTTCCCTATTTTCAGTACAACCCAAAGGATTTATTGCTCCTTCACTGGCCAGGTCGGGGGGCTCAGAAATGAGGAGGGGGTTTAACACCTCATACTCAGCACTGATTCCCAGGACCCTAAAACCCCAAACTCCCAGTATCTAAACCCCCAAAATCAGATCCTTTCCAGCACCCAGTGGTGCCTCATGGAAAACCAGCTCCTGCTGCTGAATCCTGTTCACTCCCACGTGGTTCCCAGTGCTGTCTTGGCCAGCTGAGTGTGGGATGTGGGACAGGATGCTAAAAGTCCCCTCAGAGGTGAAGGACACAGTGGTGAGGGGCTTTTTCTGAATCCCCATGTCCCCACAGGGACAGGCCGGAGAAGACGGAGCGAAGGGAGATGGTGGCAAGCCCGGCCCAGTGGTGAGTACCAGCTCTGCCTCCAAGAATTCCCTTGGGAAAGAGGTTTGGTGGCATTTTGGGATATGTCTTACCCTGGGGGTGGCTGCAAAGGGAGCTCAACCAGCCAGGCTCCCGGCTCTGGGACTGAGTCACTGCTTCCCTGGATTTCCCACAGCAAAAGCTCATGAAAGTAATTTTAACAGAGCTATTAAAAGCCGTGCCAAAGTGCCAGGGCTGTTGCACAGGTAACCCTGGGCTGCTGCAATCTGCCTGAGGCAGCTCCAGGGCTCTGGATTTCCCCCTCCTTGGAGCAGATCCACAGGTGTCCCTGTGGCTCCAGGGCCTGGAACACATGAGGTGCCCCAGGATGGGCATTATGGGCATGGCAGAGCCCCAGATGTGTTATGGATCTATAAATCTGCAGGATTTATCCTGCAGCTGAGCCCCAAGCTCAGTTGCAGGATAAATCCCACCTGCAATCCCACCTTGCAGTGCCACTCTGCCCAAGCAAGACATGCCCTTATGGAATCCCAGAATCCCAGAACTGGGTTGGAAGGGACCTCAAAGCTCTTTGGATTCCATCCCCTGCCATGGGCAGGGACACCTTCCACAGACCAGGTTGCTCCAAGCCTTTAGCTTGGGTGATTTGCTGGGAGAGGTCAGGCTCTGGAATAAACTCTGGGTGGACTTGCTGTGGAATAAACTCCAGGGGGATTTGCTGTGGAATAAACTCTGGGTGGACTTGCTGTGGAATAAACTGCAGGAGGATTTGCTGTGGAATAAATTCCAGGGTGGTTTGCTGTGGAATAAACTCCAGGTTTATTTTCAAAGCTCAGTGCAGCCGAAGTCCCTCGAGGGGTGGCTGTTCGGGCCCTGCTGAGGATGGGGCTGAGCAGTGTCCCCATCTCCGTGCCCTGCAGGGCTCGCAGGGGGCTCGGGGACTGGCAGGTGCCCCTGGGCTCCGGGGCTACACCGGGCATGAGGGAGCCAGAGGAGTGGTGGGCACCAAGGGACAGCCAGGCCGGCAGGTAACGCCTCTGCTCCATGGGGACAGGCAGGGGACATCCCTGGCACAGCTCTCCCTGGGGACAACAGCCCCAGCTGTGCCCTCCTGCCTTCCCCTGGTGCCAGCCTCGTGTTTTGTCCCCAAATGAACTCAGGGGACTCTTGGGCCACCAGGCGAAGCTGGAGCCACCGGGCTGAGTGGCACTGAGGTGAGCAGGCTCCTCTCTGCCCCATTCCCTGCCCCAGCTTTTCCAGCCTCCCAGATCTGTGTCCCTCACAGAATAATCCAAATATCTGAATAACCCAAAGTTTTGGATTTGCCTTGAATTTTGTTTTCCTTCTTAGGGCCTGGTGGGTGCAAAAGGGGAGCCAGGAGAGCCAGGAAAACCAGGACAAATGGTGAGGAGTGGGATGGAGCTGTGGTGGTTCTCCCTGAAAGAGGCTGGGGGATGCTGACATCTCCTGGATGTGTAAAAGTCCAGCGCAGGCACCATCTCCTGCTGAACCCTCCCACAGCCCCTTCTGCCCAGCCTGCTCCAGAGAGAGGGAAAATCCCAAAGGGAAGATCCCAGCCTAGAGCATCCTCCTGTGCACACTGGGGCAAGGCAGGGAGGGAAGCAAGGAGGGACATCCCCCGCACAGCATCCTTACAGGTTTTCCTTCTCCTTTGGGATTTTAGGGGCCTCCTGGACGAGCTGGTCCTAAAGGAGAGAAAGGCCGCAAAGGAGATAAGGTACCCCCAAAGTCCTCCCCTGGGGATGGCACCTGAGGGGGACTGCCCAGTGGGCATGGGGTGGGCAAGCCTGAGCTGGTCAGTCCCACTGGGGACCGTGGAGAGCAAACAGTGGGAATTGCCCAGGAGGACCTGTTTGTCACCAGCTGGCAAACACAGGATGCTCTTGGGCTGCCTTGGCCTGGTTTTTGGCTGAGGGGCTGGCAGGTCCTGCCTCCAGCCTGGCTCAGGTGGCCCTGGAGGGCACAGGGGCCTCCCCATCTCTTGGTGCCCAGCTCCAGAATCCCCCAGTGCCTGCTGGGCTCTGTCCCCATCTCCTCCTCCCCAGTCCTGGGATGTGGCTGAGCTGTTGGAGACCCACATCCCGCCTCTCTTTTTCCCCCAGGGTGATGTGGGGCAGGAAGGGGACAAAGGGCTCCCAGGAGAAGCTGGCAGACGGGTAAGTGGCACTGCTGTCCCCACGAGGGTGGCAGGGAGCTGCTCCTTGGAGCCCATGCAGGCTCTGCAGGGTGGTCCCAGTTTTCTGGGGGCTCGGAATCCCTGGAGAGGAGATCCTGGAGGGAACGAGGGGTGGCTGGATCAGTTTGGAACTACCTGTGAGTCTTTCACCTGTGGTCCCCAGGGCAAGCGAGGCAAGATGGGCCAGCAGCCCCAGCGGGGTCCCTGGGGACACAAGGTAGGTGGCTTTGTCAGGTTCTTGCCCCCCTGGCAGTTTGGGGGTGCTCCCACCTGCCTGAGCCCGGGGTTAGAAAAGAATAAACCATGGTAACTGAGGGCTCTGTCCCCCCAGAGCCTCCCAGCCCAACAGGGGCACCTCCCACACCCACAGCCCCCATGGGCTGCTCTCCCTGCCCTGGAGCATCACCCTGGGCACAGCCAGGGCTTCTCCCTTTGCATTTCAGGGCTACCCAGGTGACAAAGGACTTCCAGGACCCCAGGGCCCCCAGGGACCCTATGTGAGTATCAGTGTGGGATTTGGGGTGCTTGCTGCTCCCTATTTGACCCCGCTGTGTAACCCAGCTCTGCAGGGACCCAAAGCAGAGACCTTTTTAAAATGAGAGTTTTTAAATGGTTCATCCATCTCCTCCTGTTTTCTCCTCCCAAATTAACATCCCAGGAGGGTGTGTGCAGTCAGACAAATCACATCACTACCAAAATGTGGTTCTGGAGGCCAAATCCTTCTTTTAGGCATATGTCTGATGCCAGGCAGTGCTGAGCACTGGTGGGACTGTGCCCACCTTCCCAGAGAGCTGTCATGGCTGGAGGCACAAACTGCAGTCAGCAAAAAGGACCCAAATATTTATTTTAATTACTAGAAATTGCTTTTTCTCTGTTTAAAACAGAAAAGCCCAACTTTGACAACTTCACAAAAAGAAAAAAAAAAGCTGGATATTCTCAGCCAGCCAAGGCACCTCCAGTGCATTTTTAATGGGCTTTGCTGAGGCATCCTGAAAGCAAAAATCAAAGAAACAATGAGAAAATGCCTCAAAGCTTCTAAAACTGCCTGAAATCCTCAGAATCCTCAGGTGTGGGGAGAGCCCTCCTTGCCAGGGGCTGACAGGAGCAGCTCAGCCGCAGGGTGAGGCAGTTCCATGTTTCTCTCTTAGGGCATCCCAGGGCTGAAGGGCATCAAAGGAGACCCTGGACCAAAAGGACACAAGGTAGGGGACACGTGCCAGGCACAGCAGGGACACTGGGCACAGGGTGGCATTTAATTTGCTGAATGCCATCCCTTATTCCCCTCTTTTTGAACCCTGATGGCTGCACCATCTTTCTCTGGGGGTTGGCCACCATGTCCCCAGGTGCTGGGAGATGGAACCTTTAGATTTTCTCCTAAATCCAGGACTTTTGCAGCTTTTCCATCCTCCTGGAGTTGCAGGCAGCAGTGTGGAGCCTTTTAATCCCTGCTCTCAGCATTGATGCTGATGCACCATGAGCTGAACCTCCCTTGTGCCATTCTTGATGGATCCTTGGCTGGAGAAACCGAGCACATCCCATGGATCCCATCCCAGGCACTGGGGAGCTGCTCAGAGCCTTCAGGAAAATGAAACCTTGGGAATCATTAAAACTTTAAATTCCTTGTCAGCTCAGTGAGCAGCTCCTGGGAGAGCAGGCAGAGGGGAGGCTGTGCTGGGATATTTCCCCTGCTTCTGGTTTCAGCACACCAAGAATCTTCTTTATTCTCTCCAAGTGCTTCCTGGCAACTTCTAAGGTTTTCCTGAGAGATGTTTTAGTCTGGGATGATCCTTTCATCCCTGCTGCTGCCTCTGTCCCAGCCATGTGGGTGCAGTGAATTCCCTGGAACAAAAAGGATGGGTGTTTGGGGTTTTTGCTCCAGAAGTTTTGCAGCCAGCCTTAACTGGGAATTTCCTCACCCACACTGGTGTCCTGGGAGTTCTGTCCTTCCCTTTGCCACCAAAGCTCTCCCTGATTCTCTCCTAGGGTGAGAAGGGCAGCAAGGGTGACCTGGGCCAGCAAGGGGACGATGGCTTCAAGGTGTGTGACAGGTTTTGCTCTTTTCCTTCCCCCCGGTCCCTTATCATCCTGTGTGACATCCTGCCATGTTTCCAGGGCAAGCCAGGACCCCATGGTGTCCCTGGGAGGCCAGGACCCAAGGGAAAGCAGGTAAGGGCAGGATGGAGAGGGATGTCAGAGATTGAAATGAGTATTTGGGGTGAATTTCTTGTTTTTTCCATATAAAATCCACCTGGGGAGGGGGCTGGGTTGTAGAAGGATGCCAGGCTGGGGGATGTCCTGTGTAGTGCCCTGAGCTCTCTGTTGTCCTTGCAGGGTGACACTGGCCCCCCTGGCCCACAGGGACACCCTGGAATTCCTGGGACACCAGTGAGTCCTTCCCCCTCCTGCAGGTTTGGGGTTCACTCCTCACCCCACAGGGATGCAGCTTTGATCCTACCTGCCCCCCTCTTATCCTGGTCCTGTCCTTTCCTTCCAGGGCTTGTCTGGACCCAAAGTAAGTAGTGGGGAGCAGCTGGAGCGGGATCAGCCCTGCCATGGGATCCCTCCCCTCCTTCCCACTCCAGGGGTGCGGGAGGCCCGTGGGGGTGCAGCTCAGCACAGCAGCATCTCCCACCTTGCTTTCCTTCCCTTCTCCACCTCCTCCTTTGGCAGGGGCTGAGAGGTTTCCCGGGCCTGCCAGGCCCCAGGGGCACGCCGGGAATGCCGGTAAGCAGAGCCACAAACGCCCCTCAGCCCAAAATTTGGGTCTCTCTCTCCCCTAAACATGGCAGTGAGGTCCTGCCATGCCATGCTGTCATTCCATGGGGATGTCCAGCTGCTGGCACTGGTGGAGGAGCTGCTGAGGAGCTTGTGGGCAGCAGCCAGTGCCAGCAGCACTGTCATTGTCCCCCAGGGTCTGGCTGGCCCCCCTGGTCCCAGCGGGCCTGCAGTGATGCTGTCCCAGGAGGAGCTCCAGGTGAGTGACCCAAAGAGGCTGTCAGGGATGCTGTCCCATATCCTGCTGCTTCTGAGGTCCCCTGTGCACCAGGACCAAGAAGATCCAGCTACTCCCTCTCCCCTCACACTTGTCCTTGTCCCCTGCAAGTGCCATCCCCTTCCTCAACACCTGATGATGCTCCTGGTGGGGGGATCTATGGTCAGCTTGGTGATATCCCCTCCTTTTTCTTTCAGCACCTCATTTATTCCTCCAACCACCTGAATTACACCGTGGTCTGGGCTCTGCTGGACACCCTGAGCCGGGAGCTCCAAGCCCTCGTGGAGCATCCCAATGGCACCAAAACCAAACCAGCCACCACCTGCAAGGAGCTGCTGCTGGCTCACCCTGGCCTGCCCGACGGTACCAGGGGCATGGGGGGCCCCCCTGGGCCTGGCCTGGTCTCCAGAGCCTGTGAAGGGACAGGCAGCTCTTTGAAATAAAGAGGGAATAAGATAAGGATTTTGGGGAATGAGGTCAGATGGGCTTTGTGGGCATCCCTGCAGAAATGGGCTGGCAGCCAGGCCGCCAGCTGGGGTGGGATGGCACTGTGTGGCACCCTCCCTGTGCCAAACCTGAGTGCCAGGGCTGTCCTCTCCTCCCTCCAGGGCAATACTACATCGACCCCAACCAGGGCAGCCCCCAGGACGCGCTGAGGGCCTTCTGCAACTTCACAGCTGGGGGGGAGACCTGCATCGCCCCCATCCACAACCAGGTACAGGGTGGCTTTTATGGGGCAGCTTCAGCCCCGAGGGACCCCTCAGGGTGGGTGGGGACAAGGGCTGGTGGGGCTGGAGAGGGACAGGGTGACCGTTCCCTTGCTGTGGTGCCCACTGCCCTGGCAGGGAGTGAGGAGTGAGGATCCTGGTCACGGTGTGTGCCAGGCTGCAGGGACACCCAGGGGCTCTGTGTGGCTCCTTGTCCTGTCAGTGCCACTATCCCCTGTTAACAGTGTGACAATTGTCCCTGCTCCCCTCAGGTCCCCATCAAGGCTTGGCTGAGCACCTACAGCTCTGAGAACACCTTTGAGTGGTTCAGCACCCTGCCCGGCGGCTTCCTGGTGAGTGCCCGGCTGGAAGAGCCGAGGGGACACAGGGCTGAGCTCGGGGGTCTCCAAGTGCCACCCTGCAGTGCTGGGACAGCCCCCGGCTCCCCTGGCTGTGCACAGAGGGATGTGACACTCCTTCTGCGAGGAACTCCGGTGCTTAAACCCTGCCAGGGCTGTGCCTTGGGGGAGCACAGCCGCCCTGCAGCAGCCCCCGCATGGCGGATCTCCCTCCCGCTGTCCCTGCAGCTGGAATACGCGGGGGCCAGCGCGGTGCAGCTCCGCTTCCTGCGCCTGCACAGCCACCGCGCCTCGCAGAAGGTCTCGTACTCCTGCACACCGGCCCCGGAGCGCGGCCGGCCCCAGCCCGACAAGGAAATCCGCTTCCTGGCCGACTCCCGGGGTCACAGCTACGCAGCCAGCCTGCAGGGCTGCCTGGTGAGCCTGGCCCCACGCAGCCTTGGTGCCTGCAAGAGCCTCCCGAGAGTTTTTGAGAGGCTCTCTCCAAGAGCCTTGGGAGAGTTTGGGATGCACTGGGGAGATGGTGGGATGGGGATGGAGAGCATCCACACCCCTGGCCCAATGAGCTTCCTGATCTTGGGATGTGGCAGGGGATGGCGTGGGCCCTGGCAAAGGTCATCACCGTGGAAAAGCCAGGAAGGGCTGGGGATGGACACTGGCTGCAACAAGGAGCAGCCAAGGGAGCTCCAGGCCCTCAGCTGAGGGGCTTGGTGCCACTCAGCTGTCCCTGGTGGTCATTTCAGCTGGACAACGAATCCTCCATCACCGACACCATCTTCCAGTTCAGCACGGAGGAGCTGTGGCTGCTGCCCCTGCGGGACCTGGCCGTGTTCCACAACGGCGACGCCTCGCACCAGTTTGGTTTCACAGTCGGACCAGTTTGCTTCAGCTGAAAGTGGTGCCACCCAAACCGAGCCAGCCGGTTCTGTCCCCACCCAAGAGCCATCCTGGTGGGGACAAGTGGATGCTGGGGGTGGTACAGGGCTCCCACCTGCTCCACGGAGCTGCTGTGTTTGGAGCTGTATTATGCCCTGGACTCCACTTCCTTCTGCAGTTGAGGAATATTGTTTACAGAAATCATTTCTCTATAAATTATATATATATATTATATATGTAGATATTATATATGAGAAGGTGCTGATTTAATGACTGCTTGGGGGAGGTTTGAGAGTTGTAATTGCTGGGAACTGTCTGTAAAGGAAAAAAAAAAACCAACCAAAAACAAGGAGCAAAACTAGTGCCAGCTTGGGAAAAGGGGAAGGAAAGGAGCTTTTCTTTGCCAGGGTCAAGTGCACAAATGGTTGGAGCATTGATTGCCCAGGACTGGGCTAGGAAGTGGCCTTGGTAAGCCTGGGAGGGCCCAGAGTGGTGCTGCTCCAGCACCTCCCTCCCAGCCAGGCATTAAGTGCTGCAAAGGGGTGAAAATGTCAATGTCCCCCAAATCCTGCCTCAGTTTTGAGTCTCCATCTCACTGAGAGGGATTTTAGTGGTGTAGAGACAGGCACTGTAGCACTGGGTGCCTTTGTGGGCATCTGCACCTGCTGGCACTTGGGGAAACTGAGGCAGGGCCAGCTCAGCACTCCCTGTTCCCAGGTGTAATGAGGATGGTTGGAATGCCCCAGCATGGAGCAAACATCTATGTGCTGCTAGTCACAGCTGGAAGGAAAGTTCCCCTTTGTCCTGCCTGTCTGTAGGGAAAATAAAATCACAGAATCCTAAATGGTTTGGGTTGGAATAGAAATTAAATCCCATCCAGTGCCCCCCTGCCATGGCAGGGACACCTCCCACTGTCCCAGGCTGCCCCAAGCCCTGTCCAGCCTGGCCTTGGGCACTGCCAGGGATCCAGGGGCAGCCACAGCTGCTCTGGGCACCCTCCCAGGGAACAATTCCTAATTCTCAATATCCCATCCATCCCTGCCCTCTGGCAGTGGAAGCCATTCCCTGTGTCCTGTCCCTCCATGCCTTGTCCCCAGTCCCTCTCCAGCTCTCCTGGAGCCCCTTCAGGCCCTGCAAGGGTTCTGAGCTCTCCCTGCAGCCTTCTCCTCTCAAGGCTGAACAGCCCCAAAAATCTTTCGGCATTCTCAGGGTGCCGGGGGGCACCAGCACAAAACCCCCTGGGGGCTTTAAATCAGCCCCGGGATCGGGATGGAGCCGGGAGCGAAGGGAAAGCGAAACCGCGGAAGGCGCCGGGGCCGGGCCGCGCTGCCGCAGGGCCGAGCCCGGGCAGGGCCGCGGGAGGAGGGGACAGGCCCGGGCCCGCCCCGCACTACAGCTCCCGGGGAGCCCCGCGCCGCCACGGGCCGCGACATCGGCGCGACAGGCTGCGACATCGGTGTGACAGGCTGCGACATTGCGACAGGCTGCGACATCGGCGTGACAGGCTGTGACATCGGCGTGACAGGCTGCGACATCGGTGTGACAGGCCGCGACATCGGTGTGACAGGCTGTGACATCGGTGTGACAGGCTGTGACATCGGTGTGACAGCGCCGCGGCAGCGCCGTGACAGCAGCCCCGGGGGGGACGGGCCGGGCCCCGCGCCCGCTGCCACCGCCACCATGCAGGTGAGCCCCGGGACGGGACGGGCACGGCACGGTGGTACCGGGAGACCTTCCTGGAACCCCGGAAATCCCCCTGGAACCCCGTGATTCCCCTCCCCGGAAACACTTAAATTCGCCTAGAAGCCCGTGATTCCCCTCTGGAACCCCTTAAATCCGCCTGGAACATCGTGAATCCCCCTGGAACTCCCCCATGAACCCTGTGAATCCCCCCATGAACCCCATGATTCCCCCCCGAAACCCCTCAAATTCCCTTGGAACCCCATGAATCCACCCTGGAACCCTCTGAATCCCCTTGGATCCCCTTAAATCCCGTCTATAACCCCGTAATTCCACCCTGGAATCCTGTGAATCCCTGCCTGGAACCCCATTAATCCCCCCTGGAACTCTGTGAGTCCTCTCTAGAGCCCCTTAAATATTCCTGGAAGCCCGTGATCCCACCCTGGGACCGTGCAAATCCCTGCCTGGAACCCATGAATTCCCCTGGATCCCTTTAAATCCCCTCTGGAGCCCTGGGAATACACTCTGGAACACCTAAAAGCTCCCTGGAACCCTATGAATCCCCCCATAACTTCTTAAATCTCCCTGGAATTGTCCAGGGTCGGGTTGGACGGGGCTTGGAGCAGCCTGGGATGGTGGAAGGTGTCCCTGTCCATGGCAGGAGCTGGGACAAGATGAGCTTTAGGATCCCTTGAGCCCAAACCATTCCACGGTTCTGTTTGATGTTTAGGGCTCCCAGCCCCCTGACACCAGTCCCGAGGAGGATCCCAGTTTGGGGACACCCCCTGACCAGCGTGTCCCCAGTGTGGGGCTGCAGCTGGGACTGTGCAGAGTGGGCTCGGCGTGCTGCAGGAAGGCAGCTTTATCCCAAAGTGTGGGATCACACATCCCAGTTAGGCTGGAGCAGCAGGCTGGGATGCAGCCTGGCACTGCTCTGTGCAGGCACCACTGGTTTTGCTAGAATAACCCCAAAAGTGCAGCAGATCCTGCCCTAAATGCACCTTGAGCACAGGAGATTTCCCAACAGCTTTTTTTCCCGGTGTGAATTCCTGCGGGGGAGGAGCTGGGCGCAGCCTCACCTGGGAGCCTGCTCAATCCAATCCCTGCTGCGGGGCGCACCTTGAGCACAGATTTCCCAACAGCTTTTTTTCCCCGGTGTGAATTCCTGCGGGGGAGGAGCTGGGCGCAGCCTCACCTGGGAGCCTGCTCAATCCAATCCCTGCTGCGGGGGCAGGTGGGGGAGGACAGGATGCCCTCCCTCAGCCTGGGACATCTCCCTGGCAGCAGTGGGAAGAATGTAGGGGTTTTTAGGATTTTTCCCTCTTGACCTTCACCCACCAAGAAATCTCTCTGTGGAATCGCTGTTGGCCCAAGGAGCATCGTTTTGGGGTCACACCCACACTGGGCACCCAAAAACATGTGGCTCCACCCCAGGCTGGGGCAGCAAAGGGATCTTCTGGATCTCTGGAACAGGCTGTCCAGGGAAGGGGTGGAATCACCATGCCTGGAATTGTTCAAAAGACATAGAGAGGTGGCACTTGGGGCCGGGGTTTAGTGGAGGCCTTGGCATGCTGGGTTATTGTTTGTATTTCATGATCTTAGAGGGTTTTTCCAAAGTTAATGACACTGATTCTGCCCATGACTTCTGTCCTCCATCCCTAAAACACTCACCTGCTCCTTCCACCACCTGTGGGTGAAGCCTGTGAAGGAGAAATAGCTTCATTTAAAGGCTAATTATCATTAATCTGTGACCAAAGGAGGCTTAAAAGGGTGAGCCAATTACATGTGCTAATGTGCTGTGGGTAAGGAGGGCCGAGGGCTGTAATTGGAGCCGGGCTGTGGCCTGAACACCCACGGGGTATTGGATGGTATTTCTGACCGAGCCTGGTCCTGGTCCTGGTCCTGTCAGTCACCTCTGCTGGTGTTGGAAAAGGCAGGAAAGAGCAGCCAAACACGGATCTGTGCAGGAGAGGAGCAGCTGTGAGCTCCACAAACACTTCCTAGGGAGATTCACCAAAGGGAGCATGAAAAACCCAACAAAATTCCACCTTTTGAGCAAGATGTGTCAGCTGGCTATGAGCTCTGTAGCTGATGTTACACAAGAGCAATTCCTGCTCCTCCTGTTTCAGCAGGGTGAAGGAGGAGGGGTGGTGCCTTTACAGGTCCTGGCAGTGTTGGGATTGATACTCCACTGTCAGGGAGGCACCCCTGGACCTGGTCCCCATTGCTGGGTGGTCACACTTGTGGCTCTGGGTGCCTTGGTGGTTGAGTTTTTGGGTGTTCTGGCAGTGCAGGAAGTTTCTCTGCCCTGGGAAGCAGAGGGGAGCAGAGGCTCTGCCCACCAGCTTCCCCTCAGCCTGCACCTATCTCCAGGGACCTTCCCTCCTCAAATCCACGTGGATGGATTTGAGGATTCATCTCTCTTTGTCACAGGGGTAAACTGGCTTTTTGTCACAGCCCAGACACAGGAGCTGCTGCTGGGGGTGCAAATTTTCCTGCTGGAGCTCACGGGGAGAGTTCAACCCAGTCAGCGTGACTGTAATTGTCTGTGCAAGTTCCTCTTCCCATTTCAGAACTGGGGAAAAACTTGCACCATTTGGTGAATCCCCAGATGAGCATCCCAGGGTGGGGGGTCAGGGAGCTGCTGACAGTGTGGCACCCATCACCCTGAGGGGCTCCTGCACTGCCCTTCCCTGGCCTCTTTTCCAGATGACCTTCTACTTCTCGGACACAGCAGTGCTGCTCTTCGACTTCTGGAATGTCCACAGCCCCACAGGTAGGCAGCCAGCACTGGGATATCCATCCATCCATCCATCTATCCATCCATCCCTCCATCCCCTCACTGCAGAGCTGTGTGGGCTCCTGGAGCAGTTTTTGGCAGGACCTGCCTCTCCCTGCTGAGCTGTGCTGTGCCCTGGGCATTCCCCAGGCAGGGGTTGATCCTCCCAAGACAAGAGCAGCAGGCAGGGAGCTGTGTGAAGCCCCCCCTCAGCCTTCCAACCCCCCAAGATCACTCAGGAATGGCTCAGCTTCCCACTTTCACACTTTTCTTTCTGTTTTTGTTTATTGTCCCAACATCATATTTTAACTCCCATGTTTTTTGTGGAGTTGATGCAAAGCTATGTATTTGTTTCACGGCAGCTCTCTGGACAAGAGGGCACAGCCTTAAGCTGAGCCAGGAGAAGGTTAGGCTATGCAAAGCTGTGTTTTTGTTTCACAGCAGCTCTCTAGGACAAGAGGGCACAGCCTTAAGCTGAGCCAGGAGAAGTTTAGCCTGGACATTAGGAAAAATGTCTTCACTGGAAGGGGCTGCCCAGGGAGGTGGTGGAGTTGCTGTCCTTGGAGGTGTTTAAGGAGGGTCTGGATGGGACACTCAGTGCCATGGTCTGGGTGACAAGGTGTTGTTGGGTGAGGCCACAGGTTGGACTCAATGATCTCAGAGGGCTTTTCCTACCTAATTCTGTGAGTTAAAAAGCTAAATACACCATATCCTGACATTGCTGCCCAGCCCCAGTGCCAGGGACCCCCCACAGATATTCCCAAACCCCCCCGTGGCGGGCCCTGCTGTGGCCCTGTCACCCCCCCGGGCTGTCCCCGTGCTTGGGCAGTGTCGGGGTGTCTCTCCTGCAGGGATGGTGCTCTCGGTGCTGGTGATCGTGCTGCTGTCCGTGCTCTACGAGGCCGTGAAGATGGGCAAGGCCGTGCTGCTGCGGCGGGCGCTGCTGGCCCTGCCCCGCAGCCTCAGCCAGGAGGCCCTGACCGAGCCACAGGAGGGGGACAGCGACCCCGCGCAGGGCAGGTACCACAGGGAGCCCTGGCACCCGCCTGGGGGCTCGGGGATGGCTCTGTGGGCCCATGGCCAGCACAGAGGGGCTGTGAGGAGGAGCTGTAGGCTGCCAGGGAAGGGAGGTGTGTACAGCCTGGGGAGGTGGCTCCAGGGCCAGCCCAGCCCCTCCAGATCCTCTGGGATGTGTCCACTGTGGTGGCTAGAGGCTGGTGTTCCCCTCCAGGAGCTGCTGTGCAGGGTGCAGGAGGGTCCTGGTGGTTTGGGGGTGGGCACAAGCAGCAACTCAGTCCCCACAAGCCTGGCCTGGTAGTTCTTCCGTTGAGGCCAAGCCCTGGGTTTTTGCTCTTGTATTTAATCCCAGATCATTCCTGAGGCTGCTCTTACTGCCAGCCTCATTGATTTTGGAGCAGGATTTTTCCCTCAGCTGCTGTTTGTAGCCCCCATCCCTCTCCCTGCTGCCCAAACCCCACTCTGGCCTCTCCAGACTCCCGGTGGCAGGGATTCCAGCTGTCCCAGCCCCTCATTGATGGCATTCCCCCTCTCCTTCCCAGGTGGTTTTGGTTCCACGTGGGCCAGACGCTGTTCCATGTGGTGCAGGTGGTGCTGGGCTATATGGTGATGCTGGCTGTCATGTCCTACAACGCCTGGATCTTCCTGGGGGCCATCGCAGGCTCCACCCTGGGCTACTTCATGGTGTACCCCCTGCTGGGCCGGGGCTAGAGCTCCCCCGAGGTGGTGGCACACATGTCCCACCTCCTGCTCCTTTGTCTGGAATAGTTGCTGTCACTTCTGCTGGGTCTGTCTCTGTCCCTGTGCTCTGTGGGACATGGAACCCCAAGGACTTGCTGGCGGCCCTCAGGGCTGGCCCCGCTCTGGGGACGGGGAGCCCCATGGCCAGCACTCACCACGCTGCCACTGGCCTCAGCTGGTGGCTGTCCCCCAGCTCTCAGGGACCTTTGTGTGGGTGGTGACAGTGGGGGGGTGCTGGCATTTTCTCCCCCTCCCTGCTTTTCGAGGAGGTTCATCCTGGCTGGAACGGGAATGATCCGGTGACTTGCTGGGGACAGGGACCCCTGCCCTCCTGCCCAGAGCTGCCCTGCACCAAGCCCCTCTTCACACAGTGCCTTTGGGGACACTGGGGGTCCTGCCACCCCCACCCCACTCCTGTGCTTCAGGGATGGGGCTGGAGCCGCTGGTGTGGCTGTGCTGCTCCAGGTGCCTCTTGCTGCTTCCTCAGGACACCCCTTTGAATAAAATCATCTCAGCTCCACTCCTGGTTTGTGTCACTGCTGGGTGGGCTCAGGATGACACCCCTGGGTCACAGTGGGACTGGGGATCCCCAGCCCTACCCAGGGAGGTACTTCAGGAATAAGGAGAGTCTCCTCTGGCTTTAAATAAAGCTTTTCCATTTTATTAATTATTATAAGCATATCTTTAAACATTTGTATAACTTTCTTAATAAAATATCCTGGAAGAGACAGGTTTGAAGTTCACAGAGAAAGGCACTTTGAGGGGGGCCTCCCAAGGCACTTTGGGGGCCCCCCTGAGTGGGTTAGGCTGGGCACCCCCCTTCTGAGGCAGGAACAGTGGCACCTGGGCACAGGTGGGTGTCAGGGTGCTGGTCCCTGCTCCAGGTGGCACACCCAGGGGTGCTGCAGACCCCCAGCACCTCCAGAGCTTTTGGCATCACTGTGAGGGGGCTGCAGCAGTTCTGATCCCATGACACACGGGGAGTTTCAGCAAACCCTTGCTCTTTGCTCAGCCATCACAGCAGATGCCAAAATCTACAAAGCTGGAGAAACCATCCATGGAAGGTGCTGAGGCGATCTGGAGGGCAAGGGCTGGGATCTCTCCACTGCACAGTGAGCTCAGTCTAGAGTTATCCCAGTCCTGCCAGGCACAGCTGGGATACGGCGTGTCACCTTCCCCCAGAGACTGAACTCTGAACTTAAAATAGCTCCTAGAATAGCTCCTAGGGGTGAGGATGGCTGGGGGTGAGCTCTGGGTGCTGTGAGCCCAGCCTGGGTACCAGGTTGGCAGGAGCCTGGTCTGGATGCTGTGAGCCCAGCCTAGATGCTGTAAGCCTAACCTGGATGCTCTGAGCTCACCCTGGATGCTGTGAGCGGAGCCTAGTTGCTCTGAGCCCAGCCTGGATGCTCTGAGCCCAGCCTGGGCACCAGCAGCCCATGGCTGTCCCAGCGCTCTCCCCCTCGGCAGTGTCTCAGGCCCCCCAGCGTTGCTGTCCCTGTCGTGTCCCTGTTTGCCATCATCCCCTGCAGCCCCTGCTCCCACTGGCACTCCTGGAGCTGGCCAGGTGGGGATGGCAGAGGGCAGGCTCCCAGGAACCCCCCAGACGGGGGCAGGGACAACCCTGGGGACAGCCAGGAGTGTCCCACACACCCACCGTCAGCAGGGCTAGTGCCAGCCCCCCCAGCAGCCCCAGGCACTGGTTGGGGGGGCAGATAAAGCTCTTCAGTAAAGCATCTCCTCAGTAGGAAAGAAAATAAGGCAGAAGAAGGACAGAGCAGAGAGCAGAGGATGCCCCATGCCAGGCTGGGGCCACCCCAGTCTGACCCAGCGGGGGCTGTGGCTGTGGGCAGCCCCCCTTGGCAGCGGGACCCCTGTTAGGCAGTAAGGTCTCGGTGTCCCCATCCCCTCCCTCTCCCACAGTGCTGCTCTCCATCCCGGGGGTCTTATCCCCCTCCCCCAGCCCCAGTGTCACCAGGGCCAGTCCATGGCGGGGGCTGGGGCTAGAACTCAGTCTGCACCCCCTCACCGCTCTCTGTGGTGCCCCTGGGCTGCGGGAGGCTGTCCCCGTGCTCGCCTGTCTCCTTGTCACTGCGCTGGTGACACACTGCTGATGGGCTCTGGGCTCCGGGTGGTGCTGCTGTGCCATGGGGCACCTTGGCCTCTGCTGGGACATTGGCTCGGGGGCTGGCTGGTGCTGCTGTGCCGTGTGGCACGTTGGATACTGACGGGTCAGCTCCGGGCACCGGGGACGCTGGCACGGATGATCTTGGTGTGACGTGTGGCACCTCAGCCTCTGATGGGACATCAGCTCTGGACACAGGAGATGCCGGCACAGTTGATCTTGGTGTGGCATGTGGCACCTCAGTCCCTGATGGGACATCACCTCCAGACACGGGGGAAGCTGGCACGGATGATCTTGGTGTGGCATGGGGCACCTCAGCCTCTGATGGGACATCAGCTCTGGGCACAGGTGATGCTGGTGCAGGACGTTGTTTCCCAGTCCCTGATGGGACCTCAGCTCCAGGGACAGGTGACAATGCTGGTGTGGCACACTGCCCCCCTGATGACACCTCAGCTCCAGGCACAGGTGGTGCTGGTGCAGCCCGGCGTGTCCCAGTCCCTGATGGGACCTCAGCTCCAGGGACAGGTGACGATGCTGGTGTGACACGTTCTCTCCCAGTCCCTGATGGGACTTCAGCTCCAGGTGCTGGTGATGCCGCAGTGGCACAGTGCACGCCGTCCCCATCACGGGCTGGACCTTGCTGTGTGACACCCCCTGGGGCAGCCCCTGCCAGCAGCACGCCCTCCTCGCTGGCACCGCTGCCATCGGTGCCGTTCATCAGCCGCTCCTCCGCCCCGGTGCCATCCCCGAGGCTCTCCTGTGCCAGCGCCTCCCGGATCTCCTTCACCGCATCCGGGGGGCTCGGGGGCACCACGGGGTGTGCCTCCTCTGGCTCCCGTGGCTCGGGGGAGCCGGGCTGCAGCAGCGCCTCGGCCCCATAGGGCAGGGCCCCCTCGTCGTCCTGGATGACGGACACCACCTGCTTGGCCCTGCGGCGCCGCTCGGCCGCCGGCTCGGCCTCGGGCTGCCCGCTGTACTCCTCGCTCCAGTCGATGGGCAGGCCCTCTCCCAGCAGGTGCAGGTTGGGATCGCTGTTGTGCATCACCATGCTGTCCCTGTACAGGTTGTGCTTCCGCTGCACGGCCGCCTCCTTCACAGCTGGGGACAGGGAGGGACAGCTCAGCTCACGGGGGCTGCGGGCACTGCCGGGCTGGGGCACCTTGCCCAGTCCTCCCCGTGGGTGATGGCAGAGGTGGCTGGAGCTGGGCAGGGTGGGCAGCATCCCACCCACTGCTCAGCCCCGCCAGGGGGGAAGCCAGGTGGGAAAGCTGCTTCTAGGGCAGCCCCCAGCACCCTGCACAGGTCACCCCTCCTTACAGAGTCCCCAACACCCTGTATGGGGTCAGCTCTCCTTATAGAGTCCCCAAAGCCCTGTATGAGGTCACTCCACCTCGTACAGCCCTGAGCTGATCCCCTGAATTGAATCACCACTCCTCAGGGACCCCCCAGCACCCTGCAGAGGGTCACACAGAGGGTCTCCTCATACAGCCCCCAGCACCCCACATGTGGTTACACCCTCTTCATACAGCCCCCAACTCGCTCTGCATGGGAACACTCCTCCTTATCCAGCCCCTGTCATAGGGTGCCCCCAAAATCCTGCAGAGGGTCACCCCCTCCTCACACAGCCCTCAGCCCCCTGCAGAGGTCACCCCCTCCTCACCAGGTGTCACAGGTCCCTACCTTGCATGATGTCTTTCATCACCGACTGCAGCACCACCTCCTCGTAGGTGTTCTCCACCAGGATGAAGCTGGCGAAGTCCTCGAAGATCAGCTCCTGAAACTTGGCTAATTCCTGCCAGGGGAGAGGTGGCTCAGCACAGTAGGTTGGGGGAAATGGATGCTCCAGCCCCTCCACAGAGGTCCTTCCCTGCACCCCAAACTTTCCCTTCTTACCCCCTTGCAGGTGGGTGCCAGCTTTTTCAGCAAGAAGGGGATGGTGATCTGCAGCAGGGCCTCCCTGAAGAACTTCTTCCTCACGGTGCTGCTGTCATAGTCAAATTTCTGCAGGGTGAGAGGGTGCCCCGGGTCACCCAGGGCTGTGGGCTGGCAGCCCCCTGCCCACAGGCACAAACCCCTGAGATGTGCCCCCCAGCCCATTCACACAGACCCCTCTGGCCTCACATTGCTCTCTCCAGCTGTTTTCCAGTGTTTCTGAGCCTGGGTAGGAGCCAGCTCTTCCACTGCTGGCTGCAGGAGGGTTTGGGGGCCAGTCTGAAGCCTGGGGGGCTTTTATGGATATGCTCAGAGGGCACCTGGCTCCTCCAGGTGATTTCCCACTTCCCTGCCCCCATCAAAATCCATGAAAACCCTAAAAGACTTTTGAAATAGATAACATCACTGCTAGCTTCTTCCCTGGCCCTGGAACAAGGCCACCAAAGGCCACCAGAGACCACCAGAAGCCTGACCCCCTGGCTCACCTTGAGCACCCTCTCGAGGATGCGCTGGATGGACTTGCACAGGTCGTCCTTGCCCTGCAGCTTCCCGAGCTCCTGGTGCAGCAGTGTCTCGAAGGTGTACACGGCATCGTCCATTTGCTGCCACCAGAGACACGTGGTCAGCGAGGGGGGCACCCAAAGGGGGGCAGGGGCTCTTGGGGCACTGCCACACTGAGATGAGACTTAGCACAGATCCCCACAGTGGTTTGGGGTGGAAGGAACCCTAAAATCATCCAACCAGCCCCTGCCATGGCAGGGACACATCCCACTGTCCCAGGCTGCTCCAAGCCCTGTCTGCCTGGCCTTGGGCACTTCCAGGGATCCAGGGGCAGCCACAGCTGCTCTGGGCACCCTGTGCCAGGGCCTGCCCACTCCCACAGGGAGCAATTCCTTCCCAATATCCAACAGGAAAAGAGCCTTCACTCTGCACAAATCCCTGACCTCCCACATCCACAGCCCTCACCCTGAGGATCAAGGGTGTTGGGAGAGGAGGTTGCTCAGAGCTGGTGTTGCACCCCCTCATCCTCCTACACCCCATGCCAGCTTAGGCTGGATCAGACCCCAGAGCTGGCTTAGTGATCTTGCTGGTGCCAGTGGGCTCGGTGGAAAAGGGGCAGCTGTGCCAGGATGCCCCAACCCACCATGGACTCCAGACCAAAGGGTCTCCATCGTCCACCTTTCAAGACAGCACGGACATCCCAGCCTGGGCTTCCCAAACCTCTGTTCCCAGCCCAGTGGGACAGGGAAGGACCCTGGTCTCCATCTCACCTGTCTCATGTAGATCTGGGCCCTCTGCTTGAAGACGGATGTGCTGGAGACATCGAATCGCTGCTGAAGACCCTCCAGTTTCAGCTGGTCCATCTTCTCATAGCACGACTGCATCTTCACGGGGTGGAAGGCCAGGTGGGAGAGCTTCTCCATGTACTGGGGACAAAGCCAAGCTCAGCCCCCACATACTCAAGGCAGGGACATTCCACCCCACACTGGTGGAATCTTCTCAGCCTGGGCTCTCCCAGTGCTGTCCACACTGAGGTGGAACGGGACTGGCCCTGTCACCCCGAAGCTGGCAAGGAGCACCACCAGGTCTCACCTCCACCAGCTTCTCCAGGCCGCCCTCGTTGACAACGTTCATGTTCATGTCGGTCACCTCCTTGAAGAACACCTCCCGCGCCTCAGCAAAGCCCTGGCTCGTGGGGGTCATCAGGGCCTCCAGGATGGAGGAGATGTAGGGCTGGACGTGGTTACGGACACAGACCTCTGCTTTGGGCAGGACAAAGGCTGGGAAAGAGCAGGGATGAGGATGGTGAGGCTCCTCTCTCCTTCCAGCCCTTCACATCACATCCTACAGCCACCCCAGCGAGGAGAAGCTGCCCCTGCTCCCAAACCCCTGAGGAAGAGTCTCCCCCTTTCACAACAACACAAGGAACTCCTGCAGAGTGCCCCTGGTCTGTCCTGAACCCATTCCTGCCCCACTGCCATGCCAGGGGGTTGTGGCATTCACATTCTCTGAACAGAGAGAGACATAATTCTCTCTCTCAGTTTTTTCCTGGAGAAGCACAGAGAGAAAATAATTTTTATCTCTTCTGGCTGCTCCTAGTGTTTTGCACATGTAGAATGTGTTGGGAAGATTGTTTACCTGAAGGAATTTGGTAATTAGATTCTAGTGGAGATTGTTTATGTTAATTAGCCTATCAAGTCCAAGCTGTATGGACTGTCAGTCTGCAGACAGTCACGAGTTTTTCAGTTAGGAGTAAGTATGATATAGCATAATATAATATCCCTCTTTAATATAGCTATAATGTAATATAATACAGCTTTAATAAAGTGAGTGTTCAGCATTCTGAATCAATAGAGTCAGATCCCAATCATTCCCTACCTCAGGAGTTAGCTTGTTTTACTATAGGGGATGACTGCCCACCTTGTCCCCAACCCCCTGGGACAATGCCAGTGGGGACATGCACCCCCCAAGGGTGCCAGGGGCTGTGCTGCACCCTAGGAACAGCCCCCCCAGGAGCCATGGGCACCCCCACACATCCCAGGGCATCCCTGCACCTCGGATCTTGCTGGCCAGGTGCTCCTTGGAGGTGATGATCTGGTCCATGTCCGTGCGGATGGTGCTCTCCAGCTGCGGCCGCTCCTGCTCACACCTGGCCACTGCAGCGTCGTACTGCGCCTTGGCCAGCTCATAGACCATCCTATAGACAGCATCCGACACCTGGGGGCACCGGGGAGGGTCAGAGACCCCCCACGCCTCCAGCTGCACCCCCAGCCATCGCCTGCAGCTCCAGCTGGCTGCAGCACCTGCTGAGCCATCCCCTGTGCCCTGACAGGACCCTTCCCCACAGCCTGCCAGGGGTTTCCACACCAGGAACCCCTCAGCGGGGTGAGATGGAGCTCCTGCAGTGCAGAAACTGCTTCCAAGTGGTGCTGGAGGGGCAGAGAGGTGAGCACTGCCTCCATCAGGCAACCTGCCCCAGGCAGGGCTGGGGATGCTGCATGTCCAGGAATGCTGCATGCTCAGGATGGCTGCATGTCCAGGAATGCTGCATGCCCAGGATGGCTGCAGGTCTGGGAATGCTGCAGATCTGGAAATGCTGCAGGTCTGGGGATGCTGCAGGGCTGAGGATGCTGAAGGTTTGGGGATGCTGCATGCCCAGGAATGCTGCAGGTCTGAGGATACTGGTGGTCCAGGGACAGTGGTGGTCCATGCAGCAGAGCCCCAGCCCACCCTGAAATCTGTTCCCTGCCCTGTTCCCCCTCCCTGGGCTCCCAGAGCCAATCTCTTGAGCAGGATGGAGCCACTCGCTGAGGCTTCACGTTCACCTTGCTGCCAAAGGCTGCGATTTTGGGGCTGGCAGGATGCAGTGCCCTGCCCTCCTCCCTTCTTCCCAGCCACTGCAGCTACTGGAAAAGCAGTTTGTGTGTTTTCAGGCCGCTCAAGTGGCCCATTACTTGAGAGCCTGGTGGTAATTATCGGGATTTAAGGTTTTAGCAGGCAGTTCTGAAGAGCCCTCAGTCTTTCGCAATGGTTTGGGCTGGATTTAGCCCGCACTGCTCTAAAAATGGCTCGCTAAATTTAGCCGGGACAGGCTCCGGGGCTGGGCTTCCTCCTGTTTGCTCCCGGCCCCAGGCGGGGCTGGGCAGGGCTGGGCAGGGGCACAGAAGGAGCTTTAAAATCCACTCTGGAGAAAGGACGGATTCTTTGCAAGGGGCCGGGAGAAGGGGGCAGCGAAGGCGGTGGGCACCGAGCCCAGCGGGGAAGGGAGGCTCCCCAGGCCGGGTGTGCGGGCAGGGGGAGGGGGGCAGGCAGTGGGGACCCCCCGGCAGCCCCAGCCCCACACCTGGATCCAGGTCCGCTGGCGCTCCGGGGCTTTGCCCTTCAGCCGGGGGCCGATGGTGCTCCTGAGCTCGGGGAGCAGCTCCTCCATCACCAGGTTGCTCAGCACCTGTGGAGGCAGGAGGTTTTTGGGGAGCCTGCTCGGCCCCCCCAGCCCTCTTAGCCGGGTTTGGGGGTGCGGTGCTCACCTGGGTCTCGTTGCCGCAGAGCATGTCCCAGGTGCCGTACTGCTCCTTGGACTGCCGGTACATGCGGATGGCGTCCGTGAAGGCTGGAGCCTCCACTTTGGAGTCCTCGGAGATCCCTGCGGAGGGGACACGGGTGAGCAGCCTGGAATGGGGAATGAGGGACGGCAGCACCTCCAGCACCCCCAGCCTACCTCTGTGTGCTTCCCCCACACCCTGGGACCCGTGCAAGCCCCCAGGGCTGTCACCAGGATTTGGGATCCTGTCCCAAGGCACTGCCCCTGACAGGGTGGGGGGCAGCAGGGGTTGGGGGGCTCCTGATACATCCAGAGTGATTCCCTCCAGAGCCACCCCGAGGGCAGGGAGGCTGGGTAGGATGGGGGCTCAGTGACCCCAAATGGTGCACAGGGAAATGAGGGCTCAGTGACCCGAGGATCTGGGGGCTCAGTGACACCAAAATGGTGCACGGGGACCTGGGGGCTCAGTGACCCCCAAAGGCACCCAGGAGCAGGAACTTGGCAGGATGGGGACCTGGTGACCCTAAAATGGTGCATGGGGACCTGGGGACTTGGTGAGCTCCAAAGGCACAGCAGGAGCAGGGGGCTCAGTGACCCCAAATGGTGCACAGGGACCTGGGGGCTCACCAGGATGGGGGGGTTCAGTGACCCCCAACCCCACACAGCACCCAGTGAGCCCCCTGCAGAATGGGCCATCTGGGGGGGCTGCAGGAAGAAGGGCCCTATAGGGAGCGGTGTGGCTTGGAAGGAAGAGCAAAGTGGCCAAGAGGCCTCAGGAGTGAGTCAGGGCCGGGCTGTCCCCGGAGAGTCACTGCAGCACCAGGAGGCTCAGGTGTCACCCCCAGCCTGCCCCAGCACCCAGCAGGAGGGGCAGGGCTGGGAGCCTCCACAGCGAGGGCATGGGGACAGCAGGCAGGCAGGACAGCCTGGGAGCTGTCCCATGTGTCCCATGCGTGTCCCTGCCTGTCCTGGCTCTGCAGGTCCCTGCCAGGCAGGGAAGCACCCCTGGAGAGAACCCTCCACTCCAGCTCCCCTCCCCATGCCCAGAGGAGGGGATCAGGACAGGATCTGAGCCTGCTCCAGGGGATCATCCCTGCAGTGCTGACATGTCCCACAGCACCTGGCAGGGCTGGGGACACGGCCAGGTGTCCAGGAGGGACAGCCCGGGGCAGTAAGCAGATCTCTCCCAGTGCACACAGACTTTTGTAAGGTGATTACAATTAACTCCAAGCCTAAGCAGATTTTGCTAAGGGGCAGCTTAATAATCAGGGGGAAAAAACACCAAGAAAGTAAAATCTGCTCCTTTCTCAGTCTTCGGTGGGAGCCAGAGCTGGGCTGAGCTTCCAGGGGTTGGAGCTGCTCCATCCATGCAGCTCAGATCCCTCCCAGGTGGGACAATCCTCACCTCCTGTCCCTGCCTGGAGCAGGATTTGCCTCCCAAGAGCCTTCCCAAGGTCACTCACTCCAGGCTGAGCCTGGGGACATCCCTGAGTCCATGCCATTCCCTGTGCCCTGTCCAGGCAGGGCTGGTGCAAGAAGCCCCCGTGCCAATTCCCAGGGAAAGTAACGAGTTTCCTTCATTAATGTGTGGTTTAGGGCCTGGAATGACAGGACACAGGGAATGGCTCCCCCTGCCAGAGGGCAGGGATGGATGGGATATTGGGAATTGTTCCCTGGGAGGGTGGGCAGGCCCTGGCCCAGGGTGCCCAGAGCAGCTGTGGCTGCCCCTGGATCCCTGGCAGTGCCCAAGGCCAAGTTGGACACTGGGGCTTGGAGCAGCCTGGGACAGTGGGAGGTGTCCCTGCCCATGGCTGGAGTGGCACTGGGATAGGATTTAAGATCCCTTTTAACTCAAACCATCCTGGAACAAAGGGTAGGAGCCCTCGGGGTGGGCACTGCCCAGCACCAGGTGACACCAGACTGGACAAGGGACAGCTTTGGAGCAGCCAGGGGCTCCAGGGAATCCCGTCTGTGTGAGGAACAGGGCTGCACATCCCCAGTCCTTTCAGAGGAGCTGCTGTTTCACAAACACAGTCTGAGACAGGGAGCTGAAAATTCCCACACCAATCACAACCAGAGGCAGAAACAGAGCCTCTAATTTACAGGGAAAAAAAACCCCAACAACCTAAAGTGCTTTCCAACAACAAAAGAGCCTTCATGGAATATGAAACAGGATCCTGGAGCTCCCAGGAGCAGAGAGGGGCAGGAAGAACAATGTCACAGACAAATCCAGGCTGGAGGAATGTGGCACCGAGCCCTCCTCGGCCACTGCCCACTTGGGAAGGCATTTCCATCACATGCTGAGGAGAAGCAGAGGGAGGAGAGGATTTTCTGGCACACCCATGGCTGGCAGAGGGGGTGGTGGAGGGGTTCACACCTCCCCTGTGTCCCCCAGCAGCACCCAGCAGGTGGAAGGGGAATTAGAGATGAAAATTGAGGGTTTGTTAGCAGGAGATCAATTCCTCTTTTATCCAGAGCTGGTTTTGCTCACAGCTGCTGCTCCAGCCAGCACTGGGGGCTCTGGGGTGCTGAGCTCATCCAGAAATGATCCTCAGGGGGATGAGGGGTCACAGCACCCAGCCCCACACAAAGGAGGGGGCACATTCAGCCCAAGGAGCACAGAGACCCCCAGCACAAAATAAAAAGAGCGATTTTTCAGGAGATTTAATCCAACGTGGGGGGATGGAAACCCTCAGTGAAACCCAGGCTCCAGATCCCACCCTATTACAGCAGCTCTGGCAAAACTGAGGCAAAATTGAGGCTACCCAGAGTTCCCAGGAATGAAAGCAGCATTTACAAATCGGGCAGAGTCTAAAATGCCCACCAAAACACCTGATTCTGAGCAGGTTTCAGCTCTGGCACCACCTTCCTCAGGAAATTTCTCACCATCCCAAGCATGGCCAGCACTTGGGGCTCAGCCCAGGAATGCCCAGGCCACAGCCAAGCAGGAAAATCGTGTTTTCCTGCCAGAGTATCACTGGTGTGGGAGGCAGGTCTTGCCTCCACCCAGCTGCACAGCCCTGCACCCCCTGCCCTGCATTTCTGCCCACAGACCTGCCGGCCCTTGGTGGGAGGTTTGGGGTTTGGTGACTTTAATTAATAAATATTTTCTCCCTCAGGGTGGGAAATGGGCATCAGGGCAGCTCTGGAGCCAGGCTCTGTGCTGGCTCCTGGAAATACTACCTCATGAGCAGAGGATGGAGCTGGGCACAGGGATGCTCCAGGGAGCTGGGGGTGATGCTGGCATTGATGAGATGCTCAGTCATGGAGTCCCACACTGCTTTGGGTTAAAATGGACCTTAAAATCATCCTGTTCCACCCCCTGCTGTGGGCAGGGGCATGTCCAGCTATCTCAGGTTGCTCCAGCCTTGCCTTGGGCACTGCCAGGGATCCAGGGGCAGCCACAGCTGCTCTGGGCACCCTGAGCCAGGTCCTGCCCACCCTCACAGGGAACAATTCCTTCCCAACATCCCATCCATCCCTGCCCTCTGGCAGTGGAAGCCATTCCCTGTGTCCTGTCCCTCCATGCCTTGTCCCCAGTCCCTCTCCAGCTCTCCTGGAGCCCCTCCAGGCACTGGAAGGATCTCCCTGGATCCTTGCCTTCTCCAACGTTCCTCAACAACTCACACCCAGCTCCTCCTCCTGATCTGCAAACCATCCCCTCTCCCACAGCCCCAGGCTGGCCCCTGCAGGTCCCTGTGTGGAGCAGGAGGGGCTGCAGTGTCCCCAGGTGTCACTCACCGTTGTTGCAGTGCCGCACGCAGTCCTGGAACACCGCCCGCCACTTCTCCTGCTCCTTGGCCGTCATCACACAGAAATAGTAGTGCCGGGCGTAGGGGTGCCACAGGACCAGCGGGAAATCCGTGGGGCACTTCAGGATGGGAGGGTGCCCAGATTTCGGTGTCACGCCTGCGGAAAAGCGCGCGTGGTTTGAGGGGGAGATGGGGCTGGACAGGGATGGGGAAGCTGCAGGGTTGGGGTGTCCAGCAGGGACATGCAGAGCCTTCTGCTCCTTGCCAGGGCCTTTGCTGGGAGTTGTTAAAAAAAAAGCAAAAAGAGCCTCATTTTTCCAAAAAGGAGATCAGAATGAAAATTGAGAAGTAAAATTAAAAGTAATTAAAAAACATGTGGTTGCCACATTTTCCTTCCTGTTTTCCTTCCTATTTTCTTTCCTATTTTCCTATTACCTCCCTCCCTCCCCTCCCCTCCCTGGTGGCTGTGGCAGGACCTCAGCAGACCCCACACCCCACTGTGGGGTCAGGGCTGTTCTCCTTCCCTCCAACCCCACTACCCAAAACCACCACTTCCCAAAGGTGCCCCGAAAAAAAACCCCCCATATATCCCAAAAAAACCCCATTCCTGAAGGTCTTTAAGGATGCCAAACCCCAAACGCATCTTTTCTAGAAGGTTCCCAAGGATGCTACACCTCAAATCTGCCCCTTATAGATGATCTTCAAGGATGCCACACCCCAAACCCACCTTTTCTAGAAGGTTCCCAGGGATATAACACCCCAGAATCACCCTTTTCTAGAAGGTCCTCAGGAATGCTACACCCCAAAATCACCCTTTCCAGTAGATTCCCAGGGATGCTACACCCCAAACCTACCCCTTCTAGAAAGTCTTTAAGGATGCTACACCCCAAACCTTTTCCAGAAGGTCCTCAGGTATGCTACACCCCAAACCCACCATTTCTGAAGGTTCCCAGGAATGCGACCCCCCAAAATCACCCTTTTCTGAAGGTTCCCAAGGATAGGACACCCTTTTCTGAAGTCCCTCAGGGATCACACCCCCAAACCCACGCAAAGGTCCCCAAGGGCACGAGGGCCCTCACCAGGCAGGCTGTTGTTGACCAGCTCCAGGTACTGCTCCACGGAGGTGAGGATCTTGTAGCCAGCACTGTTGACCAACACCCGGGGCGGCTGCTCCCGCTCATAGGCCTGAGCAGAAGAAATAGTCATGGATGGGGTGTCCATGGGGAATGACCCCGCTGGAGATGGGTCAAAGGGGGGCTGTGCTCACCACTTTGTTCTCGTAGAGGACCAGCCCGTAGTTGTGTGGCACCACGCAGAAGCGGTTCCTCCACTTCTTGTTCTCCTCAATGTACTGGAAGATGTTGCCTGAGTAGATGACATGGTCCTCCAGTGGAACCTGCAGGGAGGGGACAGGCACAGGTGTCCTAGATTGCCAAGCAATGTGTGTTCTGTCCCCATCTGTCAGAGCTGGGGCAGTTCTCCTCTGTTTTCTTTATCTCTCCCACAGCCAATCCTCCCTCCAGGAGATCTCTGCTGTTCATGGCCACTGAGTGTCCCTGCAGGGCTGATCAAATTCCAGCATCCCATGGGAGATGCTCCGCCCAGGGCAGGAGCCAAGCATTCCTACCTGGATACAACCTGAGCCTGGAACAGCACAGCAGCCTTTGCCCACTGCATTCCCAAAGGAGCAGCTTTCTCCTGCCCTGCATTCCCAGAGGGAGAGCAGGCCCATCTCCAGCAGCCCTGGAGCTTCAGAGGAGAACTCCAGCCTTGTGCAGGATCCCTGCTCCAGCAGAACCACAGCTGGCACTGCAGGAGGGCTGAGCCCCCATGGGATGGGACTGTGCCACCACCCTGACACACAGGGCTCAGCTCCTGCTCTGACTCTGCCTGTGTTGTTTTGATTTACTGCATTGTTTATTTTATTTTCTTTCCTAGTAAAGAACTGTTATGCCTATTCCCAGATCTTTACCTGAAAGCCCCTTAATTTCAAATTTATAATAATTCAGAGGGAGGGGGTTTACATTTTCCATTTCAGGGGAGGCTCCTGCCTTCCTTAGCAGACACCTGTGTGTTCAAACCAAGACAACAGGGGATCAGGGAGGGGACAGCTCTGCCCTGGAGAGCTCAGTGCGATCCATCCATGGTGGCCTGGGTGGGTGTTTCTTCTCCAGGGCCATGCTGAGGGTCTCCACTGCATCACCTCCCAGGGTGGAGCAAATTTTGGTGCCTGAATTGGTGCATTTGGGAGATGCTTTGAGGGGCACCACAGGCACAGCCCTAGAAAAGCTCATAGGGGTGGCTCATCCAGCATGTGGTGACACCCGTGCCCCTGGCATCTCCCCCTGGGACACACCGAGCTCAGCTGAGCCCCTCCAGCTCCCCTGGCTGAGTGGAAGGCTGGAGCTGAGCTCTCCAGCAGCTCTTCCCAGCCCCAGCTGGAATTTCCCTGTCCTGGGGCAGGGGCAGGGTGTGTGCCAGTGCTGCCAGAAGGTCCTGCCAGGGGCATCTGCAGGTGGAAGGAACCCAACACTGCCCAGCAGGCTCTCCAGATGGGACAGGGCAGAGGAAAAGCCAGAAGCCACCACAGAGAGCCCAGCACTAAATGATGCTCAGATGTTCTGGTCTCCACTGGGACCAGTGACAGCTTTTTTAAACTAGGAGAGATTTTGAGTGGATTTTGGAAAGGGATTGTTCCCTGTGAGGGTGGGCAGGCCCTGGCACAGGGGGCCCAGAGCAGCTGTGGCTGCCCCTGGATCCCTGGCAGTGCCCAAGGCAAGGCTGGACAGGGCTTGGAGCAGCCTGGAACAGTGGGAGGTGTCCCTGCCCATGGCAGGGGTGGCACTGGATGGCTTTAAGGTCCCTTCCAACCCAAACATTCCATGATTCCATGGCAGGACCAGGCCAAGGACACCCCGTGCCCCCCCAGCTGTGCAGCCCCTCCCAGCCCTGCAGCACCTTTTGGCCAGCAGCGTCTGCACCATCCCAAACACAGCCTGCCTGAGGGAGCCAACAATTTGTCCCAGGAATTTTTATGATCCCAGGAACATAAACAAGAGCTGAGAGCTCTCGTGAGGGCTGGAGCGTGCGGCAGCCGCCTCTTCTGCCGCGGCCACCCACCCTCCACCGTGGTGGCCGCCAGGAGGGACCAGCTAGGGCTTGCATCCCACCCTGCCCCAGCAGCAGGACCCTTCTGGAGGAGCTTTTCCCACTCTTCTCCCTTCTCCTGGCTCACAGGAACCTCTCTGCCTTCCCCAAGTCCAGACCACACACCCCCTTGGGCTGGGGGAGGTCTGACAGGAGCTTGGCTGCTCCTCACTGCTCCTCACTGCTTCCCAAAGCCTTTAGAAGGGGGAAAGGGAAGCCCAAAGCCCTGCAGGGCTGGGGCCAGCAGGAGGAATGAGAACCCAGACCACAAGGCCACCAGCAGAGATGGGGACAGAAAGGACATGCCAGCTCTGGGGAGTGACCAGTGACTCATCCGAGGGGAATGACCCCCCTAAAGTGGCTCCAGAACCTGTGTCCAGGGCAGAGAGCTGGACAGACCAGCTGCTGATGGAATAAAACCCAGGCTGAGCCCTGACATGGCTCTGGGAACCCTGGAGAGCCACCAGCACCCTGGGAGCCCCAGCAGAGCTGTCCCCTCCTCACACACCCTCCACACCCCAGGGGGCTCCTCCCAGCTCCAGGAAATATTTGGGACAGTCAGGTGTCAGGTGCCAAGCTGTGGGGCTGGGCAGGGAGGGGCTGGGGAGCCCCTGGGCTGCCCAAACCCCTGTCACAGGGCCAGGGGACAGAGGGTGTCAGGGAAGATTTTTCAGGAGAACTGGATTGTTGGACAGACCAAATGCAGATGTGTTTATTCCATATTCTCATTGCTGTTGTATCTTGCTGGTGTTTCAGGTGCCTGAATCATCCTTCACACCCCATTCCTGCTGTCCCACTCTGCCCAGGAGGGCCACTAATGTCACCCCTGGTGCCACTGCTCCTAGCACCACAGAGCTCACAAAAAAGGGGGAATAAACAAAGAACATTTAAAAATCCCAAGTGCCACATCCCAGCCGGGCAGGATAACACCCTCCAACAACAAAAGTTGTGCCATCCACAACTTTCTGGGGCATGTTTAGGGGCACAAAGTGCAGCTGGAAATGCCCATCCATCACTGTTGTGGTGCCTGGAGTGTTGGAACATCCCAGTGGCACTGCCATGTCCCTGGAAAGGCTTGGGCAGCACATGGGACATTCCAGTGGCACTGCTGTGTCCCTGGGAGGGGCTGGGCAGCAGACAGGACACTGAGCAGGAGGAATTCCTATTTCTACACGGGGTTTTTCCAAGACTTGCACTGTCCCTGACCTCCTGACCTTGCTGCTGTCCCTCAGACATTCCTGGGCTGCTTGCTGGAGCCTTTGGATGAAGCAACCAACCTGGGGATGGAGGCACCTCCCAGGGGGGATGAAGGCATCCGAGGAGCCCAAGGGTGCTGAGGACACCAGGAACCTCCACTCCTTTGTTTTTTCTAACACACCCAGCACGCAGGCAGGTCCCCGAGGAGATGGGGCACGTCCTGGTGCCTGGGCAAGGTGTCACCTCCATGGGTGGGTCAGGGACACGGCCTCTGTGAGCACCCAGGGCCTGAGGCTGAGCTCAGGGAGGCATTGCCCAGATTCTTGAACAGAGCCACCCCTTTAAGCTGCAGGCAAAAGCAGAAGCCTGTGGCCATGTGCAATCACATCCCTTCCTGCTTTCAAGGGCAGCAGCTCCACCAACCTGGCCAGGCAGGACCCCAAGAAAACCACCCCAGGGAGGTCCCCAAGCCATGTCAGCTTGTGAGCAGCCCCACCTGAGGTGGTCTGCCTTAGGAGGAGGGAGGGGCAGAGGGGAAGGCAGGATCCCACAGAGCCACAGCACCAATCCCATCCCTTTAGCCAGGCAGGAGACACATGGCTGCTGCAGTCAGAGCCAGAGCCACCTCTGGGGTCACCTGCCAGGGGTTTCCTGTTCCTCCCTAGGGATGTGCCCAGCTGGGAGCAGCACTCACACCCAGGAGCAGCAGGACACTGCCTGGCACATCTGCTCAGGGCTCTCTGGGCACTGAGGGGTCTCTGAGCTCCTGCCAGCCCTGGCATGGAGCACAGACATCCCCACAGCTCACCATGCTGTGTGCCCCTTCTGTGGACTGGGACAAAGCCATCCCAGGGAGCCCCAGAGTGCACAAGGCCCCAGGGACAGGCTGGGCCAGCAGCACAGGGCCAGATTCCCCCCAGCAGGATGGGCCAGCAGGAGGAATGAACCCAAACCCCAGGGCCACCAGCAGGGATGGGGACAGAAAGGAGGTGCCAGCTCTGGGGAGTCCCCAGCAGCGACACACCCATGGGGAATGAGCCCCCTAAAGTGGCTCCAAAGCCAGTTCCCAGGGCTGTGGGAAGGACAGGGAGCTAGGATGAGCCCTTACCTTGCAGTGGGAAGGACAGGGAGCTGGGATGAGGCTCACCTTGCGGTGGGAAGGACAGGGAGCTGGGATGAGGCTCACCTTGCCATGGGAAGGACAGGGAGCTGGGATGAGGCTCACCTTGCCATGGGAAGGACAGGGAGCTAGGATGAGCCCTTACCTTGCAGTGGGAAGGACAGGGAGCTGGGATGAGGCTCACCTTGCCATGGGAAGGACAGGGAGCTGGGATGAGGCTCACCTTGCGGTGGGAAGGACAGGGAGCTGGGATGAGGCTCACCTTGCCGTGGGAAGGACAGGGAGCTGGGATGAGGCTCACCTTGCCGTGGGAAGGACAGGGAGCTGGGATGAGGCTCACCTTGCCGTGGGAAGGACAGGGAGCTGGGATGAGGCTCACCTTGCCATGGGAAGGACAGGGAGCTGGGATGAGGCTCACCTTGCCATGGGAAGGACAGGGAGCTGGGATGAGGCTCACCTTGCGGTGGGAAGGACAGGGAGCTGGGATGAGGCTCACCTTGCCATGGGAAGGACAGGGAGCTGGGATGAGGCTCACCTTGCCATGGGAAGGACAGGGGAGCTGGGATAAGCCTCACCTTGCAGTGGGAAGGACAGGGAGCTGGGATGAGGCTCACCTTGCCATGGGAAGGACAGGGAGCTGGGATGAGGCTCACCTTGCCGTGGGAAGGACAGGGAGCTGGGATGAGGCTCACCTTGCGGTGCAGCAGCTGTGCCTGCGGGCCCCCGGCGCCCTCGATCTCATAGCGGACGCTGTTGAACAGAGCGACCCCAAACTGCTCTTGGTAGCACCGGCAGAACTCGCCCAGCACCTTCCCCGTCCTCTCTGCAACAGGACAGCAGAGCCACGTTAGGCAGGGCTGGCTGTGGGCTCCGAGCCCCTCAGAGCCCCCCAGACCCCTCCCCAGCACCCTGCTGCAATATAACAATATATCTGAACAGCTCAGGCCTCAGTGTGCACCAGCCACACTGTCTGTAACTGTTCTTATCAAAATGTTCTCAAAGCACCTTAAAATTCATCAAAGTTACTAACACATAAACTGTACTAAAATAAGAACGAAGAAGCTGAGAGACTGCATACCAAGATCACAAGAACTAAATAACACAAGACTGTAGAACACCTACACAGTAACCAATCACAACCACTAAAAAATGAAGGCAGAAAACAAAAGAACAAAACAAAAACACCAGTCAAGAAGTGTAATCTTAGTAATTTATAAAATCTATAAAGGTGTATGTAATATAAACAATAAACAACTTCTATTTAATCATATTAATCAATTATTCAAGAGTCCTAGTTTACCCACAATACTGGAAGAGCCTTTGGTGCAGGGAGTATGGCAGAACCCGCTGCCTTCTGCCCTCCCTGTGCAGCCCAGGGCCTGATTCAGGGTCAGGATGATCTCTTTTTTTGGCCTTTCACATTAATTTCATGGATTCCTCTCCCCGGCAGGAAATTCCTGACATTGAGCTGATTCCGGCGGTGCCGGGGCTTCCTGTGCCTTGTGCAGCTCCTGGCCCTGCTCTGGCCACCTCAGCTGGCTGGGACTGGGGTGCGCCCCCCATTCCTCAGCCCAAACATGACTGACACCCCCCGACCCCGCTGTGCACCCACAAGGGCCACCCCACAAAGGGGCTCCCAGCCTGTGCTGCAGCAGGGCTGGGATTGGGGTCGGGGTGAGGGGAAAGGACAGCCTGCACCCCCCACACTCACCCACGTGAGGCAGGGACCCCCACCAGGACCCCAAACTCCAATCTGGAACGAGTCCAAGGTGCTGGGAGAGCCTGAGCTGACAGGTATTCCCCTGCACCCCACATTGGGGTGAGATCCCCTCCATCCCACAGGCAGCCCTTTCCCCAGCAGCCCCTGGATGCAGGGGGTGGGGGCACACTGCAAACCCACCCCCAGCAGCTGGGACGGGGCTTTGCTCCTCCCAGTGTGGGGGGACCCTGGGCACCCTTGGGCACCCTGACCCACCCAGCACCTCCCCACCCCTGCCCCAGACCCTGCACGGGGGTCCCACACCAAAACCCCATCCTGAAGCATCCCAAGGCTGCAGAAACAATCCCCCCCGAGCTGCTTTTGGCACACAGGGCCTCGACTTTGAACTCCCCAGTCAACTTTGCCCCAGAGCCTGTGAAAAATGAAGAATCTGAGTCTCCTCCAACAATTTCTGACAGCTCAGGCTTGGCCAGAGCACTGGTGATGGGCGCGGGGAGGACGGATCCTGGCTCTGCATCCCAGTGCTGGAGCCAGCACGATGCTGGGGGCACAAACCCAGACTAAACAGCCCCCACACCGGCTTGGCACAGCCTGGCAGCAGCCAAAACCTCCAGCAGGAGCCAAAACCTCCAACAGGAGCCAAAATCTGCAGCAGGAGCCAAAATCTCCTGCAGGAGCCAGCCCAGAGCTGTGCTGGCAGCCAAGGCAGCACAAGGAGCAGCTTTGCTGCAGGGTGCTGCAAATCCCCACGGGATGAGCAGCTCCAGAGGAAAATGCTGCCCAAGGACGGATAAACGCATCCCTGAGGAGATGCCAGCACTGCCAGCCACGGGAGCGAACCACAGACCAGCAGTACGTTGTGCCAGGGCGAAACCCCCCAAAATTGAAAAAAATCACAGCAAAGGATGAGACACCCCAGCTCATCCCTCACAGAATTCCTCAGCCTGGATTTTGGCCTCTCCTCCTGGCCTCCACACAGCACCTCTGTTGCAATTCCTGTCTCCCAGGCTGTGTGACTCTGGCCAGGGCTCTGGGCAGCCATGCAGACAGCTGAGATTGAAAAGGACGTTTTGAGGTTTCATTTCCTTTCAGTCCATGGGAAAAAAGGAGCCCCCAGTCCCCGGGCAGGCGAGACGGCTTAGTCACTCATTCTTCCCTGATTAACAGCAGGGCCAATTAGGAGGGTTTAAGTAAATGGAAAAGCAAAAGTCAATGATTTGCAGAGGTTGGAACAAGACTTGCAGTCAAACATCCGAGGTGAGCAAATCTCCCCAGGCTCAGCAGGACGCTCTGGGGTGCTGGGGGGATGCTGGGGGCCACTGATGCTCCCTGCCTGGTAGCCCTGGTGGCAAGCCCAGGGGAGCAAGAGGGACAGGGACCTCTGGGAGTGACATAAGAGTGGAGTGGTAGTGGGGGGCTGTGCCTGAGCAGAGGGTGAGTGCCCAGGCTGCCCATGCCAGAGCGTGTCCTGACTCCTCACATCTGGACACCCTGGCAGGGCTGATGTGCCACCCTCAGGAACTGCCTCAGCCACCCCCTGGCTCCTTCAGCAGGCTGAGCAAAGCCTCCCTGAAGAGTTGGGGGCTGTGCAGAGCATTCCCTGCCAGCACAAGGGAGCACTGAGGGCTACAGAGAGCGTTCTGTGCTCCAGCTCCACGGCCAAAGCCACCCACGAGTGGCTGTCCCTCCATGAGCAGCTTTGGCTGCACATCCAGCCAAGGTCTGGGGACAGGGGACACAGCCCCCTAGACTGTCACCTGTCCTCAGACCCCTCTGTCACGGCAGAGGAGAGCAGGGACCCCCGCAGCCAACACCACCCTGGGTGTGTGCTCAGATGCCACAAAGTGCTTTGGCACACAGGAGCACCCGCAGGGACCTGCCAGGGCCCCATGTCCCCAGGCAGCCACCCACCCCAGCGCTTTCCCAACACCCCTGTTTGCTCTGGGACCAGCACCCACACCCCGCCCCTGCCACCACCCCGTCCCTGGCACACCCAGAGGGGCGGCTGGGCTGGCACAGGCCCTGGCACGTCCCGCTGGCTCCTGGCAGGGGGAAGCCACTGTGGGGTTCCAAGAGCAGTGGCAGCACCGACGCCTGGCTCGGCAGGATCCCTGTGTCAGCACCTCTGGTGACAGAGCTGCTCTGTCCCCAGCCCCCAGCTCCCCTCCTGCCTCTCGGTGACTCAGGCACACATGGTGGCTCCAGCAGCAGGGACATGAAGAGGCTGCACAGCCCAGAGGGCACAGAGAGGGCTCTGGGCACCCAAACCCCAAACAGGGCGGGGTATCGGGTGGGATGGCAAGGACACAGCAAGGACAGGGCTCAGGCAGGCCACAGAAGCTCCCAGCCACACTCCAGCCCTCCCTGCTAGGTCCCCAGGGTCCCCACACCGTGCTGGCATTGTCCAGGTAGGCTGTGCTATGGGCACAGCAGGGCACAGGGACAGAGCAGGGTAGCACAGGTGTGTCCCTGTCCCAGCTGAGCCCAAGGCTCCTGTGGCTGAAACCAGCCAGGAGAGGAGGCTCCTCTCCTGCCCAGCCCCCTGAGCAGAGCTGTCACCCAGGGCAGGGTGACAGGTAGGGTGACAGGCAGGGCACAGCCCTGGGGCAGTAAGTGCCCAAGGGCAGGCACAGCCCTCGCGTGCTCAGGGGTCACAGCCCGGCCAGGGCAGCCCTGGCTGGCTCTTGGTCCCTCTGAGCCAGGGCAGGAGGTGGATTTTGCCTTCAGGATTCCAAAGGCAGACTATCCAAGCTGGTCCAGCAGCCTGGACTGGCTGTGTCCTGCCCTTGGAAGCATCTCCAGCCCCGTAATCAGCCCCACACACAGAATCAGGGATTGCTCTGGGCTGGAAGGGACCTTGAACATCATCTCCTTCCACCCCTGCCATGGCAGGGACACCTCCCACTGTCCCAGGCTGCTCCAAGCCCCAGTGTCCAACCTGGCCTTGGGCACTGCCAGGGATCCAGGGGCAGCCACAGCTGCTCTGGGCACCCTGTACCAGGGCCTGCCCACCCTCCTAGGAGACAATTCCTTCCCTAAACCCCACCTAACCCCACTGTCTGTCAGACTGAAGCCATTCCCTGTGTCCTGTCCCTCCATGCCTTGTCCCCAGTCCCTCTCCAGCTCTCCTGGAGCCCCTTCAGGCCCTAGCAGGGGCTCTGAGCTCTCCCTGCAGCCTTCTCCTCTCCAGGTGAGCACCCCCAGCTCTCCCAGCCTGGCTCCAGATGGGCTCCAGCCCTGGAGCAGTTCTGTGGCCCCTCTGGACTCTCTCCAGCACAGACACACCCCGAGGCAGCAGCCAGTTCTGCTCCCCACCTCCAACAGACCAGAGCCAGCCCCACCTGTGAGGGGTGAGGGAAAAGCAACCCAGGAACTGCAGGAGTGACCCAGAGCCCTGATCACCTGCAGCCCAGCCCTGACCTTGCCCTTCCCTCCCTGCTGCATTTGCTGCCTGCAGGCTGTCTCACCAGGGTGGGGAGAGCAGAGCTCCAGGAGCCCACCCCACAGCCTCAGGCTCACAGAGAGCCCTCCCAGCACCACAGTGTGTCCAGAGCTCATTTTCCTCATTGCCCTTGAGATCATGTGAAATGGGAGTGCTGCTGGAAACAGCCCAGGCCCTGGGCAGCCCAGTCAGCAGATCCAGCCATGGGGAGGTCAGTCCTGCACAGGTTTGCACCAAAATTTCCTTGTCCTTCCTCCCGCTCCTCATTCTTGCTCAGCTCAGCACAGCCAGGACCCACAGGGGTATCAGGGGATGCTGTGTGTCCCTGGTGGGACAGAGCTGATGGGGACAAGGACGTGGCTGAGCCCAGGTGTGTCCCCAGGGCGGGGCAGCTGCTGCCAAAGGCAGTGGGAGCAGAGCTCTGGGGCTGAGGGGCAGCAGCAGCACAGGCACACCCAGCAGCAGGGAATCAGGGAATGGTTTGGGCTGGAAGGACCTTACAGATCATCCAGTGCCACCCCCTGCCACACCTTCCACTGTTCCAGGCTGTTCCAAGCCCTCTCCAGCCTGGCCTTGGGCACTGCCAGGGATCCAGGGGCAGCCACAGCTGCTCTGGGCACCCTGTGCCAGGGCCTGCCCACCCTCACAGGGAAGAATTTCTTCCCTATAAAACACCTAATTATATAACACCTAATTATATATAACACCTTCCCTATATAACACCTAAGCCATTCCCCCTTGTCCTGTCACTACAATTCCTGAGGAAAATCCCTCTCTGGCTTCCTTGTGGCCCCTTCAGAAGCCCCTGGAGACCTCCCAGGCCCTTCTCTCCTCCAACACACACCCACTCACCCCGGTGTGCACACACAGCCCTGGGAGGGGCAGCTGGCCAGCCCCAGGGGGAACTTCTGCATCCTCCTCCAGGCCACATCCCCTGTGGCACCCACATCCCTCATGTGTCCACTGCCCTTCACATCCGTGCAGGGGCTGAGGTGCCTTTGGAAGCCCAGCCCTTGCAGAAGGCCCTGGGATGATGTAAAATCATGGAATAACAGATTGGTTTGGGTTGGAAGGGAGCTCAAAGCTCATCCCAGCCTATCACACCTTCCACTGTCCCAGGAGTGAAGTGACAGCAGGGGCTGGAGCAGGGTGCCCAAACCCCTGTGGGTGTCACAGGGATGCCTCACCCCAGGCAGGGAATTTTTCTCTTGGTCCAGAAAAAATTAAGAGAAACAAAAGGGCCAAACCAGCTCGTTCAAGCAGAACCCCTGGGCTGGGAGGGCAGGGCCTGGCTGGCTCCTTTCCCAGCCCTGTGGGACAGCCAGGCTCCCCTGGCCCCACGCAGTGTCCCCTGTCCCCCTGCCCTGTATAGGGGGGTGACAGGGATGTGCCTGCAGGGCAGTCAGGAGCAGACACGGCGGGGGGTCACATCCTCATGTCCCTGTGCTGGGGCTCCCTGCCCTGGGGACAGACCCTCTGTGCCATGGTGCTGCTGGCCTGTGACGTGGTGGGACAGGTGACCCGTGGGCAGTGTGTGCTGGCCTGGCTAGTTTGCCCAGGCTGCTGGGGGAGGAGTTAATTACTAATTTAGCCCGTAAATGATTAGTGAGCGGGGGTGGGCTGCTGGGGGGAGCACAGGCTCCAGAGCAGTGGCACTGACAGGGACAAGCACCACGGTGGCACTGACAGGGCCAGCAATGGCCTGGGTGGCTCTTCCAGCAAGAGAAACAAAGCCACTGCAGGGAGGCTGATGCCACTGCTTGTCCCCAGGTCACCCCTCTCAGTGGGGCTCTCTCTGCTGCCTGCTCCAGGCACACCCTGGCTGTTCCCACTGTCCCTTGCCATCCTCCTGTCCCACATCCTGGCATTATGCAGACAGGGTGTATCGGCATCCCCGAGGCACTGCATGGTGAGGATGGGGTGCACACATGGATGGGGGGCACAGGATGCCATGGATGAGGTGCCCAGGGCACCCCACAAGTAGCACCCAGACATGAGGACCCATGGCCAGGGACTCTCCTGGCTCATGCCAGCAGGAATTTGGGACAGACTGACAGCAGGAGATGCTTCCGGGCAGGCTGAGCAGCAGCACAAGGGACAGTGCCACTGTGGATGGGGCACAGGAACGCTGCGGAGCCAACGGGGCACCCAAAGGGTTAAGCCCCAGCCGGCAGTTTAGGGTTTCGGGAATTTGGATGTGAGCTCATTTCCACCCAGAAACACAAACTCCTTCACAGGGGCCTGACTCAGCCTGGCTGAGCATCCCGAGGAGGTGCCAGCACTGGGGGAAGTTGGCACCGGTTCCTCACCCGGGGGCACTGGGACAGAGCAGGGGCTGGGGGAGGTTCTGTTCCTGAGCCCCCCCAAACCCGGGGGCTGACCCAGCAGCTCTCGGTATTTCCCCCTCTCATACAAACCAGGAGAGGCTGGAACACGGAAAGCAAAGTGGGGAGAGCGAAAACTGGGAGAGTTTCCCCTCTGACCTCCTTGAACCCAAACACATCTTTCACCCAAACCCACCCAAACCCACCCGGGCTGTTCCTGCTGTTGTCGGGGCTGAGTTCGACTGGCACAAGTGACGAGCAGAGGCTGCTCTCATGCCAGGCACCGCTCAGCACCAGGGAGCTGGCAGGACAGGGGCACTGCCAGGCTCCAGCAGCACGCCAAAATCCATCGGGAATATTTTCAGAATTGCAGGCATTGCCCGAAAGCAGCTCAGCAGGGGCTGGGGGTGGGAAGGGAGCACACGGCGCCTCCCCCAGCAGCAGCTCGGGCTGCCCTGTGACTCAGCCGCGCTGGGAAGGGTGGGCTGAGCAGCAGGAAGGGATGAGGCAGCAGAGCCCCGCCGGAGAAACCAGCTGGGGCCAGGCCTGAACCGGTTGATCCTCTCTCGCCCTGCCTGAGCCGTGCCGGGCTCTGCCCCCGGATGAGTCAGAAGCGCCCGTGGTGCCAGCGCAGGGCTGGGGCACCCGCCGGGGACACGGCTCTGCCAGCGGTGCCCCCATCCCTGCCGTGTCCCCCGGCACCCCCGGGTGCCCCCAGGGCTCTGTGCCCACCCTGCAGCACCCAGCCCATCTCCCGGCACCTCGCCCTGCCCTCCCAGCCCGGCCCAAGCCGGACACCGCCGTGCCCCCGCGGCTGGCCCTGCGAGGCTCCGGAGCCAAGCGCGGCGCTGGAAACAGCAGCGCATTCCGCAGCAGCTCCTCAGCCTCCGAACAGCTGAAAAACACGGACAACACCACTCTCGGGCAAGCTTTGCACACCTTCTGCTGCTGCTTTGGACACCGCTGCTCCGCTCCCCGGCCCCCGAGCCGTGAGCCGGGCTCAGGCCGCGGCCCAGCCCCTTCCCGGGGCCCGGGTCACAGCGGCCCGCCAGGACACGGCCTAGTGCCCGCGACGTTTTCCCGAGGCGTGGATGCCGGTGTCCCGCTGCCCCTGGGAACAAGGCAGCGAGGGACTGTGCGTGCGAGGAATGTGCCGTGAATAACAAATAACAAATAAATAACAAATAACAAATGCAGCGCGGCTCCCAGCGGCTCTCGGGGCTGCACTGAGGGCCTGCCCTCAGCTCCCTGCCCAAACACATCCGAGGGATGGCGCAGGAGGAGATCCCTGACCCAGCCAACCTGCAAATCCCCTTTGCCCTTGGAGCAGCCTTTGGGGCGGTGCTCCAAAGCCAGGTGGCCTCAGGTGGGTTAAAGCCACCCCAGAGTGGCACCAGCAGAGGTGACTGCAGTCCCAGGACTGCCAGGATATGTCCCATGGACAGGCAGGTGGCTGTGGGAGGATGCAGCATCCCTGGCTGGGCTCAAGCTGAACCCCAAACCCCGAGCTAGACCAGCAGCCACTGGCTCATCCTGGATGCAGCCACATCACCCCACGTGTCCCGTGTCCCCCTGGGTGCCACCAGCACTCGGGCAGGGTGGAGAAGAGCTGCCACCCCTCTGGCTGTCCCCACAGCAGGGTGGGACCCAGCACCAGCCCAGATAAGGCCCGGCTCATCCTCCAGCACCGGCCGGGCCGCATTGCATCCATCCCTGGGAATGGCGCAATCCTGCTGAGCCGAGCCGAGCCAAGCCGAGCCGAGCCGAGCTGAGCCCGGCCGAGCCAAGCGGAGCCAAGCCAAGCCCGGCCAAGCCCAGCCAAGCCGAACCGAGCCAGGTGTGCACCAGCATCCACACCCTCCTGCCATCCCCTGCCAGCTGGGGACAGGGAGCTGAGGTCCCCACGGCAAAGGGGACACGGCAAACTTGGCCATCTCCTCCAGCTAGGGTGGGCTGTCCTTGCTCCGGGATGTCCCTTGCTCCGGGATGTCCCAGGGCTGTGTCCTTTGTGTCCCTTCGTGCCCAGCCCCAGGAGAGGAGCTGAACCTGGCACACTGCCCCTGTGCCCAGCTGGACAGTGCCAGTGGGAAACCCAATCCAGCCCCAGGGGAGGAGACCAAACAAAGATTTTTATGTCCATCTAAAAAACAACCCAACCATGAGGGATTTGAAGAAAACAGAGCTGAACCTGTCCTGGGGCTGTCCTGGAGCTCCCTCCCTGCTACTGGGGAGGGTCCTGTGTCCAGCTCCTCTGTACCCATCCCACAGGATGCTGAGCCACCACATTTTTGGGGTCTGGGAGCTGCCTCACCCCAGCTTTGGGCAGAAAAACCTCTCAAGGGGCTGAGCAGAGCTGGCAGAAGGAGAAAGGAAGCCAGGACAAGTGTGCCATGCCCCAGGAGGCAGCAGCACAGCGGGACATGGGTGAGATCCTGCCCCAGGCCTCTGTCACCTCTGGGACAGTGTCCCATCCATCCTGCATGTCCCATTGGGGACCTCCCTAGTGAAGGGGTCTGAGCTCCCCAGAGGAATTCCCCAGAGAGATCCCTGTCAGGGAAGGGCAGAAGGGGACAAAGCAGGGCAGGAGAGCATGGCAAAGGGCAGGGAGAAGGGCACTGTGCTCTGCCAGAGCTGGGACCTGTGTCAAATGTCGCTGCTCTTTCCCTTTGAAAAGAGGGAAAAGGTGGAGTTTTATTCCTTCCTCCCCTGCCGGTCCAGGAGGCTGGGAGGAAGCAAGGACTGCTCTGCTCTGCCCCTTCCTCCCCTCCTGGCCCCACACTGGGCTCTCCACAGAGCCATGCAGGCACATCCAGGCAGGGGACAAGGCTCCAAGGCTGGGGAGGGGGCACAGCCCCTGCTTGGGGGCCTCAGCACATGGGCTCGGGGGGCTGCAGCCCCAGGAGGAGGTGACACCCCCCAAAAATTGGGTGGTGGGAGCAGAGCTGGGTCCTGCAGGGGCAGAGCAGCTCCTGGAAGCTGCTCCTCACCTGCCTTCACACCCTGTCCCGTGAAGTGGCCCTGGATGAACATCCCTGCATCCCTCCAGCCCTGCTTCCTGCTGGAAAGGGGAGGCACAGGAGCCTGGCAGTCCCAGGAGGGTGGGCTGGGGCTGGCAGGGGCTGTGCCAAGGGGCACTGAGCCCCTCTGAGCTCTGAGCCTGCCTCTGCAGTGATTTGGGGAGAAGGGGAGGCAAAGGCTTGGGAAATCCCAGCTCCTGGCTGTGTCCCTGGGTGGGAAATGAATTTGGAGAGAATTTGTAGAGTTTTAAGGCATTTACAGCATGGTGTGGCTAAAGGTGATAGGCCAAGAAACACTTATAATGTATTGTAATTAGGAAATAGTTGGCTTCTTGTGATGGTGTGAATTATAACATCTGTATTGTCTCACCCTTCACACGAGACTGAAAATAGAATAAAAGCTTTTAAAATGGCTCTCAGTTGCCCCATCTCTGGGTCAGAAAAGAGCATAATCTGGGTCAAAAAAAGGGCTTAATCCAACATCCCTGCTGTGGGTTTTGGAGTGTCTGATACTGTTATGGAGGTGTCCTGCTCTGGGGGTGCTTTTCTCTCCCTGGGCTGGCCCGAGGACAGCTCTGAGCTGCCACCCTGGCTGTTCCTCCTGTCCCAGCGCTGCGGCTCCCAGGCAGACAGGGATCCCCTCCCTGTGTGCCCCAGCTCGCTCCAGCCCAGCCTCTGGCTAAACCCGGGCCGGGGGAGGCCGGGGAAGCCCTCCCCGAGGGAAGGCAGGTTCTGCCCCGGGGCTGAGCGGAGCACGGCCGGGAGGGCTCCGTGGCAAGGCCACCAGAGCCGTGTCCCCTGCCCCGACACGCTGGCTGGGAGCGAGCCCCGTGCCCTGACACGACGGCTGCAGGTAAAGCCCCAGCTTGCCAGAACCAGCCCTCGCCGCTGGCAGGGAGCCCTGACATGCCAGGGGAGTTATTTATTTGGCGATGAAAGACACATTTCATTGGGAGAAACCTCTCCACGGCTGCAGCGCCCTCGGAGCCTCCCTGCACGGCTCCCCCCGGGGCAGGGTGAGGGCTGCAGCCCAAGACCAACCCCAGAGCCCGGCAGCCTCCACCTCCCACGCCGGCTGGGGCTGAGCTGTGGCAAAGGCTGGGAAATGAGTGTCACGCTTAGGGAAGCCACCGCGAACCTCCTCCTGCTGCCAGCAGCCTCCACCCCGGGGGCACACCACAGCCTGGTGCCTTCTGGCGTTTGCCAGGCACCTCTGGAGCCGTCCCTGCAGCCCAGCTCACCCCATCCCATCCCATCCGATCCCATCCCGACAAGGCTCCTTGGAGCAGGGAGGCTGCAGGTCCCGCCCCAGGGATGAGGCTCGGTGTCACCTCCGCGTGGGCTGCTGCCTGTGGAAGTCCTACCCCGAAATTAGCAGCTGCTTCACTCCGTAATTAACGGGCTGCCGACTCCCGGAGATGCCAGAGCAAGGTGTGAGCTCCCAGGGACCCTCCCTGTGCTGCCACCCACCTCCACATCCCTCTGCTGTGGAGACATCCAGCGGCTCCTGCTGCATCCTGGCCTCTGCCACTCACCCAGGATGGCACCCAGGGGCTCCTGCTGCATCCCTGGGTGCTGGCACCCCTGGGCTCAGGACCAGCAGCTCCACCCAGAGCTCCTGCCAGCTACGCTTCAGCTCAGCCCCCAGGAGAAGGGGTCCATGGGATGCTCCAGGGAAGCACCATGATTCCAGCACGAGGGAAGAGCTCATCCAGTCCCATGCTGAGAGCGCCCACTGCCCTGGGCATGAGAGAACACTGCAAAACTACACCCAGTGACATCCTGGCTTCCCAGGACACCCATCCCTGCCAGCGTGGTGTGCCCACGCTGGGCATCCTTGCATAAGGAGGGTGAGCCAGTCCCTGCTCCAGCCCACAGAGCAGCTTGGGAACAACTCCCAACCCACATCAGGGAGGAAGAGGAGGAGGAGGAGGAGGAGGAGGAGAGCAGCTGAAAGGTGTTGACAAACAAACTGGCTGACTCAGGCAGAAAAGCAGGGTGGCAGGAGGGAGCATGGGTCAGAGAGACCCTGCAGAAGGGAATGCAGGATCACACCTGTGCATCACACCTGGCTGCTCTGACAGCCCCAAAGCTGGCAGGGACCTGCCTCTGTGACTCCCTGGAGCCCTCCAGCCCCAGCTGGGAGGAAAGACGCTGCTCCTGAGGCACCCAAGTCACACATGTGTGGCTCATGACTTCTGGGAGCCATTGGCACGAGCCTCACACAGCCACCATCAAAAGGGCTGGGACAGAGCATGGCACCTGCCCAGCCTGGACACTGTGGGCATGGCAGGGCTTGTGCCACCTCCCTCCTTCTTTACCCCATTCCCAGGAGGGGCACAGGTTCGGGCCAGGCTCTCCCCAGCAGCTCTGCTGCTCTAAGAGGCTGCAACCTCGGGAAGCACTGCCAAGCCCAAGGAGCTCCTGTCCTTCCAACAACCCAGGGGCATGGGGGCCTGGGCAGCAAGTCCAAACCCCCCAGATTTGGGAGGACAACTGGGAAAAGCTGCGTGGAGAAGGGCTGGATCCCTCCTGGGGCAGCAGCAGTGGAGAACAGGCCGAGCTAGGCAGGAAAACCCGGAGTTTTCCCCGCCACGTTGCTTTGCATGCCTGACAGCAAGTCGTGCCTTGCCTGTTGGGCTCCAGCCCCTCCCAGCTCCGGGGGCTCCCCAGCCAGCCAGGAGCCCTGGCAGGAGCAGAGAGGTGCTCCAGGAACACAGTTTTCCCCAGTCTCTCCCAGGGAGGTGTCCCAGTACAGGTGTGTGTCCCCTTTGCTCACTCCAGCATGGCACAGGACACATCCTAGCCTAGTCTCCATAATCCTATTCCACAGGAATCTTTTTTTTCCTCAAGAAATCTTTTTTTTTCTCATGAAAACTTTTTCCCATGACAAGCTCTCTGCAGTTCCCAAGCATGGATTAAATCCCATCCTGGGCTAACAGCTCAGCCCCTGCCAGGGTGCAGCCACCCAGCCTGGCCTTGCAAACACCCAGTCCCTGACCCAGCAGAGACAGATTCCTGCACAGGAAACCCAGCCAGGTTTCTCCTTGTTATTCTTCAGGATTAGGGTCACAGGGGCTTGCACGGGGAGCTATCTGTGCACAGACAATCTCAGCAAGTTCCAGAGAAATTCAGGATGTGCTTTGGATCCAAACACACCACAGGCAGCCCCGACCCGGTGCTCAGCCGGGCTGAGCTTTAACTAATGCAAGATGAAAACCCCAGAGCGAGTTCCAAGCTCTCCTTCAAAGCTCAGAAACCTGCTGGCGTCCTGCTGAGCTGCATACCACGTAAGCATTCCTGCCAGGATGGGGCCTGGCAGGGCGGATGGGCTGCACGGCGAGACAGCCGTCCCTGTGCCAGCCCCACGGCAGCTCCAGCAGCTCTTCCCCCAGAGCCCTTGGGGACAAAAGGACTTCAGAGCCACTCCCGCGGCTTTATGGCCGCGACAGAGGAGTGATACGGCGGAGTCACCTCCAAACCCTGGGCGCTGCCCAGCCCTTGAGCTGCCGGTGAGACGCACAAGGTCCAGCTCGAAGCCACCCTCGGCTGTGACACCCGCTCAGGGCCGATCCCGCTGCTGCGGGGGTGGCTTCACCCACTGGGGACGAGGTTTTGCCAGCCTGGGGACTGAAACCAAAGCTGGAACATGAAAGAGCTCGGAGGTCACGTCCTGCCCGCTTAGAAGCCCCGGGGAGCCAAGCGCCCGCATCACGAGTGACGCAAAGTGGCCTGGGGGAGCCCAGCACGGCGACAGGGTATGACCCCACTCACAGGGGTCAGGAGTGTCACCACAGACCCCAGTCAGCAGCGCTGAGCCCCCAGGCACGGCTTCACACGGTCCGTGCCGTGCAGAGCCGTCACCCCGCGCTTCCCGGGCAGCTCCGGGCGCACATCCTGAGCCGGGGGCGCGGCGCCGCCGCCCCGGGACACTCGGGCTCTCAATGACCGCATTGTCACCCTGCCGGTCCCACGGAGCTGCCGGGGCACTGCTGTGTCCTGCCTGCAGCCAGCCAGGGGTGCAGGCAGCGCAGAACCTCTTGGGGGGGTAAGGATCTCCCGGCGCTGTGAAGGGGGATGAGACTCATCTGCCAGCCAGCGCCAGCAGTGCCCGTGCTGACAGCGGTGTCCCTGCGCTTCCAGCATCCCCCCGAGCACAAGTCCCCTCTGCCCTCCCCGCAGCCCCAGAGGTCCCCGAGCCCCGCCGCCAACACAAACACCCCGGCACGACGCAGCCTTTCATTTGGGAGGCACCTCGGGTAGCCCCCGAGCTGTGCCGAGGCAAAACCGCGGGGAAACTAAAAATTACAAAGTTTAAAGTGCGAGAGAGGGGAAGAGCAGGCTTGGGGTCCCGGGAAGAGTGAGCGGGGGGGTTCCCAAAGGGATTGAAGGAGGGATGGGGAGATCCCGGGGGTCTCCCCAGGATGAGCGGAGCGGGGGGCGCGCCGGGGGCTCACCCGCGATGTGCTGGCGGCGACCCTCGTCCAGGTGCGTGGAGACCACATCTCCCATGGCGAGCGGAGCCGGGCCGGGCCGGGCGGCGGGAGGAGCGGCAGGAGGAGGAGGGAAGAGGGAGGAGGAGGAGGAGGAGGAGGAGGAGGAGGAGGAGGAAGAAGGCAGAGCTCGGGGCGGCCCGGCAGCACGGCGCCCCACGGCCCCCCCCGGCCACTCCTCCCGCACCGCCCCGCGTCCCGCCCGCCGCCCCCGGCCTCGGGGAGAGGCTGCGAGTGTCCCCCGCCGGTAATTAGCGCGGCTAATTACCCGGCGGGGGGATGGGCAGGATGGAGGAGGGGGCCGTGCCCCCAGCCGGGAGCTGGGCAGTGCCCGGTGTCCCCCCGCAGTGCCACCGGGAAAACCGGCTCGGTGCTGGCACGGCGCTGCTCCAGCCCGGCATTGCGACACCCGGGCTCCGTCCCATCTGCGCCCACACCCCGCCCCCCAGCCTCGGCCTTGGTGCCAAAGCGGAGAGCGGGCTGGGAGCCGGCGGGGGATGCGGGCACAGCGAGGGCCCCTCGGCCTCCCCCCCGGCGGAGAACGGGATGGGAGCGCTGGAGGTGATCTAAAACCCGCCCCAGCCGCAGGAGCTGTCCCGGGATGGGGGCTGGCATCTCCCGGAGAGCCGGGAGCAGGGGGGCACACTCAGAGCGGGACACTGCAACCCGGAATGTGCCAGCGATCGTGCCAAGTCTCCTCGGACACAGCCGGGGAGGAAGCAGCGGGAGCCGCGGAGCCGGGGGAAGCGCTGGAAAAGCTCCTCCTTCCCCTTGTGCTCCTGCGGCTGCTTTCCCGAGCGCAACAGGCGGAAACAGCCGCGCAGGAGCCGCGGCGCTGCCTGGGCACGATCCGCGGGCACGAAAGGCCTCGCCGCCGTCGTTCCCAGAGCCCGGGCACCGCCAGCAGCTCGGGGTGTGACCGAGCGAGGAAGAGGAGGAGGAGGAGGAAGGAGGACGTGCTGGCGTGACCAGAAAGTTCAAGCCGTTCCCAGCTGCAGGGCGGCTCCGGGGAGTCGCTGCCGAGGTGGATGCACGCCTTGGGATCGCTCGGGGTCCCTGGATGCTTCCAGACCTCTGGAAGCCGGGGCTGGGCTGGGCGATGCTCGGCTCAGCTGCTTGGCTCGTTGCGGGGCAGCCAGCGTGGAAACGGCTCCGGGAGGCTTTTCCTGGGCTGGCCTTGTTTACCCGGGAGCGGTGGGAGGGAGGGTTGGAAGTGGCCGGGCTGGGAGCGAGGCATCCTGTTTATCCTCCTGAAATAGCTGCCCTCGGCCGCCGCGGGGCTGGGCAGGGGGCGGCAGGATGGGCACACCCCTCCCGCCTGCTGCCACCGCCAGCCCTGCCCTGCAGCGCTGCCACCACCCCCGGGGACAGCAGCGGGTCCTGCCCCTCGCCGTGCCAGGGGGATGCCACCCTGGAGCCGAGAATCCTCTTTTGGGGTACGGTGTGCCCGTGCCACGCTCTGCCCAAGCCGAACACTCCCCTGTTTTTAGTGGTCAAAAAACACCAGGACATCGAGTGGCACCCAGATGTCACCTGCGTTTGTCCCAGCACCCTGTCCCCCCAGGAATGCCCACAGTGCATCAGCTTTTTCCATCCTAACACTGTTCTCACCTCTCTGACTCATTTCAATGGGAAAATAATTCCAAAGCTGAAATATTTCCCTTCTTTTCCCCCCTGAGATGCCCCATAAGAAGGTTTTACCCTTAGCACGGGGCTTGTTTGCAGTTTGTTTGCCTGCCCAGAATGCTGCTGGTATCAAGGGATTCTTGTGGGAAATTTATCTGCAGCAAAATCTCATTTCCAATAGAAAATCGTTCCACTGGAGGCTTTTAAACACTTTCCCCAGTGCTGATCCCTGAGGAGTCTAGCTGTGAATTAATTTGAAATTCTGTCTTAGTGGAGTGATGGTATTTAAGAGGTGATGAAAATGCATCCACCCCCTTCAAATTGAAAATAAATGGGAATATCTATCCATGTAAATAACTTCATTATTAGAAACCAAGCTTCATCCCTTCCAAAAAAGCAATGTATGGAATATAATTTAGGCAGTGCACACAGAATCCTGCTAAATAAACCAAGTAAGTGGTTTAAAAGCCCTATTTTTAAAAAAATTAATCCACAGGAGCACTGAGTCATCACTGCCTCTTTTGCCCACTGGTGTGTTTCTTAAATAAATAAATAAAACCTGAATGAAGAGGTAAAAAATAACATTGATATTGTTGATTTGCAAACAGGAAGGGAATGTTTGTGGCACACAGAAATAGCTTGTCAGCTGAGCCTGGAGGCTGTCACACAGACACACAGGCTGCTTTTGGGGCTCAAAAACCACCTGAGGATGGGCACGATGTCCTGGCACCACCAGACAGTGCCACGTGGTGACACAGCAGGGAGCTTCTGGCACAGGCTGGCTGCTGCCAGAGGCAGGCTCAGCTGCTAAAGCTTGGGCCAGGAAAGTAAAGAAGTTGTTTGAAGGGTTTTATTGGGACTGGATTTGGACATTTGGGAGCTCAAAACTCAGCAAGTGAGCAAATTTTGGTTTATTCCCACATGGCTACATGCAGATGGCGTTGTCCTCAATGTGCTCCTGGTCGGGATTTCTTTCATCCCCACTGCCCCAGTGGGTGCCTGAGGAGGATGAGGATGGGGATGGGAATAGTTTGTCCTTCCTTTCCAGCATATTTTGGTTTAGTCCCACATGGTCACATGCAGAGGGCACTGTCCCCGACGTGCTCCTGGTCAGGGTTTCCTCCATCCCTGCCACCCTGATGGGTGTCTGAAGAGGATGGGGATGGGGATCAGGATGGGGATGGGGATGGTTTGTGCTTCCTCTCCAGCTGCAGTTTCTGGAAGCCCAGCCTGGCCCTGCTCAGGCACTAAGCCTGTCCTCCTGAGCACAAAAGGTGCAGACACAGCCCCCACTGCCCTCCTGTCTCCCCTCCTGGCTCCATCCTTCCCGGGGATGTCTTTAAATCCATCCCCCTTTGCAGGCTCAGCTCCCAGCTCCCAGCTCCCTGCTCTGCTCCCCCATCTCCCTCTGCAAAGGCTCCAGGTAAAGCCCCTGGATTGAGGAGAACAAACCACCAGTGCCAGCAGCACAAGTGATGCTCAAATGGCTTTGTCACACCCTGTCCTGGGCCTGTCCCACATGGTGGGGCTCTGAGGGACCCGGCACAGACGTCCCTCCCATCAGAGGCTGTGCAGTGCTGGAGTTGTACAGAATTGCAGACTGATAAAGTCTAATCATGCCAGCTAATTACATCTCACTGAAGAGATGGAAATAATGCTTATCTGCCTAGAGCTGATGAATTATCTACCCCAGCTTGGAGATGAAGGATTTCCCTGTGAATACAGCTGAGGAGAGTAAACACTCTCCTCATTTCAGGCAGCTCCTGGGATGGTGGAGATGGCAGCAGTGAGGTGAGGTAGTTCCCACATTATTCAAGCCTTCAGAGCCTTCAGTGCATTAGTCCATCACGATGAGCAAAGTGTTCCATACCTGTCCTTCCCCCTCCCAGGACTTCTGGATGATTCTGATGCCACAATCCATGGCTGTGACAAGGCATTATTTAAAACAGTTGATTATGTGGGGTATTTTTTCTGCTCACAGCAGTCAAACCAAGCCTGACAGGGGCTGTGTGCTCACTCCCTGCCCTCCTGCCCCTCAGCTGATCCCTGTGGATTCGGTGCCTGGGGGGGATGATCCCACCTTGTTCCCGTTGGATTTTCCATTGGCACGGTGTAGAGCCTGACCTCTCGGCAGCAGAGGTGCTGGATGCTCCTGCAGAGCGCCCAGAACAGGCTGTTCCCAACCTCTCCCCTCCTCCAGAATCCTGCTGGATTCCTGCAGCCGCTGAACACTGCAGGATAAATCTCCAGCCCGGTAAATGTTTATTTCCCTCTCACCGACACCAGGAGCGATCCGTGGAGTTTTCCTTCCACTCTCACTGACCCTGGCACAGGGATCTATTTCCACCTCACCAGATCACCGGGAAACCCGATCGCGGTGGAGGGGGGGGGTTGAGGGCAGGAGCTGCAGCCAAGGGGAGGTCGTGGTGTCCCTCGCAGCTGGGCTCAGGTCCCCATCCACAGGGTGGGGATGGAAACCCACCTGGGGTCACCTCTGAGGCCCCGACGTGTCCTTGTTAAGGACGCGCCGTGCCCCGGGGTCCGAGCCAGCCCAGGCTGGGCAGGAGGGAGAAGCAGCGGCAGAGAAGGGGGTGCAGGTGCCCTCCTGCGCCGGGCGCTGCTCGCCTTCCCCAGAACTGCTCTCGGTGCAATTAACAGCAGCGTGATTGCAGCAATAAAACTTTGCAGTGCTGATAAAGGCGAGGGCAGCTGTGCCCAGCCCCGCGAGTGGTGATGCCGTGCCCGCGGGCTGCTGCACCCTCCGGCCCGCTGCTGACTCCAGCGCTGCGCTCCCGATAACAGCGTCATTAAACACTGCTGAATCAGGCCTGCCTGAGCGCCTTCTGCTGAATCAGGGCTGCATCCATCAGCTCCAGCCCGGGCACGGAGCTCTGAGCGGGATCTGCCAGCTCCAGCCCGGGCACGGAGCTCTGAGCGGGATCTGTCAGCTCCAGCCTGGGCACGGAGCTCTGAGAGAGAATCATCAGCTCCAAACCCCGGCTCCAGCCCGGGCACGGAGTTCTGAGCAGGATCCATCAGCTCCAGCCCGGGTATGGAGTTCTGAGCAGGATCCATCAGCTCCAGCCCCAGCTCCAGCCCGGGCACGGAGCTCTGAGCGGGATCCATCAGATCCAGCCCGGGCACGGAGCTCTGAGCAGAGGGGTAACACTGACTGAGGGGCACCAGGCGATTCTCAAAGCCCCCAAGCCGGTGCCGGGGGCTGTGACAGGCAGCACAGGGCGGGGGGTCACCCCACTCTCACCCCCGCTGGGTGAGCATCCAGCACCCACCAGCGCCCCAGGGCAGGGAGGGGCCGGCGGGGCCGGGGGAGCGCAGGAGGAGGAGGAGGAGAAGGAGGATGGAGGCTCCTGCGGACCAGCATTCCCCTCTGCTGGTCGGCACTGGGATAACTGGTGGCCGCCAGCCAGGCGTTGGCAGGGAGCCGGGATCGGCTCGGTGCAGCCTGCGGAGGGTGCGACACACTGGCGACATTGGCACCGGCGTGGCACGGGGCGTGGGGTGCGGGCACCAGCGTGGGCACCGGGGTGAGCAGAGGGGATGGGCACGGGGACAGGCACGGGGACAGGCACCAGCATGGCATGGGACGTGGGATATGGGACATGGGACAGACACTGGCATGGGATGGGACATGGGACATAGGACATGGGACAGACACAGGCAGAGGCAGAGGCAGGACAGCCTGGGCACTGGGATGAGCACAGGGAACGGGCATGGGCACTGGCATGGCATGGGTGTGGCCCTGGCTCTGCCCCTTGCTGTGGGACATTGGGAGGAATGGTTTTCTGCCCCACTCCCAAACCCCGGGCAGGTGCAGGGGCTGCTGCTGGGTCACAGCCCTGGCATTTGCACCAGGGAAAGGAAAAATCCCACATTTGAGCAATGCTGAACAGCTGCAACTGGGAAAACCCAGAGCACCAGGCTGGGCCCTGCCTGCAGCTCAGCAGGGTTTGCCCAGCCCCAGCTCTCACTGCCCCAGCACAAACACCGGGCTCCTGAGATGATTAACCCTGAGCAGCAGTGCCCCAGGCAGCTCATGGGGACACAAACAACAGGTGACACTGTGTCCTGGCTGTCCCTACAAGCACCTTCACCTGGGACATGTTCCCAGCCCCGGGGCCAGGCATTGAACAGCCAGCATTGCCTCTGCCTGCACTCAGGGGGGTGGAAGTGCCTCCCCATCCCACATCCCCCGACCATGGATGCACTCTCCCCAGAGGATACTGGATACTCTCACACCCTCCCACGGTGTCCTAAAATCCCAAATATTCCAGGGGAGCCCCCAGGGAGGATGGTCAGCAGGAGCTGCCAGTGTTTCTTTCCCCCTTCAGCCCCAGGACTCAGAAGATTGTGGGGCACCCCCATTTCTGTCAGTTAAACACATGTCCAGCATCCTAACAGGTTTTAACTGAATTTTGGGGGTGAAAAAGTCCAAAATGAGGCCTCCTGGCCTAGACTCCTTAGGAGAGGACCAGGAAGGAGGAATCAGGATGTGGCCCCAAGGCTGCTGGGGAGGCATCCCTTGGTACCACAGACATCCTTACACTTGTCTGTCAGGAAAACCAGCCTGAGTCAGTTCTGACCCCAAGACCCGTCCCTTCTCTGGCCTCCCAGCTCCCTGCTACTTCCCAGAGTTCCATCCCACACCAACAGCCACTGGTGGAGGGCCCAGTTTCCAGACCTGGCCATCCCAATCTCCATTATTTGGACCAAAACAGCACAGGATGGAGTGAGGGAAGCAGCCACCACCTCTCCCCATCCACTCTGATGCTCCTTCCCAGCCCTGTGTGGAAAGGGGGCTGAGGAAAAGCACCTTCCCTTCCCTTCCCTTCCCTTCCCTTCCCTTCCCTTCCCATCTGTTCTGGGGGTGTCCAGCCCTGGCTCCTCACCCACATCCCCCCGAGCAGGGAAAGGCTTCTTGGAGGTCCCAAACCTGTCCTCAGTCCCTGCTTGGAGGGAGTTCTGGGGCATTTTGCACTCCAGGAAATGCCCTGGAGTGGGATCCAGCCTCTGGGTCCCCAAGGCCAGCAGGGTGTCAGGATGGGCTGCCTATGCTGGAGCTGTGTTGGCAGGAAGGCTTTCCAAACCATCCTTCTCCATCCCCACGGGGAGGATGTTCCCATCCCTGCCCTCCTGGCTCTGCCCTCCAAAGCCTCCATCCCCAGGCTGACACCTTCCCCGGGCAGTGTGGGGTGGGGGATGTGGGCTGGGGCAGCTTGGCTCCCAGTTTTCCAATGAGACAAGTGCCCCTCTTGTAGCCATGCACCTGAACAACTTACCAGCCACACTGCTTGTAACTGTTCTCATCAGAATTTTATCAAAGTACTGTAGGATTCACCAAAGATACTAACACATAAACTGTACTAAAACAAGAACGAAGAAGCTGAGAAACTGAATAGCAAGATCACAAGAACTAGACAACAGAAGAGTGTGAAACACCTAAACTATAACCAGTCACAGATACTGAGAAATAGAAACAGAAAACGAGAGAGCAAGACAAAAACACCAATGAAGACGTGTATAATTAGTAGTTTGTAAAATCTATAAAAGTGTGTGGAATATAAACAACAAACAGCTTCTGCTTAATCATATTAGTCAGTTATTCAAAAGCCCCAGACTTCCCACACACTCTTTCCTTATTTATATTTTCTACCAGGTGTGATGGATACAAGAGAACCACCAGGCTGCCAGGGAGCCAACTGTCCCCACGGGCAAGGGGACACACCCTGGGGACCCTGGGGACCCCTGCAGCGGGTGCAGCTCTCCTGCAGCTCCCTGGGGCTTTTCCTGCAGCCCAGCGATGCTGGGCCTGCCTGGGCAGCCTGGCAGGGAGATGGAGCAGCAGTATAAATACCTCGCTCCTAAATAGCCTCTGGTATTTATAGCCTGCCTTGGCACCGACTCCGGCACTCTGACAAACTCAGCTCGGGATTATTTTTAAGGAAGCATGGAGGAGAGCAGGTTTGGAGCAAAGGATTGTGGCTGGCGGCTGCTGGGGCTGGATGCAGACGGGCCGTTGTCACTCTGCTGTCCCTCGGGGCGCTCCTTTGCTGCCCCGTGTCCCCAGGCAGTCGGTGACAGGTGAATCTCTCTGCGGCCACATTCAGACGTGTAAATAAATGCGTGTGCACACACCTGCGGGCACAGCCTGCCTCTGCATCGCTGCCACTGCTCGGTGCTAGCGCCGCGCCGCTCCCCTCCTCCTTTCCCATTTCCCACTTCACACGCAGCCCAGGCTCAGAAGGGGAAGCACAGAAGCACCCAAATCCCTTGGGCACAGCACTGGGAGTCAGACGCAGAGTCTGGCAGCCAGCCCGGAGGGAAAGCTCATCGTGCTGTGCTGGCTGCGGGGTGAACACGCAGCCTTTGCCCCCAGATTTACAGCGCTGCCGTGCCCAGCGTGGAGGGGTGACTGATCCCCTCTGTGTGTGATGAGATTTTACCGGGAAATAAACCTGAGTGACCCCAGGGACCCCTCCCCACTGCAGCCCGGGGGGCGGGAGGGGCACAGCTCCACCGGGGGGTGGGGGCAATGCTTGGCTTGGCAGAGCTTTGGTGGCACAGCGGAGCCTGGGGCGTGGGGAGGGGCTGTGCTGCGGGGGTCATTTTGGATGTGGGGGTGCTGGGGGTGTGTCTTGTTAATTCCGGTTGCGGGGTGTGCCAGGTGTGTGTCTGTGGGTGATTCCTGTTACGGGGGGTTCTGTGTGTGTCCGTGGGTGACTCCTGTTGTGGAGAGTCCGTTCGTGTCCAGCTGTCTGTTTATGTCCCCCTGTCCGTTCGTGTCCTCCTGTCTGTGTGTGTCCCCTGTCCATTTGTGTCCCCCTGTCCATTTGTGTCCCCCTGTCCGTTCCCGTCCCGTGTCCCTGTGTGTCCCCTTGTCCGTGTGTGTCCATCTGTGTCCCTCTGTCCGTTTGTGTCCCTCTGTCCGTGTGTGTCCATCTGTCCCTTCATGTCCCTCTGTCCATTCGTGTCCCCCTGTCCGTGTGTGTCCCCCTGTCCATTCATGTCCCCCTGTTCATTCGTGTCCCCCTGTCCGTGCGTGTCCCCCTGTCCGTCCGTATCCCCCTGTCCGTGTGTGTCCCTCTGTCCATATGTTTCCCCCTGTCCGTCCGTATCCCCCTGTCCGTCCGTATCCCCCTGTCCGTTCGTGTCCTCGTGTCCGTCCGTGTCCCCCTGTCCGTGCGTGTCCCCCTGTCCGTTCATGTCCCTCTGTCCGTCCGTATCCCCCTGTCCATGTGTGTCCCTCTGTCCATGTGTTTCCCCCTGTCCGTCCGTGTCCCCCTGTCCGCGCGCGGGTGCCACCGCTGCAGTACCAGGTGCCGCCTGCCAGAGGGCGCTGCCGGCGGGCGCTGCGCTGCGGCGCGGGGAATGGCCCTGGCTGGGCGTGGCCGGGGCGTGGCCGATGACGCAGGCCTCCAAGCCCCGCCCCGGTCAGCTGAGCGCGCCGCACCGCCCCACGCGCTGTGGGCTGGGGGGGTCGGGGGTGCTGTCACCTTCCGGGGTGTGTTTGTTGAATTTTTGCGGGTGTTTGGGGTTTTTCTGCAGTGCTGGGGGAGGGGGGATTGGCGACGGGGCGACGGTGGAAAAGCGGGGGGGGGACAAGGAAGCCAGAGACGCTCGAGCCCCCCTCGGTTTTATCCCCCCGTGGCCCCCAAACCCCCAAAGGGCCGAGGGGCCTCTCCGACACGGGAGGCTGACCCCCGAGGGGGGCACAGAGGGGTGCAGATCCCCCAAACCCTCCCCAGCGCAGTGCCAGGCCGGGCCCTCCCGCTTTGTCTGCAGCAAATCCCGCTCAAACGCTGGCGTTTATTGCATTATTATTATTATTATTATCATTGCTATTATTATTATTTCCCCGGGTGTGCCTTCGCTCCCGCAGCCCGGGGGTGCCCCTGTGTGTGTCCCCCCCGCCCCGGGCATCCCTTGCCCGCGGGTCCCGCTCCCCCGCGCTGTTCCCGGCCGGAATAACGCCGGGAGCCGCGGGCGGGGGCACGGCACCGCCGTCCCCGCTCCGCTTCCTCCTTCCCGGCTGTTGCAAGGCGATATTTTCCCGGGGGGAAACGAGCAAGGGGGGGTTGTTCTCCAAAACCACCCGAGGATGGACGAGGAAGGAGGGGCGCTCCTTTCCCCGGGGCGAAATTAAGGCGAAAAAACTCCGCATTAAAGAAAAAAAATAAAAATAAGAAAATGAAAGGGCAGGAACCGGTGGGAACTTCCCCCCGCAGCCATGAGCCTTCCTCCTCCTCTCCTCCTCCTCCCCGCCTCTCGCAGGGTTTATTTCCGTGGCACCGTGGCCGGCCGCGGCCGGATCTTGGTGTTTTTTTTAATTTTTCTGTGTTTTTGGGGTGTTTTTGGCGTGCCAGCCGTGCCCGTGGCCGTGCCCCCGCCCTCCGCGCCCGCTGCAGATGGCGCGGCCGGGCCGGTGGTGTGATCGGGTGGGTGGTGATGGCGAGGGGGGAAACGGGGGGGATCCCCGTGGATCCGTGGCCCTGCCACCCTCCCGGTGTCACCTGCCGCGGGGATGGGGGGCTGAGCCACCCCCCCGGGCTGCTGCGGCGGGGACAGAGCCCAAAATGGACGGGAGAGGCAGGGAAATGTCCCGGAGTGGCTGTGCTGCAGGAGCAGCGCTGGGGAGGGGGGGCTCTGCTGGGCTTTTTTTGGGGGGCTGGGCCCCAAGTGGGGACGGGGCTGCCCCAGCCCGGTGGGATGCGGGAAGGGGGGCTCGGACCCGCCGCCCACGCGGCCCCTGGCAGGGCCACCAGCGGTGCCCTCGCCGGAGAGGGGACAGACCAGCGCCACTGCGTGTCCCTTATTTCCATTCATTGTCTCTGCGCCGGAATAGGCTGGGGGAGAGCACAGACACACACACACACAGAGGTTCAAGGCAGCATGAGGGAAATCTGACTTAATCCCCCCCTTCAGGGTTTAGTGACAAACCGCTCCGTTCTTTCCCTGAAAAACATCATTCCCGACTGGAGATGATAATGTGGAGCCGGGCAGCAGCGCCGGAGCCGGGCTGCCGGGGACGCGTGGGTGGCTGCGACGGGGGAGCCGCGTTTGTGCAGGCAGAATGCTGCAGAGGAGAGAGGGGTGGCACCGGGGGGGCACCCTGGGGTCCCCGCAGGGATCGGGGTGCTCCTCAGCACCCCACGGGGAGCTCCTGGGCTTGCTGCATCAGCCTGCCTTGGGGGGCTGTTCCAGCTCCCCCAGAGTTGGGAGCAGCCTGCAGCTCCCCAGAGCCCTGTCCCTGGGCACTGGCACGGGATTTCCTGGGCTGCGCCAGCCTGGCACTCCCCGGAGCTTTTCCTGCAGGAGATGTTTGCTCCCGAGGAGCAGGAGAGCCAAGCCTGGGGCTGACCCCGGGGCAGGACATCTCCTGTGGGCTCCTTCTCCAGCAGGAAGGGAAGGAGGGATGGATGGATGGGGAGGGTGCTGCCGCGTTGCCATGGCTCGCTCTGCCAGCCCCCCCTCCCGAGCTGCATTCTGCCCTGGCTTCCCTCCAGACCCGGATTATTCCTCTGACCAGCTGGTGCCATAACAAGACGGGGGTTGGAGGCCTCTGAAGAGGCAGGAAGCGGCGGGCAGGGGGGAGAGGTGGGCCAGGGCTGCAGAAAGAGAAGGGCAGAAGCAGATTGTCACCCCCCAGAGCTGTGGGGTGTGTGCTGGGGGGTGTCCCTGCACCTTCCCGAGGTGTCCAGCCACAGTGACTGCATCCTGCTGGACTGGCTGTTGTCTGGACAGGGTTGGAGCTGTGTGCTTGTCCCCAGAGGTGATGCCTGAGGACCAGCTCCTCCTGCTGTGTCGCTGTCCCCTCCTGGGGAGGGCTGGCCCCTCTGCCCTGGTGCTGGCTGGGAAAAATCTCACCTGAGCGTGGCAGTTCTGAGGACACCCATCCCCAAATCTTCAGCTGACCCCCAACTGCGTGGACACCATCCCCAGATCTTCATCTGACCCCCAGCTGTTCAGACATCATCCCCAGATCTTCACCTGACCCTCCCACTGCTGGGACATCCTTCCATCCTCTCATGCCCCTTGGATCCTCTCAGGGCCACCTTCCCCTGCCCAACTGTTCAGACATCATCCCCAAATCTTCACCTGATCCTCCCACTGCTGGGACATCCCTGCCATCCTCTCATGCCCCTTGGATCCTCTCAGGGCCACCTTCCCCTGCCCAGCCCAGTGGTGGCTCTCCTGCAGCAGCCTGCAGTGAGGAGGAGGAGGCTGGTTTTACTTCACTGAGCTGTCAGCAGCCAGGAGAGACAGGCCCTGCTGCAGGGGTGACACCTGTGCAGCGCCTGCCACCACGCTGGGCTGGCACAGGACAGCAGGACACGCAGCTGGATGTGATTCCATGGTGGATCCAAACCCTGCACCCCTTCAGCCTCCCCAAAGGCTCCTTCAGCTCCCGGTGCTGTCACAGGCAGGTGGGAGAGGCGGAGGAGCCCTGGGATAAGGAAGTACTTTGCAGAGCCAGCAGGAAAACACCTTTCCCCCAGGCCACCAGGTGATCCTCCCACGGGGCAGCCTCACCTGCACAGCCTCCCCCAGAGCTGCCCGTGCCCAGTGCCTCCTGCCAGGGCTGTGCCCAGGAGCCCCATGGGCAAATCCTGCCTGGACAGGGTCTGACACTGCCCAGTGTCACTGCATGTCCCCAGCTGGGCCTCTCCAGCGTCCACCCCTGCCCCGGGATGACTCAGGGACTCAGGCTTGGGTTGTGCTGCACCTGCAAGGGCAGGGCTGGGGCTGCTGCCAGCCTGGGGCACCGCCTGGGGACCTGCTGGTACCTGACTCAGCCCCTCTGTTTGGGGCACCTTGGGGCTGCCACCAGCCCCTGCTGGGCACAGGGAGCCGTGGAGGGTCAGATGCTGCTCGTGGAGGATGTTCTGAGCCTGTCTCAGTGCCCAGGGGACATTGCTGCTGTGCTGCCCATGCCAGGCCTGGCAAGGGCTGTGCCAGGCAGAGAGGAAGAGGAGGCAGTGAAGGGCACAGGGACCATTGGAGGGGTGCCCCTGCCTGCACAGGGCACAGCTGTGACCTCAGCCTGCTGCAGAAGTGGGTGGGTGAGGAGGAGGAGGTCTCTGCACCCTGTCCCCACCATGGGTGGGAGCAGACCCTGAACCCAGTGGCTCCCTGAGCAGCCCATCCTCCCAGTTCCCTCATTCCAGGAGTCCCTGTGGTGCCAGCCTGGTGTGTGGGTACAGGAATGGGCAAAGATGGGGCTGTAGCTCTGTCACCAGGCTCTGTTTCACCTCCGGTGTTGGATCAAAGTAGGAAAAGCTTGAAAAAATTGTTGTAAAATTCAACGTTCACCATCTCAGGCATTGCAGAACAATTTCAGTCTCCAGACCACAGTGTGCACAGGGGCTGAGAAACTCCTGCCCATATGTGCCCATGGAAGGTGACCAAGAGTGACAAACCTCAGTTTGGCAGGACTGCATCCACCCACCAGTGTCTGCATGTGCAAGAAGGTTGAAAAAGCCACCAATGGAGAGGATTTAGACTCTTTCCTTTCAGAAAGAAAGAAAGAACTAATATCTGTGTCTGATTCCTCTGCACCTCTTGGAGAAAGTAGCCCAGGAGAGATTCCTTCCTTCTTCCCACAGAATCAACACTTTGCAAAGGAGAATCATCACCATCACAAGGCTTTTGGTCTCACGCTGAGGAGCAGATGCTGCTCCCTCCAACTCACAGTGCGGGGAAGGAGCTTGGCTCTGGAGAGTGCAAAAATAGAGCAGGGCTGAAGGTGCTTGAATTTGTGGGCTCCCACATCCCCCAGGATGTGAGAGAACCTGGGAGTGTGCACACACCTCTGGGCACTTGTGCTAGAAGGTCTTTTGTGGAGCCCATCGGATGGTTTAGCCTTGGATCAGGGAGCAGCAAGGATCACTCAGCCATGACAGCTGCCCTCCAGCCTGTCCTGGTGTCCCTGAGGGGCAGGAGACCAGCCCAGCCTGGATTCCCACCAAAGAACCACAATTTGTTGGTGTTTTCTTCCGTTTTGGTTCAAGGCAGAGAAGAACGAGCTCAGAAAGTCGTGGCCACATGTAGGAATGTGGGGGTCACCTCCCCTCAGGGACAATGTGACACTGTGTGGGTGCTGCCCTGCTGCAGGACAGCTCTGGGCTCCTCTGGGCACTGAATACCACTGGCAGGGACAACATCTGCTGGGGATGGAAACATCTGGAGCAAGAGGACACGTGCTGCTGAAGGGTGGTGCCCTCAGCAGGGACCTGAAGGGCTGTGGGTCGTTGATTGTACCCAAACTGGGAAACTCTGCTCAGCTCCCAGATCCTTGTGGAGACCCAAGGAAATTGTCTGGAGTTGCCACAGAATATCCTGAGCTGGAAGGGACCCACAGGGATCACCACAGTTCAGCTCCTGGCCCTGCAGGACACCCCAACCATCACCCTGTGCCTGGTCCTGCAGTGAAAAGCTCATGAATTCTCCTGTTTCTGCAGGGCACTCAGAGGCCTTATGGTGTGATCATGCATTTCATTTCCCTTTTTCACTTCTGGCTGTGTTACTCAACTATTACAGAGTTCAAGAGCTCCAGGTCTCCATCCTCCTCCTCCCTAGGCTGTGCAGCTCTCCCAGGGCTTTGCCCAGCAGGGATAAATGTGGACACCCTTCATGAGAGTGGTGCAAACAGGAAAAGGAGGAATTAAACACAGGTTACCACAATGGCTGGGACTAATCCCTGGGTTCCTGGGTGAGAAACGTGTCCTCCAGGAAGGCTGAGGGCTTCCAGGTGGGCATAATCCAGTGGGAAAAACGAGTGTTCAGGACTTGGGCTGCTGAAGGGGAGGTCTTTGAGACTTATTTGGGTTTTGGGCACAGCAGTGGCCAGACTCAGATGATCCCTGGGTGGTTCTTAGCTGTGCTGAGGGACATCAGCTGGGCTTTGTCTCCTCTCAGTGATTTCCATGTGCTGGGTGGTGCTGGTGCCCATGGAGGGCCATTCCTGCCACACTCTGGTCCCTGCTGCCTGTTTTATTTGGGGTGGCACCTGCAGAGCCCCGGCTGGGGCTGTTTGGAGCTGGGGACGTGCTCCACTCCGTGCTTGGATCAGTGCAACATTCACACTGGCTTGAGCAATTAGTTAATGAACCAGCACAAATGCAGTTGCCAGGCCAACCCAAAGCCAAACGTGTCCGTCTGGGAGATGCAGCCTGACAGCTTTTTAGGAGAAGTGGCACTCCAGCAAACCTCACCATGATTCCATGGATTCGTGGATTTCCATGATCCAGCTCCCTGGAGCTGCCCAGGGATTTGGGATCCCGAGACACAGGAGGGGGGAAAGCTCAATTCCTGCCCAAACATAAAGCATCTCCATGTGCCACTGCAGGTCACCGGTGTGGGCCTGGGATGTGGCAGTGAGGGAGCATTTCAAAGCAGCAGGAATTTCCAGGAGGGAAGGGCTTGGCCGTGGCTGCTGGCACTGGGGTGAGCACTGCAGCTGGGGTGTCCCTGCTGCAGCATCCCCAGCGTGAGGGATGGCCAGGACAAGGCTTTAGCACACCCACCAGGGGAGGTCAGGGCTGCTCATCGGCTTCCAGGCCTGTTCTGAAGCAGGATAATGGGCTTGGAGAAGCCCAAAATGGGTCCATGTCTTGGGGCATCCCAACATGGGTCCATCTCTTGGGGAACCCCAACATGGGTCCATCTCTTGGAGCATCCCAAAATGGTCCATCCCTTGTGGCATCGTAAAAAGGGTCCATTCTTGGGCCATCTCAAAATGGGTCAATTTCTTGGAGCATCATAAAAAGGCTTCATCTCTTGGGGAACTCCAAAGTGGATGCATCTTTTGGGGAACCCCAGCACGGGTCCATCTCTTGGGGACACAGCTTTGTTGGCGTGGCAGGGATGCTCCCTGCTTCCCCAGCTCCAGTGGGACACGTGGGGCTGGCTCTGTTTCCATGGCCAGGGCAGGGCTGGGGGAAGGCCAGGGTATAATAACGTGGGATAAGCCTCTTGGAGGGATGGATGGGCTCAAGTCTACTAGGCCGGCATGTCACCTGCTTGGAAACCATGCAGGGGGCATGCCTGTGCCATGTGTCACCCTGAGCATGAGCCTGGGTCTCCAATGTGACACCTGCCTGGTGGCACTTTCAGGGCTGTGCTGCTCTAGGGGTTCTCATTCACAGCAGAGATGTGCTGCCCCCTGTGCTTTACTGGGATGGAGGTTGTGGAGTTGGGATGGGGTGATGGAGCTGATCCTCTGATGCTGGAGGGGGATCCAGAGCTGTCTGTATTCCCTGTTCTTGGGAGAAATTGTCAGTAAAATTCTTTCAGCCTGAAGGAAACAGATGTGACGTGGTAGGTCCAGACAAGTCAAGTGTTGGAGGCACTGGATGAGATGCTCATGGATTTTTTTTTCCCTCTGAAACCTGGTTTTATCTCCAAGATGAAGAACTTGGCTGTGAGCATCACCAACTGATGTTAGATCCTAAAAACACTCTCTGGCCAGATGTTTGAGGACATGGACAGCGACATCTGGCCTGCTGATGTAGAGTGAGAGAGCACCACTTCTGGGAGGGGGCTGGGCATGGCTTGAAGACCTTGGGGCCTCAGGACCTCCCATTTCTCCTGAGAGTCCAGAGCACTCTCCCTGAGCTGGGGTTTAGTGGCTGCTGCAGGGACACCAGGAGGTGAAATTCATGGCCACACCTCCCTAAATGTGACACCAGTCTCCAGCTTTTGCTGGGGTTTGTGCCCTTTGGCAGGGCCCTGGACCTCTTTGGAGGATGCTCTGTGGATCTTTCCTGACCCTGCCTGGGCTCTGAGCTGGCTCTGGCAGCCTGTGAAAGAGCCAAAATTTACAGTCAGATCTGACCCCTGGTCGGGGCAGGAGAGGACATCAGGGTAGGGAAGGACCGTGCCTGGGGATCAGGGATTTAGGGGATGACACCCTGAACCTACCAAGCTCAGAGAAACCACCCTTAGAAGTGCCCAGCTCCTGCTCTGAGAGGCCCATCCTGGTTCCAGGGTCAGGCTGGGGATGTGACAGCACTTTTTGCAGCTGGGCAGATGCTCCCCCCCTCAAGCATCCTGCATGCAGCCCAACCCATCCCTGTGCAGGAGGGACATGGTGTCCCACAGAGCCACAATGTCCCTGCAGCTGCTGCCGCAGCAAGGACGTGCTGGGGGGGCTGAGGCAGCAATCTGGGAGCCCTTCTTGGGATCTCGTGCCCTTGGGCCCTCTTCCCTCATGGGAACACCATCCCCTGGGCCACAGGATGCTCTTCCCAGCCTCCTTCTGTCCTTCCTTCCCTGTCCTTCCTTCCCGAGCTGGATTTTCATTGCAGGGAGGAGCAGGAATTCTTCCTGGCTGCTGCTTTTTGCTGACCCCCTTCCATGGTGCACCAGCAAGGCACCTGTGCTTTGCTGGGATGGAGCCTGAGGAATGGGATGGGATGAGGATGGAGCCCATGGGACGGGGTGGGATGGGATGGGATGATGGAGCTGATGGGATGAAGATGTAGCCTGTGGGATGGGATGATGGCGCCTGTGGGATGGGGTGAGGATGGAGCCGGTGGGATGGGATGGAGCTGAAGGGATGGGATGGAGCCTGTGGAATGGGATGATGGAGCCTGTGGGATGGGATGAGGATGGGATGGGATGTGGATGGAGCCTGTGGGATAGGATGTGGTGAGGATGGAGCCTGTGGGATGGAGCTGATGGGGTGGGATGATGATGGAGCCTCGGTGCTGCCCTGCAGACAGTGCTGTTGTTGCTGGATGCTCGCTCTGGGGCAGGAGCCACGTGAGCAATGGCAGGAGGAGCAGGGATGTGCTGGCACAGCTCCTTCCCAGCTGTGCCCTGCTGTCAGGGCAGGAGCAGGGAGCAGCACTGGGATGCACGGGCAGCCCTCACTGCCAGCTCTTGTCCACACAGGACAATTCCTGCTGCATTTGGTGGGTGCAGGTGGGCAGCACAGGCACAGGCAGCAGCTTTGCCTGCCCAGTTCAGGTACCCAGGTACCTCCATCCCATCTTCCCAGCCTGGAGCTGCCCTGCTCTCCCCATGGGGAGGCCAAAGGACGTGACCAAGGACAAGGCCAGTGTCCTCCTGGGGCTCCCTGCAGGCAGATTTATTTATTTATTTATTAAGGGCACCTTTAGGCAGGAAAGGTGATGGGTGTGCAGTGCTAGGAATGGCTGTTTGCTCCAGGTTTTGCAGCAGGACAGACAGACAGCAGCACTCAGAGGCTCCTGTGTTATCCCTGTTGGCACCAGTGCCAGCCCTGGACCCTGCTGGGCTTTACCCAGGGAATCAGCACTCATGGGGTGACCCACAGGGAAGGCTCCCAAGGCTGAGGCTGGCAGTGTGACATCCTCACACCTTTGTTTTCTAATTTAGAGACATGTCTTAACTGGATTTTTATTGGGCATTTCCATCCCTGTCCTGGGGACCAGAGCAAACCCTGCAGGGATGAAATCCAGGGCAAAATGCTGTGTGAGGACTTGGCACTGACTCCTTTCCTCAGGCTCAGCTCTGTGAGGGACAGTGGTTCACACACCAGGATCAGAGGGGACCTGCAGAGTTTGGGGGGCACCTCTCTCCCCCAAACCAGATATTTGGGCAGCACTGGCAGCAGGGCAAGGCTTGAACCCCCCTTCCTGCAGCCCGACCTCAAAGGCTGTCCCACTGCCACCTGCTCATGTCCCTGAACTGCATCTCCCAGGGAGCTGGCCCGGGGCAGGAGCAGGGGATTTGGGGGTGGGTGGTCCTGGGGTCCCAGGGGTGCTGCTGTCCTGCCTGGTTGCATAAGCCCAGCAGCCACGGGAGGTGAAATGGGATTGTGAGGGATTACAAGGAACAGGCTCAGGCCGCTTGATTCTTGTTTCTAAAAGGAGCTCTTAAGCTGCTGTTGTTTTCCCAGTACTTTGGATTAGGGCTGAACCTCGTAGGGTGGCCCCCAGGCTCCCCAGAGGGACCCCACAACCAGCCTGGGGTCTGTCTGTGAGTGCCAAGCATGAGAGAAAAACAGGGCTGGGGGGTGACCACCCCTCCCTGGGTACCCCAAAACCATCCCCATCCCCTCCTTCATCCCCAGTTAAGGCACAGTGAGACTGGCACAGTGTGACCCTGCACATGGGTGGGGGTTTGGTGCCCCCAGTGCAGGCCCTGCTGCTGCCAGCAGGCCCTGGGGTGCTGTAGGAGGGGCACTGGGGTCTCACCATTCCCCACATCCTCTTTCTTGCAGAGATTATGCACGATGTGATCCGGAAAGTGAAGAAGAAGGGGGAATGGAAGGTGAGCACCAAAGCCAGGGAGAGCCAGGAGCGGAGGAAGCAGGGAAGGGGGCAGGGTGGGGAAGGTCCTGCTGTGCCCCCAGCTCACAGGGTGCTCACGGGGTGCTCACAGGGTGCTCACCTGTCCCCAGGTGCTGGTGGTGGACCAGCTGAGCATGCGCATGCTCTCGTCCTGCTGCAAGATGACCGACATCATGACAGAGGGCATAACCAGTGAGTTCCCCCTCCCTGCCTCCACGTTCCCTGGGGGAAGAGCCAAATCTCCCTCTGCACCAGGACACCCACAAAGGCATCTCCAGGCTGGCACAGGGCAGTTGGCACAGCCCCCAGCCAGCCCTATCCCACTTGGGATGGAGCCACTCCACCTCCCATCGCCCATGGACAGCTCCTGGTGCCAGGCTGGAGTTCCACAGGTGCCTCCTTGCCTGCTGGGGCTGGAGCAGCCAGAACACCTTGTCTCCTGGCAGTCCTTCAGTTCCAGGAGGGGATCGGGTGTTGGTTTTTATCACCCTGATAATTAAATGGCTCCTTGAAACACTTGGGAAGGAGAAGGAAATGCCAGGCTGGATCCTGGGAGGTGTTGGGGATAGTGGGTTTTTGTCTGGGACAGCAGAGCTTTGTGCTTAGGTGAAAGGGGATGTGAGGATAAACCAAGGAAACAAGAGCAAAGACAGATCCCCTGGGACCTGGCCAGGAGCCCACATGCACAGCTCCAGCAGGGACCACGGGGCTGGGATGGGGTGGGCAGGGGTGCCCAGCTCCTGGGGGGGCAGGGATGAGTGGCTGAGGGTGTTTTGGATGTGGAGGGGCTGCCATGGGAAATCCAGTGGCCGTGGGATACCCAGCCATGACGGGGTGTCCAGCAGCCCTGTGTGGCTGAGTGCCCTGCCCCAGCCCTCCCTGCCATGAGCCCTGATCCCTGTTCTCCCCCCAAGTTGTGGAAGACATCAACAAGCGCCGGGAGCCGCTGCCCAGCCTGGAGGCCGTGTATCTCATCACCCCCTCCGAGAAGGTGAGTGCATGCAGGGCACAGGGACAGGGCCTGTGGCCAGGGTGAGGTGCTGGCACGGGCAGCTGTGCCCATGGGGAGCATCCTGGCTCCAGTGAGGCCGGTGGTGCCAGCAGGATGATGGGATGGAAGCGCAGAGCTTGCCCTGAGCAGGAGGGAGGCTCACAGTGCCATCCTGCCCAGCCCAGCTGCTCCCTCTCTCTTCCAGTCCATCCACTCCCTCATCAATGACTTCAAGGATCCCCCCACCTCCAAGTACAGAGCTGCCCACGTCTTCTTCACTGACTGTGAGTACCCAGAGGGGGGGACAGTCACTGGAACAGTGCCAGCAGGTGGGGAGGGATGAGGGATGGAGAGATGCTGAGCACCACCCTCCTCCTCCTCCCCTCACAGCCTGTCCTGATGCCCTCTTCAACGAGCTGGTGAAATCCCGCGCTGCCAAGGTCATCAAAACCCTGACAGAGATCAACATTGCCTTCCTCCCTTCCGAGTCCCAGGTGAGCTGGGCTGGGCTGCAGGGTGTGGGACAGCCAGGGGGGCTCCAGGTCCCTCTGCAGCCCACAGGGTTTGTGTAACAGCCGTGCACCCCCAGCTGGCTGCTTGCTCTGCCTCCCTGTCTCCTTAGATGACTTCCCGGGCTGATCCCACGGGGGATTTAGCGGGTGCTGTGCCTTGGTCCTGTGCCCACAGCTGTGCTGGCCAGCTCTGCCACCAGCCAAGGACACCAGGGAGCTGGCCCTGGGCCATCTGCCCCTTCAGGGGATGGTGCCAGACCTGCTGGGTGCCATTAACCCTTCAATGCTCAGCATTCCTAGGGAGTGACCTCTTGGCATCTTCACATGGTTTTTACTGGGGCACAGCTGGGGAACAGTGTGTTTCTGCTTGGCCACAGGTCTCTGTTTCCCTGCCTGGGAGCAGGTGACTGCTGAGGGCAGGGGTCTTCTGCCTCCTCTGCCCAGCTGGGAGGGACACATGGATAGGGATCCTACCATGGAGCTGGAGCTGGGGTCCTGGGAGCAGGAAATTCTGAGGGATGCCCTGAGCATGGCTGAGCTCCAGCTGCTTGGTCCCAGGCTCAGCTGGGTCCATCTGGGCATGAATCTGGTTTCCAAACCCAGCTGGGGTAGGGCAGCTCTCCTGCAGGCAGGCATCCCTCCCCTCTGACCTCCCTGCCTCTGCACCCCCAGGTTTATTCTCTGGATTCAGCTGACTCCTTCCAAAGCTTTTACAGCCCACACAAGGCCCAGATGAAGAACCCGATCCTGGAGCGCCTGGCAGAGCAGATTGCCACGCTCTGTGCCACCCTGAAGGAGTACCCAGCCGTGCGGTACCGCGGGTAAGGCCAGCATGGGCAGCCAGGGGCATGGATGGGGCCAGCGTGGGCATCCAGGGGCATGAATGGGGCTGCTGTGCCCAGTGCTGGTTAGAGCGTGGGGTGGCCTGGACAGACAGCCATGCTCAGTTTAAACAGGCTCAGACTTGATCTGGGGAGCTGAGGGGGTTGGAACCCTGAAATCTTAAGTGGCACCAGGGCAAAGTGGAGCTGGTGGAGGAGAGGTGGGAGTGGGCAACAAAACCTGCTCGGGTCCCTGCTCTCCCGTCAGCCAAGGATGTTGCACAGGGAAGCCAACATCTCCTCCCTATGCCATGCCCTGTGGGGCTGAGCTGTCCCCCTGCCTCCCCCAGGGATTACAAGGACAATGCCATGCTGGCACAGCTCATCCAGGACAAGCTGGACGCCTACAAGGCCGATGACCCCACCATGGGTGAGGTGAGTGCTGCTGGCAGCCCGGGGGAGGGTACTGGGGTGATGCTTCACTCCTGCAGTCCTGCTTGAACTCTGCCCTGTGGCAGCCACAGACCCTGAGTGGGGACCCCAGAGCAGCTGTGGGGCTGAGGGAGCCCCAGGCCAGTGCTGATGGCTCTGCTGTGTCCGCAGGGTCCGGACAAGGCTCGCTCCCAGCTGCTCATCCTGGACCGTGGCTTTGACCCCGCGTCCCCAGTGCTGCACGAGCTGACCTTCCAGGCCATGAGCTACGACCTGCTGCCCATCGAGAACGATGTCTACAAGTGAGTGCAGTGCATCCCCAGCCCTCTGTGACAGCCCTGAGGTCAATCCTAGAGCAGCAGCTGGGAGCTCAGCATCCCTGCATCCACTGGGTCCTGCATGCACTGGGTCCTGCATCCACTGAATCCTCCATCCACTGGGTCCTGCATCCACTCTGGGTCCTCCATCCTTTGGGTCCTCCATCCATTGCCATCCTCCAGAAGGCCTCCACTGGGAGACACCAGTGCTGCACTCTGGCAGCCCTGGTAGGCAGGACAGGGACTAAAAGGGCTTTCCCAGCCTTCAGCCCTCAGCCCCTTGCCAACATTTTGGAGTTGAAAGGGTCCAAGAGGGGAAGAGGTCAATCCCAGCTGAAATCACTTCGCTACTGGCACAGCCAGGAAGAGCCATCGTGTCCCCCACCTCCCTAAACCCAGCAGTGAGGGGGCTGTGTGTGCCCTCAGCCCTGTCCCCCCTGTGACATCCCTCCCCTCACCCCAGGTACGAGACCAGTGGCATCGGTGAGGCCCGGATCAAGGAGGTTCTCCTGGATGAGGATGATGACCTGTGGGTCACCCTGCGCCACAAACACATCGCCGAGGTGTCCCAGTGAGTGGCCCTGGTTTGCTGGCTGGGTGGGACACTGGCTTGGCATTGCCACCCAGCCCACTGTGAGGGTCCCCTCCCCACTCACAGCTCTGCCCTCCTCCTCTCTCCAGGGAGGTGACCCGGTCCCTGAAGGAGTTTTCTTCCAGCAAGAGGATGAACACGGGTGACAAGGTGACCTGATGCATGCACCGAGCTGGGGACGGGCTCAGCCACGGGCTGTGTCTCCTGGGGACACTGTGCCAAGGAAGAAGGGTGGTCAGGTTCCTGGCAGGGGGAGATGGCTGTGGGATGCCAGCCCTACACCTGGGGCTGGATAATGGGGTGCTGTGGGAGAGCTCTGCACCCAGCGATCAGTTTGCCCTCAGCAGAGGGTCTGTGCACCTCCTTCAGCAGCTGCTCTGTCCCCGTTCCCTGAGTTGGTGGCAGTGAGGGGACCCTGGTGGCATTAGGCTGTAAAGGTGGCCAGGAGCTGAAAGGACCATCTGAGCCCCAGCCAGGCACATGAGGCTCCCAGAGGGAGATCCTCAGGGGGTTTCACACCACCACAGCCCAGTTTGCAGAGCTGCACACCCCTCCTGCCTCAGCTTCAGGGGAGGAGACCTGGCAGTGACACATCAGGTGTCACCAAACCCCCACAGGGGGCTCACGTGGGGACAGAAGTCCTTGGCAGGGTCATCCCCTCTCTGCTGGTGGCCCCCAGGTCCCTAAGGGTGAGTGACCATGTCCCCTTCCCTCACAGACCACCATGAGGGACCTGTCCCAGATGCTGAAGAAGATGCCGCAGTACCAGAAGGAGCTCAGCAAGGTAAGGGGAGGGGACATTGTGTGTTCAGTGACTGAGCCCACCTGGGAGCAGGAGGTGGCAGCTCTCCCCTGGCCATGGGTGGTGGCACAGGGACCCTCAGCTGCTGCCAGCCCTGCAGAGGTGACCACTCTTGTGTCCCCAGTACTCGACCCACCTGCACCTGGCTGAGGACTGCATGAAGCACTACCAGGGCACTGTGGACAAGCTGTGCCGAGTTGAGCAGGTACCAGAGAGCTCCCCACATTGCCACGGGAACACAGGGGGTGCAGCTCCACCCTCCTCCCACATGGAGTGGTGGTGAGCACGTGTTCCCTGCAGGACCTGGCCATGGGCACTGATGCTGAAGGTGAGAAGATCAAGGACCCCATGAGGGCCATTGTCCCCATCCTGCTGGATGGCAATGTCAGCACCTATGACAAGATCCGCATCATCTTGCTCTACATCTTCCTGAAGAACGGTGAGGAGCAGGGCTGTGGGCAGGCAGATCCAGGTTTGGCCAGGACAATCCAGCTCTGCCTCCCTGACCAGGCTGAGTGTCCTGAGGTGGCAGCAGAGGGGCTGTGTCCCCTCTGAGACATTCCTGAGAAGAACACCCCCTGTTGCATTCCCAGGAATCACCGAGGAGAACCTGAACAAGCTGATCCAGCACGCTCAGATCCCGGCAGAGGACAGCGAGATCATCACCAACATGGCCCACCTCGGGGTGCCCATCATCACAGACGTGAGTGTCCTCCTCCCCTGCCCCTGCCCCTCTGCTCTGTCCCCCCGGGGTGGCTTGGGGTGTCCCTGGTGCTGCTGTGGCTCAGGGTGTCCCTGTGCTCTGTGCCCAGTCCACGCTGCGCCGCCGGAGCAAGCCGGAGCGCAAGGAGCGCATCAGCGAGCAGACCTACCAGCTGTCCCGGTGGACCCCGGTGATCAAGGACATCATGGAGGTGAGCCAGCAGCCAGGACAGATCTGGGGGGCAGGACAGGGAGTTCCTGAGCCACCCAGGAAGGGACCTGCCCAGAGCTGGGTGCTCCCAGCCCAGACTCTGACACTTCTCTGAACAGGTGTCCTCCAGGCTGCTCCCTGCCTGGGCTTGCAGTACAGTTGGGATATTTTGGGAGGCTTTCCTGGCCCCAGGTAGGGTGCACAGAATCACAGAATGTGATGAGTTGGAAGGGATACCAAGGAACATCAAATCCAGCCCCTGGCCCTGCACAATCCCACCCTGTGGCCCCAGTTCTGCCAGGGAGGAACACAGCCTGGGATTAAATCACTGCCTGGTTGGGGACAGGATCTCCACTTGCTGAAAAGGGATGGGAAACTCAACTGGTTCTCCATGAACGCAGGGAATCAGAATATCACAGAATTTCCTGAGCTGGAAGGGACCCACCAGGATCACCCAGCCCAGCCCCTGTCCCTGCCCAAACCAACCCCACCAAGCCCACCCTGGGCATCCCTGGCAGCGCTGTCCAAAGGCTCCTGGAGCTCTGGCAGCCTCGGGGCCGTGCCCATTCCCTGGGGAGCCTGGGCAGTGCCAGCACCCTCTGGGGGAAGAGCCTTGCCCTGATCTCCAGCCTGAGCTGCCCTGGCCCAGCCCGAGCCGTGCCCTGGCTCCTGTCCCTGTCCCAGAGCAGAGATGGGAGCTGCTCCTTCTCTTTCCCTCCTGAGGAAGTTTCAGGCTGCAGTGAGGTCTCCCCTCAGTCTTCATGCCCAGCTTGCCCAGCATCCCTGGATTACAAATGCAGTAACAGCTTGGTTGTATGGTTGGCTGGTTGTATGTGTGCCACTGTGGCCACCAAGGTTGGGTGGCCTTGTCAAAGCCTTGCCCATGTTCCAGCAGAGCCAGGGGACAGGCATGGCTCTGTACAGCTGTGTCTGTGTCCTCAGGAGCTGTCCCAGGAGCTCTGCACTGGGATAGCCCTGGCTCAGACCAGCAGAGCCACAGCTCCCTCGGGTCCCAAAAGCACAGAGCTCAGGTTTTCCTTTGTCACAACCCCCCCACAGGGTGGCTGCACCCCCAGGACACCCCTCAGCCTCACCTCCAGGACAGAGGGGCCTGCCCAGGCCAGCAGCACCTCAGCAAGGTGTCCCAGGTGGCACTGACCGTGGGTGACAGTGACCCTGGCAGCAGGTGCCTCATGCTGGAGGGGGATCCCAGGCTGGAACCTCCAGCTCAGCACCTGCTCCTGAGCTTCTCAGGGGGGGGAATCCTGGGCACAGCCTCCAGAGAGGTTGTGGGGCCTGGGGCTGTGGCTGGCTCCTCGCTGACCCCGGGCCTGTGGCTGTCTGCCCTCAGGATGCCATCGATGACAAGCTGGACACCAAGCACTACCCGTACATCTCCACCCGCTCCTCCGCCTCCTTCAGCACCACTGCCGTCAGGTGGGTGCCCCTCCTGCCCTGTCCGTGCCCTCCTGCTCACTGTCAGCATCCATCGCACACAGCCCCAGGGGCTGCAGCCAGCAGCAGCTCTGGGGGCTGCTTGGAGGGCATCGTGCCTCTGTTTCCCCTCAAGCATTTCATGTCTGCATTCCTTTGAGGCACTCCGGGTCTCAGTTTCCCTCCAGACAACCTGTGCCTCTGTATCCCTTTAGGAATCCCTTGTCTCAGTTTCCTTCAGGCACCCTGTGCCTCAGTTTCCCTTCAGGCACCCTTTATGTCCATTTTTCTTTAGGCATTGTGCTCCAGTTTCCCTACAGATATCCTGTGTCTGTGTTTCCCCTTAGCAATCCTGTGCCTTCATTTCCCTTCAGGCATCCCATTCCTCAGTTTCCCTCCAGACATCCTGTGCTTCTGTTCCCCTGTAGGAATCCCATGCCTCAGTTTCCCTTTAGGAACCCCATTCCTCATTTTCCCTTCAGACACCTTGTGCCTCAGTTTCCCTCCATGCATCCCGTGCCTCAGTTTCCCTCGCTGTAACAGCGAGCAGCACTCGTGGCTGGAACACTGACTTGCCCTGCTGTAACAGCAATGTCTGTGTGATTAAACTGAGATGTGGTACCTGTCCTTCACCCTCCTCTTCCTCTCCTCAGTGCCCGCTACGGCCACTGGCACAAGAACAAGGCCCCCGGCGAGTACCGGAGCGGGCCCCGCCTCATCATCTTCATCCTGGGCGGGGTGAGCATGAACGAGATGCGCTGCGCCTACGAGGTGACACAAGCCAGCGGCAAGTGGGAGGTGCTAATAGGTGAGTGGTGGCCCCGGGGCTGGCCCCTCCCGCTGGCTGCTCATCCCACGCTCCATCCCGCAAGTTCCCGGCTCCAGACGCCTGCGGGAGCTGGAACTCTGCGGAAAGGTTTTGTCCGGACATCTCTTGTCGCCCCTGTGTGTCCCCTCCTTCCCCATCTGGGTCATGTCACTCCAAACATCCTCGTTTTTGCTTCCATTTTTTCACATCTCCTGGCTGGTGTTGTCTGAGCAGGGCTGGGTGAGAGGGGAGGAGGTTTGGCAGCCCGGATTGCTCCTCGGTTCTGGGGTCATTACAGGAAGAAAAGTGCAAAATAAAGAGGGGTGCAAACAGGAACCAGGTTTTTCAGGGTCATGCAACAAGACATGGTCAGGGCCAGCTCCCATCTCTGCTCCCAGGGGAGCTGTGGGTCAGGCACAGAGGACACAGTGGGTGCTCTACCAGCAAGGATCTGTTAAGGTCTCTAAAATTCCACTGGGAAGCACAGCTTGGATACACACCTTGTAGGGCACAGGCAGATGTCCTTCACCATCTGATCTGATGCCTGGTGGAGCCCATCCCCAGCATCTCTTCTGCTCCTTGGGAGCAGCATCCCAGTCTCCATCACCTCCTGCTGGCCCAGATGTGTCCCTGTCACAGGACACCCATTCCAGCTCCATCCTGCCTGTCACCATCTCATCCCTCCAGGGTGCATCCCCTGCATGCGCCTCCGAAGCTCCGGGCTCCACCTGCCTCCTTCCTCTTCCTCCCCCAGAGGCAGCTGCTGGTGGTGGTGGGGGAGCCTCGGCACAGCCATCAGCCCCGCTCTGTTCTCCTGCAGGTTCTACTCACATTCTCACTCCCACCAAATTTCTCATGGACCTGAGGCACCCCGACTTCAGGGACTCCACTAGGGTATCATTTGAGGATCAGGCTCCAGCAATGGAGTGAGCCAAAGAAACCAAGTAAAGGCAGCTTACTAATGAAAAAGAAACTCTTCCTCCCGAAGGGTTTTCTTTGATTCTTCTGTTCCTCCTTTTTAAAATTGTTGTTTTGGGGTTTGTTGGGTTCTCTGATTAGAAAATGCTTGCGGTTCCTCCGAGCAGGTGGAAAAGCACCCGGCGTCGCTCCATCACCCCTCAGCCATGTCCCCTGTCCGGCTCCTTCATGCCATGAGCTCCCCCTCACCAGGGCCAGAGGGGTCAGGGTCCTGCCTGCCCCACGGAGGGGTCCCAGGGCCGGGCAGGGGGACAGAGCTCCCAAATTCTGCCCTGGGAGCGGCTGGAGTGGGGCTGGGGGAGAGGGGCAGCAGTGGAGACCCCAGCACTCATCCTGGTCCATCCCCCTGGGCTGGGCACTGCTGGGACCTCCCAGCTCTGGGGTTCCCTGGGGTTGTAGTCTCACTCAGCTCAGGTTTGCTCTTGGATAGGCAGGAGCCTCGTTGGCGTTGCAGACCCCCAAACCCTGCCTTGGGGTTCAGCTCCTGCTGGTTTCACCAGTGAGTGCCATGCCAGCATGCCCTGTGTGCTGGTGTCTGCAGTGCCAAGGTGACTGTGGGGCTGAGCTGGTGTGGGCAGCATGGTGGGATCCCCACTGGCACCGTGCTGGGGGACCCCCGAGCGAGGGGCAGCGGAAGGCGAGAGCCTTTTGTTTTCCTTGTCCCGTCCCACCCCTCCCGGCCACCTTTGTCCCCAGGATGCTCTGTGCAGGTTGAGGACTTGGGAAAGGTCCCTCCACGCTGGCTGTTCCCTGCATCCCCCATCCCTGCACCCAGCAGTGCCTCCTGCATCCCCCGTGGGTCCTGCGGTGACCCCAATGCCACAACCCCCTGCACCGGCACCTCCGGGCCCCTGCCTCATCCCGCCAGCTCCATCCCTCGCCTCCATTCCTCCTGTCGGTCCTTTTCCCGTTCTCCCTGCCCCCACAGCCCACCCCGTCCCCATAGACTGCATTTCCTCGCAAGCATTTCCAGCGGTGCGGGGCTGGCGCCGCCAGGTAAGGGGGACCCGGGACAGCGGGGACGGGCCGGGACACAGCAGGGGGGTCCCAAAGCCGTCACTGATCCATCCCCTTGCACCCCTTCTCCTCTGCTCCCACAGGGTCCACGCACATCCTCACCCCACAGAAACTGCTGGACACGCTGAAGAAACTCAATAAAACAGAGGAAGAGAGCAGCAGTTAAAAGGAAACGCTGTCACCACTCGATGCCAACCCACGTCCCCGCTGGGCGCCCGGCCCCGGGTGCCACCCTGCACCCAGTGGGCCCAGCTTCTCTCTTGTTCTTGTGTTGATCCCCCCTCTCCCCTCCCAGCGCCTCCCCCATCTCATTTTATCCACAGGGAGGGGATAACAGCCAAAAAAAAAAATAATATATATATATATATTAAGAAAATGGATGCATTGTGTTTAAGAGAAAAAGGAAAAAAAAAATCTATATATTTGTAGCTGCAGCTGTGGGAAGCGCCCAGGAGCTCATTGCTGAGTAACCATCTGCCCATTGCTAGTGAATATGGTGGGAAAAATGACAGAAAACCACATTTTTTTGGGGAATGCTCTTCACTGGGGTCTTGTGTGGATGGGAGGACAGATGGACGGACATCCCACACTGCTCCAGCCACTGCTCAGGCTGGCACCACCATCTATCCCATGGCTTTTGGGGCAGTGGGTGCTCCTGCCAGATGTGCGTGCCAACATCTGGGTGGGATTTTGGGATGGGGGTGGTGTGGGAGTGCAGCCAGGACGCTTCACACCGTGGAAATTCCCATGTGAAAAGGGACCAAACCGGTCAGAACTGAGAGCTGGGGCCCGTCTGCTTGCACAGCCCTGCTGCAGCCCTTCCTCCCTCTGGGAATTCCTTCAAAAATATATATATATAAAATTAAAAGCTATTTTATATATATATATATATATATTTGTGCTATCTCTCCATGGATACCTCTCCATCCATCCCCATGGGAGCTCGGTGCCTGTGCCCAGCTCCGCTCGTGTCGTCCCGTGGTGAAGCGTTTCTGAGCGTGCCGTCGCCCTGAGACCCCCCCAAAACCCTCTGGGCCCTCCCCAAAAACCCTCCGGGCCCTCCTCAAAAACCCTCTGGGGCCCCCAAACCCTCCAGGCCCCCCCAAGCCCTCTGGACTCTGTGTATATTAATGACTGTGTCTTGTGACGTTCTTACGAGCTTGGTGTATAGTGATTTCCCCAAACTCTGATTTTAGTTGGGTTTTTATTTGACGCCCCTGGATTGCCCCCTGTCCCTTGCCTTTAGATGCACTGCAATATTTTGGGGTCTATGGTTTTGTTCTGTTCCCCCTGGAGGCTGTGACCCCCCTTTTCCTACCCTAAAATTGCTCTTTCTTGCCTCGTTGGTGGTTAGCCCCCCCCTTTCCCTTCCCTTCCCGTCTGCTCCTTGCCCATAAAGTTAAATATATATTTTTAGGGCAAAGGCTGTATCATTGCACTGATATTTGTTGGTTCCCCTTTGGTCTCCTAGCCCGTTTCTGTTCCTCTTTGGTTTAGCAATGCAAATGCTTCAGGATCTTGTATGTTGGACATTATTATTATTATTATTATTTTTTCTGTTACAGTTATTTATATAAAATAATTTATCAAAAAGGAAAACTTTAAAAAAAATTAATCTAGTCTGTCTTGGAACTTGTTTACCTTGAAATTACTGGAATCTAAATGTTTGAAAGTGTTGAAGCACAAACATGTATCATCTCTGTATATCTGTTCTTCTGTACTAAAGCACTCGAGTGACTAAATAAAAGCGATCTCCATCCCTAGTGCAACTGGGGCTGTGCTCTGCTGCTCCCTCAGGCCCAGGAAAACAGGGAAAAGGCATGGGAAAATATTCCCTCCAACCCCAAGGGAGGTCTCCTGGTGTGGTGATGCTAAACTCCCCGTAGGAGAGGCTTTGGGAAGGAAAATCAGCACACGAGTCATCCAACTGCATTTATTTCCTTCAAAAATAGGTGATTTCTTCGTACAAAATACCAGCCCAGTGGCTCTGCTGGATGTTAAAAAATAGGGGGTAAGGAAAAAACCCCCAACATTTGGTCCTGGCTACTGCATTTGGGATAATTAACCACACTTTCCACATGCTCCCATCACACCCTGCCTGTGCTGGAGGAGTCACAGCTTCCAGCTTGGAGCACGAGCATGAGCAGAGGCAACCAGAGACACATAAAACCTCTTTAAAATCCCCCAAACCTCTTTTAAATCCCCCAAACCCAGCCCTCTCACCCCAAAAAAGGAGGAGGAGACAGCCCCATTCCCAACCCCTCTGGGCCCATGTCAGGATCAGGCTCAGGAGGAGCTTGGAAGGCTCCAAGACCTGAGTCCCTCACTGATGCCCCCTCCTAATGTGGGTATTTGTACAACAAATAAAAGAAAAATAAATACATTTGACACTGGCACTTCAGGTAGGTCCTACAGATAAACACAGGTTGAGGTGCTGGGGGTGGAGCAGGGGGTTTGGCTGGACCCATCCCAGGAAAAGCTGCCCCAACCACATCCTTTTTCCTAAAAAATAGGAATTAACTCCTTCGAAACCCAGCTGGGAAGAATAGGGGCTCCACAGCCCCACACCTGCTTTGGTCCCAGCAGGTGACTTTTCCTCCACCAGCCCAGGTTCCCTGAGGATCTCAGGGGGAAAACCTCAAATCCTTCATTTTATTTTCTGCCTAGATGATGCTGTGGGTGGCCACATCCAGGGATGACCAGAAAAAAACCCCCACAAATGCCCTAGGGGTTGTGCTGGAAATGCAAATCAGAATATTTATATATATGTATCTGTAGAAAGATATATCTATAGAATCAGCTAGAGATCTGGACATACACAGATCTATTTATATCTGTCTCTCTAGATACAGACATAGAACTAAATATAGATATGCCTATATCTAGATATATCCATTTATAGATACACATATATCACCCATTACAGGTCATCAATCATCACTCCAAAGAGTGATTTAGCTGCTTACTAGCTAAAAAATTCACATAAAAAACATTAAAAAAAAAATTTCCCCAGGGAGGATCCCGCTGGGTTCAAGTCCAAAGGCAGAGGGCACAGGGCACAGCCCCCTGAGGAGGCCTGGAGGCTGGGAAAGGGGTGGGATAGGGAACCCCAGGGAATGCCAGGGAATTCTGCCCACACAGGCACAGAGGTAAACACAGCTGCCAAGGGGGCTCGACCCACACGAGGTCAGAGCACCCCTGTAAGTGCTCAGGGTGGCCACCAGCCTGGGGGGACACGGGGCCACCCCGCTGCTCCCAGGGGATGGTGCTGCAGAATGCTGGGGACTGCTGCCTAGCCTTCCCCCCTCCTGCAGCCTGGGGCGTCCTGGAGACAGACAGACAGACAGACGGACAGGCCGTGCAGGGACTGCAGGGAGAGCGGGAGGGAGATGGGAGCCAGGGCAGGAGCCCCTGGAGGCACCTCCGGCCCTGCTGGCCCCAGGTTTGTCATGGAGCACGCAGTGAGGGACACTGAGGGTCCGTCCCCTCTCCTGGCGGCACGGGGGGTCTGGAGGTACCTCTGTCCCTGCTGGCCCCAGGTTTGTCATGGAGCACGCAGTGAGGGACACTGAGGGTCCGTCCCCTCTCCTGGCGGCACGGGGGGTCTGGAGGTACCTCTGTCCCTGCTGGCCCCAGGTTTGTCATGGAGCACGCAGTGAGGGACACTGAGGGTCCGTCCCCTCTCCTGGCGGCACGGGGGTCCGGAGGGGCCGGCGGGGCCCTCAGAAGAGGCAGGAGCCGCGCAGGCCCCGCGGCCGGCCCAGCTCCGCGGCCAGCGCCCGGCTCATGCGGCTGGTGGTCAGCCTGACGCTCTGGGCAGCCTCCACAGCCCGGCCCAGGGACCAGTTCAGCTCCTCCAGCTCATCCAGGTCCAGGCTCAGGCAGCGGTGGTGGCCCCGGGGCCGGGGGGGACGCTCTGCCTGCCGGGGACCCACAGGGATACCGAGAGGGACCCCGGCCAGGGCTGGGGCTGAGGTAGGAACTGCTGGGGAGCAGTAGCTGGGAAGAAGAAGGGACACGGGCTCTGTGGTGGGGTCTGTGCCACCACTCCACCTTATTTCCACCCCTTTTCCCATCTCCTCCATGCCCACCCCACAGCACCACCCCCTAAACACAGCACCCCCCCAGAGGAGCTGGTGGCAGTGTCACCGCACAGCAGATCCCTGAGGTGGGGACAACCCCTCCTCGGCTCCCCCTCCATCCCTGGGGGATGCTGAACCCCCGGGCCCCCTGCCAGCCCCAGGGCATCCTTACAGCATGGAGGGCACGTAAGGCACGAGGGGGACGGGTGCCAGGCAGACGGTGGCAGCGGTGGCAGCAGGGGGGGCTGCCAAGTACCAAATTCCGGGTTGCTCCGGCTTCTCGGCTCCAGTGTGGGGGCCTGGGGGACAGGAGCCACCAGGGCCACGCTCTGCTGCAGAGAGAAAGGTGGTTAGATGTCCCCATGGGGGTTTGGTGTCCCCAGGGGTGCACATCGAGTGGCAGCCCCAGTGCCATCACCCCCTGTGCCACACTGGGTGGGCACAGACCCCAGGCATCGTCAGGGGGCTGAGGTTGTTCCTTGTCCCACCAGCCAGCCCCCATGCAGGGAGGAGCTGTGCCAGGCACTTGTCACCCACCGTGTGTGGCTGTGTCCCTGCTGCCCGTGGGTGCCCGGCAGGTGGGGCAGGACGTTCTCCTGGGGGTGCTGTGCTGGGGCTGCCGGGAGGTGTCACCTCCCCCAAACGCAGCTGTGGAGAGAGGACATCAGGAATGTCCCATCCACTGCCAGCCAGGGATGGTTGGAAAGAGCTGAGTGATTTGGGGGGGATGATGAGATGGGGGGTTCCCTGCAGGGAAAGGGGGGGTCTGCAAAGGTGGGCTCTGCACTGGCATCTGGGACAGGGCTGGGGACAGGTGACACTGCTCCCGGTGACGCCTGGAAGCCCAGGGAATCCCAGCAATCCCAGGGAATCCCGTGATTTTTCTGCCCACACAGACACAGACAAACACAGATGCCAAGGGGGGCTTGACCCGTGCAGGACCCCCTCGAGGTCAGGACATCCCCAGAGCGGCCCAGGTTGGTCCCCCCGGGGGCAGTGGGGTCTGGCCAAGGGACAGTGAGGAGAGCCTCAGGCCATGAGGAATGGCTTTGTCTGTCCTCTCCCTAAGCCTCTCCAGTTAATGAATTAAGGTCATTAGCAGCTATTAGAGGTGGTAGGGAGGGCTGGAAGGGCCTGTGGGCCACTCACCTGATGCCGTCCTGCCCCTGTGACATCGGGGACACACCGAGGTGCCCGGCTCTTCTCGGGGTGCCGGGGTGGCACGTGGTGTCCCCGCCTGGTACCGTGTCCCTGCCAAACCCCAGCGTGAGCATGGCCAGGGTCTCCATGGTGGGGGCGGCCACCTACAGCCCCACCACCGACCGCCACCAGCACCCACCTGCGTACTGTCCCCGGAATGTCACCGCCCCCGGGGACTTCCCAAGGTGCTTCCGCAGGGCGGGGGGTGCCCGGGGCCCGGCGGGCAAGGGCTCTGACTCGGAGGCTGCGGCGGAGGACAGGGAAGGAGGGTGGCATCCGCTGGGACCGAGCTCCAGACCTGCAGGACCCGCCCTGGGCTGAGCACTGCGGGGGCCGTGGGACCACCAGCACCTGGTCCCCACGGTCCTGCAGCCCCACCACATCCTGCTGCGTTTGGGGAGGGCAAGTGGCACGCAGGGGGAGCGTGTCCCCTCTGTCCCCACGCCGGTGGGGTCCCACTTACCGAGGTCCAGCTCCGGCTTGTCCCGTGGCAGAGATGCCGACCTCGCCCTCCGCGTCGGTGTGACCCCGGGGGCCACCCTGCCCCGCACCGGGGGGCTGGGCTCCCTGCACAGGGGACAGAAATACTGTCACCACCTCCACAGGCTGAGGCTGGGGGTGTCCCCACGCTGCCCCCCACACCCCCCAGGTCTCCCCTGCCACCTACCCCGAGGGTGCTGGGTCCTGCGGGGCCGATGGTCCGCTGGCCACCGGCTGCCTCCTGGCCGAGGTGACAAGAGGAGCGGCTTTTCCCTCGGGATGGCTGCGGGAGCGGAGCAGGCTCTCCTCCAGCCTCCGCCGCAGCCGCCACACCTCGTCCTGCAGCGCCCGGATGGCCTGGCTGCCCCAGGACACATGTCCCGCTTAGGGGGGCTGCAGCCAGCAGGGACCCCAGCAGTGCTGCTGGCCCTGGGGGAGCATCAGCGCCCCCCTCCCCATCCCACCACCGGCACCCAGCAGCTGGGACCCTCCCCAAAACCAAGCCTGGGCTGGATTGGGCTGGGGTCCAGTGCCCTGTGGGTGCCTTTGGGGGCGTCCCTGTGTCACCCAGGGGGGTCTGGCCTGGTTTGGGGCGGTGGGACACAGCCACTCACTCGCGCTCCAGACGGGAGCCCAGCAGGTCACAGTGAGCCGGGTCGAGGGATGGCAGGTCGGGGGACAGGAGGGTGGGGGATGGCGTTTCGGGGGAGGGCAGGGGGCTGGTTGGGCTCCTGGCCATGGCTGGGGGGTGGCCACCGGCACTGGCACAGCTCCTGTCCCCCACCTCCGAGTCCGTGTGAGCTGGGGAGGAAGGGGAGCACAGTGAGCTGGGATCAGAGAACAGAGACTGGCACACACCTCCCTCCAGGGAGGGTGACACCAGCACCACATGGAGGTCTGGGAACCTCAAAAACCTGAGCCAGGGCCCCCCAGATCTCTCTCCCTCGCCGAGTCCTGTGTACTCACGGCCATCAGCGTCGGGGTCCGGCCCCACCTCGCTACCGGCGCTCTCGGCCCAGCGAGGGGGGGAGCTGCTCTGAGAGGGGCTGCTGGGGGGCAGCTGGGCTCCCCCTGTGCCCCCCGGGGGGTAGATGCCCATCAGTGCTCTCTCAGAGGGAAGTGGGGTCGTCTGTCTCTTCCGTGGGGTACGGAGGCTGCTGGGGATGGGGACGGAAGGTCCCAGAGAGCCCGGAGCCCTGGGGAAGGGACGGGTCATGCGGGCAGCCCCCAGGGCTCCCCCAGGCCATGGGCACTCTGACATCTCCAACCCTGCTCCCCACACCCTCAGTGCCTCTCCCACCATCCCTGCTCCTCTTCAGCGCCCCAAATCCCGCAGGCAGGGCCGTACCCTGGGCCGGGGGGATGGTGCTCGGGGGTGTGCACGGGGGGTGACACCCTGCTGGCCTCCGAGCCCACGAAGCCACTGTCGGTCTCTGGGGACACGATGCGCTGCTCCTGCAGAGGCACGGGGACAGCAGGGTCGGTGCCCAGCAGCACGGGAGGCTCTGGGGGGGCTCTCAGGTGGGGACCCGCAGTCCTAGAGACTCACCTTGTGGGGCCCGTGCTGGGTGGCACTGCTGCCTGTCCCACCGAGGGACAGGGGCACCCGTGGTGGCCCAGGGACCCCCAGGGGGGGCTTGGCAGAGGCTGGTGGCTCCTCAGGGGCGGCAGGAGAGCGGTGGCCCTGTATGCCCTCCAGGTTTGGGGGTTCTCTGGGGGGAAGCGTCGCAGTTCTTCTCTGTGGGAGGTGCCTGTGGGAAGGGGATGGAGCGGGAATGATGGGGAAGAGCAACCCCAGACATGGGGAAATGCCCTGGTCCAGCTCTGCCATGGGGGCCGTTAACCCCGAGGTAAAACTGGAGACCTGATGTCAAACCTCCTGCTCACCCCCGCCTGGGGGCCCGACCTCCACAGCACTTACAAGGGCAAGGGCTCGAGGTTGGGCCCCTCCTCGAGTGACCGTGTCCTGCAGGGGACCTTGCTGGGGCCACCGTCCCTTGCCGTGGGTGCATCCACCTCCTCCTGGGACCCGCTCCCCGCCAGGCTCAGCCGCTCCAGGCTCAGCGACTCCGGCAAGGACTTGAAGTGCTTGTACCTGGGGAGACACGCGGACAGGAGCAGGTGGCTTTGGGGACATGCTCCGTGCTCGTGTCTCCCCTGCCCCACTGTGAGGGCACTCACTGCTCCAGCAGGTCCCCGAAATCCTCCTCCACTTGGCGCTGCTTGTGCCAGAGGGGCCAGGGCAGCCCCCCTGCCACCCCCTCGCTGTCCCCTGCTGTCCCCCGAGGATCCTCCACCAGCGCAGGGCTCTGTGAGCACACCACAAGGGGGTGAGAGGGATAAGCCCCCATAAATGCAGTGGGGTGGGGAACCTTCGCACCCCAGCTCACCTCGGGGCGTGAGGAGTGAGCGGCTGGCGGTGGGGATGGGGCTGGGGGGCAGCGGGTCTGCGGGGGGGGCTGCGGGAGGGACTGCGGGGGGGGCTGCGGGAAGGGCTGAGGGAGGGGCTGCCGCCTGCCCCCCGGCTCCAGCCGATCCTTCAGCCCCTCCAGGCGCAGCCCCAGGCGGTAAATCTCCCCTTCCACTGCTCTGCAAGACACCAGCCATCAGTACAGGAGGGACAGCTACTCCCCGGGGACTCTCCGGGGGCTCTGGGGAGAGGGTGGCAGGGGCATCGCGCACGTACCGGTCAGGATCAAACCCCGCCGCAGCCTCCGGGAGCTGCTGCCGGCCCCGCAGGTATTCTCGCTCCAGTGCATCCTGCGCGTCCTTCAGCATCCTCATCCTCTGCGGCACAAGAGCGGTGTCCGGGCCTGTCCGCTGCGCCCCGGGCACCCCCCGTGGTCCTGCCGCCCCCCTGGCTGGGGTCCGGGAAGGGACTGACGCACCTGGAGCTGTTCCGAGGGTGTGGGGGTCCCTGCACGCACCCAGCTTTCGAAGGATTCCACCTGGCCGGGGTTGTACGGGCTGAGCCCGGCCCTGCTGTACCCGCCCCGCACCCCACAGACCCCCCCACAGAAAACACCCCAGGGCTGCTCCAGCGCGATCCCGCACTGCAGCCCCCTCCCCTCCCCTCCCCTCCCAGACCTCCTCCGCAGCTGCCCCCCCAGCCTATCCCTATAGCTCCCCCGCAGAACTCCCCCCAAATCCCTCCCTGCAGCCCCCACAATCACTCTCCCCAAAAGCCCTTCTCCATGCAACCCACTCGAAGCCCCCCTCCTCACAGCTCCCTGTTCCTGCACCTCTCCACGCCCCAGCCCCCCAGCAGCCCCCCCGGTCCTTACCTGAGCCTGCAGCCTGCGGCTCTGCCCCGCCAGGGCCCGGGTGAGCCGGGGGCCGGGGCAGCAGCACGGCCCGGGGCAGGTGGGGCAGCCCCCCCCGGGCGGAGGAGGGGACCGAGGTTGGGGTGAACCCCCCTGCTCTGACGGTCCCGGGGCTGCAGCTGCGAGAAAACACGAGGACAAGTGACACTGCAGCAGCGGTGACACCAGCGTGGGGAAGGGGCTGTGGGGGACAATCCCCCCAGAATAGGAGCAGGAGGGCCGTGAGCCAGGCAGGGGACACGGATCAACACACCTGCGAGGTGTGGGGCTGTGGGATGTGGATCAACACACCTGCACCTGGCGAGACTGAGGCTGTGGCCGGGGCTGTGGCCGTGCCGAGAGCCGCTGTCCGTGCCTGCGGGATGCTCAGGGTCATCACTCGGCTCCCGGTGGCCACGGTGCCCATGGCGAGGCTGCGGCTGGGCTGTGGCGGGTCGGAGAACAGGCTCACCTGGGCAGGGAGAGCGGGTTTAGGCAGCCAGCCTGCACCCCGAGCCACCCACCGTGCCCCGGGGCACCCTGAAGCACCTCACGGGCACAGCAGTGGGTGCGGTGAAGGTGGGGACACGCGTGCGGGGGGCGGTTGGCACAGCCCTGCCTCAGTTTCCCCACCCACGCGGTGACAGAGGTGACACGGGGACGCGCTTCCTGCCATCTCAGAGATGTGCCCCGCCATTCCGGGGACAATCCGGCACAGCCACCGCCCTGGCACGGAGGGGACGCTGCCAGGCGAGGGGTGAACGATACTCTCCGGGCTGCTGTGAGCTCTGCGGTGGCCTCAACCCCCCTCCCTGGGCTAAGACCGCTCAAACGCAGCTCCCCGGGAGGAGGAAGAGGAGGGGGGCCAGGGGACAAAGGCACAGCACATAACCTCAGGGAAGGGGAGCAGAGAGGGGAACCCCCCCAGGCATCCCGAGCCCCCACCCACCCTGGCACCCAGGCGCAGCTGGTCGATGGTGTTCTCAGCCTCGGCGTACTTGGTCAGCAGCTTGTGGTAGTCGTCCTGCGGAGAGGGGACACCAGTGGGGGACAGCACGCGGCACGGGGATGCCCGAGGGGTGGGTGCTAAGGGGGGGAGGCAGCCCTGTGTGGGGACAGCACGGAGGGGGAGTCCCATGGATGGGGTGCAGGAACGCCCCCTCTAAAACACCCGACCCCTCTGTGCAGATGTGACCCCCGTATCTCTGCGTGGGGAGAGCCCCCTCTCCTCCCAGGGAGAAAAACATCCTGAGGGTGACAAGCTCTGTGGGGGTGACCGCCATCCCGGGGGGACACCACGAGCACCCTGTCCCCAGGCTGAGCACTGCCCACATCCCCGCTCCTTCCCTCCTCGGCAGCTCCATGCAGGACGGGGAAGGCGCGACAAGCACCACATCCCCATGGGGGTCCAGAGACAGTGACACCCCCATGTCCCCCGCACGCCCTGCTCCCCCCACCCTGGAGACCCTCCCAGCACGGCCCTGTGGCTGAACGGGGGGAGCTGGGCGTTACCTGGAGCTGCTGCACCAGCGCCGTGGCTTGTCTGGGGGACCTGAACTCCTGCGGCAGCCCGGCCGTGCTGGGGGGCTGCGGGGCCGCCCCCTCCCCGCTGCTCAGCAGCACCTCCCGTACGATTTCGGCCGGGGATTTGAAGCCGATGGGGCCGCGGGGGCGGGCGGGCAGCACCCGGCCCCGGGGGGGGCGGTAGCTCTGGTCGAACTTCACCCGCGCCTCCACCTTGGAGAGGTCGGGCAGGGGGTGGTTGAGGCGCCCTCGGCCGTACTGGGTGCCCTCGGTGCCCGTTCCCGAGGGATCCTTCATCCCCTTGGCACCCGTTCGCCTCCGGGGGCTCAGGGACCGCGACTGCCGTGCGGGCTTGGGGGGCACCACCGCGGGCGCTGCTTTCTTGGGCACTCGGGATCTGCCGTGCCCCTGTGGTGCCGCGGGATTCCCGGCGCCCCGGGGCTGCCCGGAGGGTGCCAAGCCAGCAGGTGCCATCGCTGTGCCAGGGACACGCTCGGGGCTGGGGCCATCGGTGGAGAGCTGCACGGGGAGGCTCCCTCTCGGGCTCCACTCCTGCCTGTGCCCCCCGATGGTGTCCCCGGCCGTGCCCCAGCCCCGGTGCTGGCTGGACGGGGTGCCAGGGCCAGGGCTGGTGTCCGAGAGCGCTGAGGTGTCCCCCCAGTCCGTGCTGCAGCCCCGGGGCTGGCACAGAGCCCGGCCGTCCCTCATCGCCTCGGGGCTGTCGCTGGAGCCCGAGCCCCAGCGGCCCCCGGAGGACAGCTCGGGGTAGGGGTCCCCATCGCTTTCTGCCCCCCAGGGCCCCTCGTCCCCCCCGGAGCTGCCCCGCTCCTCGTCCTCCTCCTGCCGCCGATGCCATCGCCCCTCCTCTGCCGGGGACCCCTCCTCCAGGTCCTCACTGTCACCTGCAAAACACCGGCACCGCGGGGCTGTCGCCACGTACACCCAGCCGGTGCCCCCGGCCCCCCCGGCTCCAGCAGCTCCTGGGACATTGGGGACCACCCCTTCTGGGCAGGACTCACCCCCCGGTGGGCTCCTGGCACCCTCCCCCAGGCCGATGACCCCATCCTCGTCCATCCGCCTTTCAAAGTCGTCTTCTTCCTCCTCCTCCTCCTCCTCCTCGCCCTGCAAGCGCGTCAGCTCTGTTTGTGTCCAGCGCAGCCATGGTGCCGGGCTGGCCATGGCCGCGGGCGCGCCGGGCCCTCACTTGTGTCGCTTCATGGCCCGGCGGCCGTGGCGGCGGGCTGGGGACCTCCTTGTCGCGAATGTAGGTCACAGCATCGCCGCCGCGTCCTGGGGGGGGCCGGGGGAGAGGGAGGGATGCTCAGCGGGACATGGTGGGCTCTGTCTGAGGTGTCTCCCCCACGCTGGCAGGGTCTCCCCTGTCCCCCAAATCCCGGGGACAAAAGCAACCGCTGATGACAGGGGGGACACCCTCGGATCAGACCCCCCCCACTCTGCATCCCACCGCAAAGCTGGAGCTGCCACATCTCTGCCAGCCGTGAGGTCCTCGTGGGGAAGGGGCCCCTCAGGGCCACCCCAAAAGGTTTCCCACCCCGGGAACACCCAGCCCATGCTGGCACCCTGTGGATGTCACCCCAGCTGGGCAGCCACACCCTGGGGACCACCGACAGTGCTGGGGAGGCAGGAGCACCCCAAAGACCACTCTGGATGTGGGGTCAGAGCAGAGACCTGACACAAATTCCCCCGATGATCCCAAAGCATGAGCTCCCCCCTCACCCTCACCCGGGGTTTCCACCAGCAGCTGAAGAAACGCCGGAAGCCAAAACCCCAAATGTGGGGTGTGGCAAGAAAGGCCACGGGGTTTTCCAGCTAGGGTCCCCTCTGCTGGATTGGAGCCCCACAAGCACAAATTTTGGCCTGGGGGGCCAAACCACCAGTCCCATGCAGGGGACACTCACCCTGTACCAGCAGCCGTAGGACATCCCCATCACCGTGACCCCGTGGGGACTCCTGAGCCCCCCGAAACCTTCCTGTGCCTGTGGGGCAGCCGAGCTTTTGCAGAAGGAGGAAATGATGTTTCCTGCAAGTTTGCAGGTGGCCACAGACGTTTAAACCCCATCCTGCCCTGCGCAGTGGGGGCTGAACCCTCTTCCTGCAGCATTTTCTATCAAAACCTTTATTTTTTAATCCAGTTCAGAGCAAAATGCTGTAGGAAGAGAGGGGAGGGAGATCCCTGGGACCATCAGCAGTTGGCCCAAAAAACATCAGCACGAGGATGTCCCAGGAGACCTAAAATTAAGCTTTAAACCCCCAAAATTCAGCTATCCTTGGAAATTCCCCCAGATTTCCAAAGGGAGGGTGCAGCTGGCCCCATCCTGGGATGCTGCTCACACTCCCAGCGATGCTGTGGCTGCACCCAGGCACTGTGGCCTGTCTTGGCACATTCACAGGCAGCCAATTAAGCCAGCTCGTTAATGTGTAATTAGTGGCACACAGAGGACAGCTTGACGAGCTAATGAAACCACAGCACGATCCCGGGGGTGGTTGTTCTTAGCCAGAGGGTGCTGCGGTGATTTTGGGGTGCTGCTGACTCAGGAATGGTGGGGATGAGGAGTAAACCTATCCACAGCACCCACATGCTCTGGGAAAAGTCTTCTCATCCCCTCCCAAGCCTCTGTTCTGCAAATTCCTTGGGTGTTTGTGAGGTTGGAGGTTATTTTCCAGCACCACCTGGAATCAAGGGCATCATCCTTGCACCAAACTTGCACCCAGCCCTGCCTGCATCCTTGGGGCATTCCGAGCAGGAGCAAACCCCAAAGCATCCCTTAGGGTCTTGCAAGCTTCCTGAGGGGTTTGCCTAAGGTTTCCCCCTGCTTCACTGAGTGGATAACTCCATTCCCCACACCTGGAGATGCTCCACAGCTTCTCCTGCCACTGGGAAGGACAGGGCTGCCCATGCGATTCTTCAGACCTGAGCTACTGAAACCAAAGAGGGATTTTGGCTTTAGCTCCACCCTGAGCTGGGATGTTTCCAGCCCCAAGTCCTTACACACATCCCAGAGATCCCCACCAAGTGCCTCCCATCCCACCTGGAGCCCTGTGGGATGCCAGAGCCATGAGGAGCCCCAAATACCACGGCCAGGATTCCCCAGGAGAGTGCTGCGTGAAAGGAGCCTGGGTGTAGGAACGTGCTTTCTGTTCACAGAGTGACCAAATTATTCTTTGCCTACTTAAAAAGGCAAAAAGCCCAAAATTTTCTCTCCTTAATTTGGTAAAAAGACACTTCACCAGACCTTGAGAACTTCACCTCAAACCTGGGGCTGCCCAATTAGACAAAGGCCAAAAAGTCCCACCTAAGCAATTCACTAAAAAAAGAAGAGAACAAAGGAAATAATTGCTTTTGTGGAGTGTTTTAACAAAAACAAAAACCTCTTACCCCTAAATCAGGTTTTCTCTATAAGAGCTTTATTATTTTGCCTTTTATTAAAACTGTTTCTGTTTCCAACAATACCTCAAAAACCATTCTACTAATTTTATACCATTAAAAGTAACGAAGGTATCTCAAGTGTAATAAATTCTCTAAGAGCTCATAAGACCTAACTCAAAAAACCCCATCACCTGGGGGGCCTGTTCTCTTGGGAAGAAGGGGGTTAAAACATTCCCAACCCATTTCTGGTGTTTCTTTAACCCCATCCCAGGCAAGGGATGGGGATTTTGCATCTCTTGAAGGAGGCCATGGCTGTCACCCGTTTCTGAGCAGTGGTTCCCCCATGCACAGCCCACAGCAGCTGCACTCTGCAGGAGCCACTTCCAAACCAAGCCACAGTTATTGCTTTCCCAGAAAATCCCTCTGCTGATGGTCATGGTGGCAAGAGCAAAAAAAAAATCTCAGATTCTTTTCTCCCCTCTAAGTGATTTTCTCACTCTTATGGGAGCACAGAAAAGCTTGAAAAATGATGTGGCTTCGTGCTCAGCAGCCACAAATCAAACAGAAACAATCCCAAATGTGTGTGCAGAAATATATCCATATATTTTAATTTTCCTCTTGGAAAGCCAGGATTTTTGCAACACGCAACTGGGAAAAAAGCTAAAAATAAATTTAAAAACCTCAGCTAGAAAACCCTGAACTCTGCTCTGCCCCAGCCCCTCAACCTCTCTCCTGCCCTACAAATCCCAGCCAGGGCTGTCCCAAATTGTGGCTCAGGGCAGAGGGGTTCAGCTGAGGGAGGGATGCTGCCAGCAGTGCTGGGTGCTGCCAGGGGTCTGTCTGTCCCTCCAAGCCCCCGATCCTTTCTGCAGGCAGCGATCCCATCCCTGTCCCGATTGCATCCCTGCTCTGATCCCATCCCTGCTCTGATCCCATCCCTGCCCCGATCCCATCCCTGTCCCGATCCCATCCCTGCCCCGATCCCATCCCTGCCCCGATCCCATCCCTGTCCCGATCCCATCCCTGCTCTGATCCCATCCCTGTCCCGATCCCATCCCTGTCCCGATCCCATCCCTGCTCTGATCCCATCCCTGTCCTGATCCCATCCCTGCTCCGATCCTATCCCTGTTCTGATCCCATCCCTGTCCCGATCCCATCCCTGCCCCGATCCCATCCCTGCTCCACTCCCTGCCCGCGGCAAAGACCGAGGTGTGAGGCTGAGCCCGCCCAGCTCATCCCGTGTGGGCAGGGGAGCAGCAGCCATCAAGGCCAGCACGAAGCCATCGTGGCTCCTGGGTTTATCAGTGGTGACAGCAGAGGAGACAGGAGCATCCTCCGCCCCAGGGCTCGCTCGGTGACACAGGAGGGGGGGACAGGGCTGCTGTCACTCTGCCTTCACTGCCTTGTCAACCCCGGGCAGAGCAGGGGGGATGGGGGGGCTCTACACCCCACACCTCCATCCCCACATTCTCTGAGTGATGTGGAATTACCTTCCTGCCCTGTGTCCTAAAATCCCTTGCCTGGGATGGGTTAAAGCCCCTCCTGCACATCTGTGCACATCTGGGATGCAGGGGGGGCTTAACCCCGTCCCAGGCAAGGGATGGATGTTTTGCATCTCTTTTAGAGAGGTTTGAAGGAGGCCAGAACGGCCTCGGGCTGAAACTTGGCAAGGGATGTCTGCGCTCCAGGAGGGAGAAATTCCTGGTGTATAAGCCCTTTTTTTAAAGCCCACAGAGCCCCGTTTTTATAGGCATGAAAGAGGGCAGAGAAGCGGAAACGCTGCGTTCTTAGTTTGCATTATTTCCTACTAGAACAAGGGAGGGACCATCACAGCGAGGAAGAGTCTGACGAATCTCCCTCATCCCCTGAAAGCACACGCCTGTCACCATCACAGCAAAGCCCACGTGTCACCCCAATTCCGGCAGCTGGAGGGGCCATGTCCCCCTCCAGCCCCCCATACCTGCACATCCCCACGGAGAGGCATCAAACACCATGGAAATGTCATTTTCCCAGCACTTGCACCGAAGCAAAGCCCCAGGACGTGACAGAGAACTCCTCTTTCCTCCCTCCTCCCTGGCACTTCCTGTCCTCGCTGGGGACACCCCGGTGCACCCCCGGGCCGAACCCCCGCAGGGCCGGGGGCGGATGGCCGCCATGCCCTGAAGGACAGACAGACAGCCTTAATCCTCGTCTGGAGGGCGCTGCCGCTGTCGGTGCCACGGAGATCCCTTCTTAGCACAGGGCAGAGAGGCGGCGGGGACACGGCCGGGGGATTGTGCTGGGGTGAACCAGCCACAGCTTCCCCGTGCCACGGCCTCAACCCCCACAGCAAAGAACTGCTCCCCTATATCCCATCCAACCCTTCTCTTTGTCAGTTTGAAGCCATTCCCTGCGTCCTATCCCTCCATCCCTTGTCCGAAGTTCCTCTCCAGCTCTCCTGGAGCTCCTTCAGGCACTGAGAGCGGCTCTGAGCTCTCCCTGGAGCCTTTTCATCCCCATCTTTCCCAGCCCGTACGGGCAGTGCCTGCCCTGCCGCGCTCCCCGCCTGCCCTTGAACTTTAAGAAGCGATTTAAGCCCTGCCCGGAAGGTACCGAGAGGCTGCGGCTGAGCACGGGACACCCGCGGGCACCAGCGGCTGCCATGAACACGGCTGCCCTTTAAATAAAACACGGAACTGAAGCTGAACGCTGCCCCGGCGACTTCCTCGGAGGAGCCGCCGGCAGCTCCCGGCCCCGCAGCCCCCGCCGAGCCCCGGCCGTGCCTCCGAGCCGCCTCCGCAGCCCCTGACGAAACCCTCGCGGAATCCTCCGGCCCCGGCGGGGAGGAGGCACCGCCAGAAGAAAAGTTCTGACAAGTTTCCTCGGGGCCACGAAGGCTGCGCTGGCGCGGGGAGGACACGCCTCGGCCGGGAGCGGCGTGTCCCGCATCCCCCGCCGTGTCCCGCATCCCCCCGCCGTGTCCCATGTCCTCGGCCGCAGGGACCCCGCCGGGGCTGGGGGTGCCCCCGCTCCGCCCAGGGACTCCAGCAGCTCCCGCCTGCGAGCCAGCCCTGCCCGAGCCGGGCTTAGCTGAGCCGGGCTCAGCAGAGCCGGCAGCTCTGGATGCGGCCCCGGGATGGGGCCCGCGGGCTGCGCCTCCAGCTGTGGCTCCGCCGGCGCCCTGGGGGTCCTCTCCTTCCTTCCAGCTGCGGCAGGCGGCTGCAGGGAGCAGCCCAGCCATTCCCGGCCCCCTCGGGCACAGCTGGGGCACATCTGGCCCGAGGGCACCGCTGGAGCGGCGCCCTCACCCCGCGAGCGCCGCGCTGCCCACCTGTAGGGAGGGCCCGGCCGGCACCGCCTCGGCCGGCGCTGGGCGGCTCCGGTCCCGATCCCGATCCCCGTTCTGCTCCCAGTCCTGGTCCCGGTCCCGGTCCCGGTCCCGATCCACCCCGGCCCGGCCCCGCCGGACAAAAGCGCGGCCCGCGGCGCCAGGGGGCGTGGCCTCCCCTTATTAGCATACCCACTGCACTCCGCCAATCCGCGCGCGGAGCAGGAGGTCGTCAGCATAAACCCTGCCCATCTTTTATTTGCATACCCCGCGGCTGACGGCCAATCAGAGCCGCGGCTGAGGGACTCTCATTGGCATAATTTATGCAGCGCGGGCACCCCCTGGCGGGGCGCTGCCCATTCCCGGGATGGGGATGGGGATGGGGATGGGGATGGGGAAGGGAAGGGAAGGGAAGGGAAGGGAAGGGAAGGGAAGGGAAAGGAAGGGAAGGGAAGGGATCCATGGGATGGATGATCCCAAAGATCCTTGGCAGGGATTCAGATGAGAATGGGGAAGGAATGGGGTAGGAATGAGGAGTGATTGAGATGGGAAAGAATGAGGTGGGATAGAATGAAATGGGGATAGGACTGGGCATGGGATAGGATGGGAATAAGGACTGGATGGGTCAGGGATGGGATGGGATGGGATGGGATGGGATGGGATGGGATGGGATGGGATGGGATGGGATGGGATGGGCACAGGGCATCTCCTCACCATGACCACCACTGCACTCCCACCCACCCTGCCAGCCCTGGGAAGCTCCCAGGATATTAAGGAAAATATCCTGGCACCCCTGCCCCTTCCTACCCCCTCATCCCAGCCCCAAAGCACCCCCCAAGCGCAGCCTTTTTTCTACCCTGATAGATTTATTGAAAAATTAAAAGCACAAGCTCTGTATATATAAATACAACGACATTGCCAGCGATTTACAAGGCCTCCGGTTGCTCTCTCTGCATCCCCACCCGTGGCTGGCACCACCCACCTGGGCACCTTGGGGACCACCCAAAGGAGCAGCAACCCCCTGAAACTCCCTCCAGCCTGAGCCACGGGCCCACCTTGTTCTGTGTGTGGCACTCAAATGACAGCGGGGACACCCAGACCGTGCCATCCTCCTGCCCCGCTCACAGCCTGACCGAGGGGGAGAGGACATTCCCTACCCCAGAATGGACAGGGATGGAAACTTGAAGGGATGTGCCCGTTCTCAGCCTGCCCTACCCAGGCAGCGAGCCTGCAGCGGGCGCGGGGACATTTGGGGACAAGCTGGGGGTGTGTGCGCGTGCGGGGCCGTGCGCGCTGGGACGCTGCTGTCCCACCTCGGCGCCATCCTCCATCCCCATCCCAGCGCTGCCCATCAAAGCAGCGCTGCCCAAACCCCTCCCCTAAAGGGCGACGTTGAACTCTGTGACCAAGAAATCGATGTAGTCCTTTTCCTTCAGCTTAAAGGCCTCGGCGATGATGCGGGCGGCCTCCCGGTGCTCCTTTCCTCGCAGTCCTGTGCCGTTCACCTCCAAAATGACGTGTCCCACCTTCAGCTTCCCGCAGTTGTGTGCCGAGCCCCCCCGCTGCAGGAGAGAGAGGGGTCAGCTCATGTTCCCACCACTCCCTGCATCAAGCGGGGGGGGAAAAAACTGGGAGATATTTCATATCCGACGTGATGGATGTGAAATATTTCACTTTTTGGAGAGAGGGGATGAATTTGGCTTCTCCCCTGCTTGCTCCTGGAGCGTGATGCCAGCTGGGATGGCCAAGAATAACCAAGGCAGAGTCGGCTCTGCTTTTTTTTGCTGTAACTAACTTGAATTTTGCCCCAAGTAAACAGCAAATAGGGAGACAGCTCCAGAGGGCTCAATCCCCTGGCTCCCATCCACCATTCCCCCTCCTCAATCCCCCATCTGGCAGTCTCCAGACATCTGGAGACAGCAGCCAAGCTTTCACAGCTGCCCTGATCCCCTCGGAGATGTCTGGAGCACACAGCTGGCTCCCAGGAGGTGTGTTCTGGGATGGGATCATCCACGGGACACAGACGCCATGCTCAGCATGGCAGAATGGTGCCTGCGGAGGTGCAGGGCTGTAGGGGGGACAACCCCCAAAATCCCCCTGGCCACAGCTCCAAGGCTTTGCCCAGCCTGCCCAGGGAGGAGAGGGATGGGATGGGATGGGCTGGGATGTGCACGGAGCTGTCCCATCCCAGCTGCCCTACCTGGATGGTGACGATGCGGGGCAGCGGCTGCCGCGTGTTGGCACCGCCCTCGATGGCGATGCCCAAGGTGGGAGCGCTCTTGGACACCCGGATCAGACACGACGTGGGCTCCAGGAGCCCGGGCTGTGGGGACAGATGGCAGCACAGCTGAGGGGGCCTGGGCACCGTGTGCCAGCCATGCTCCCTCTGCCAGGGCCCCACAGCAGCCAGGGACATGCTGGCTGCCACCACGGAGGGACAGACAGAGCCCTGCAGCTGCTTTCTGACTCCTGATCTAAAATCCCAACTCTGGGTAGAGTTGGAAGGGAAACTCTGGGAAGGAGCAGAGCAGCTCTCTGCCTGCCTGCCTGTGTCCTTCACCCTCACCACCACCAGAAACCCTCTGAGTTATGTCTGATACCCACTGCCACCTTCCCTTTGGGTGACAGGTGACTTCACTCATGCGACTTGTGGATGTCCCTTTAGAGCCAGGAATTCCCTCACGACCCAGGTAGCTGCTGGCTGGAGCTGGGAGGGATGGGATCTACCCAGGATGGAGTGAATCAGCCCTACAGTGCCCCTCTCAGCCACTCCTGACCGCTTTCCCCACAGCTCAGCCCCCAGAGAACTGACTGCCTGCGGCAGAGAGGAGAAATACCCCAGCCAAGCACGGACGAGTGGCTGCTGCCTGTGGGCAGAGGGAGTGGAACGGGCTGGCCAAGGCAGTGGGGCACAGCCCTGGGTGCCCCCTCCCACACAGAGCAGCACCCCAGACCCCCCTCACCGGCTTGGAGGCCCCTTCTGCCGCCCCCTCGCTCCTCGTGGCCTCCTTGGGGCTGCGGCTTTTCCCGGGGCCTGGCTGCCGGCTCCTGTCCTTGCCGCTCGTCTCGACCTCCCCGATGTCCACCCCGCTGTCCTCGCTGAGGGTCTGCCCGCTGTCCGACAGCTGGGAGAGCGTGGAGGCTGGGGAGAGACGCGGCATTAGTGGGCGGGCAGTGCCAGGGCCGGGCCGGCCGAGCGCCCACGGCCACGGGGCGAGGGCAGCTGCCACTCCCAGGGCTGGGCAGCCTCCCTGGGATTCACACCGGGGCTGCAGAACAAGGTTCCCAAGCACAGCCCTGCAGAACCATGGAATTGCTCAGTTGGGAAAAGCCCTCTCAGATCATTGAGTCCAACCACAAAAGCAGCACTGCCAAGGCCACTTCAAAGCCATGTCCCCAAGTGCCACATCTACATGGCTTTTAGATTCTTTCAGGGATAGGATCTCCACCACTGCCCTGGGCGGCCTCTCCCAGTGCCTGACCACTCTTTCAGTGAAGGGATTTCCCCATTATGCAACGTGAAGCTCCCCTGGCACAGCCTGAGGCCATCTCCTCTTATCCTGTCCCTGTTTACTGGGAGAAGAGATTGATCCCAACCTCACTGCAGCCCCCTGTCAGAAGAGCAGAGCTGTGCACAGGCAGCATCCAGAGACAAGTGGCCTCAAACTCTGGTCTGGAATCCAACTCAGATCCCAAACTGGGATGGAAGGAGAGAGTGATGAATTCAGGGACCCTGCTGGAGGCACGTTTATGCAGCCCATGCTCCACAACAGGGTCTGGGAGGAGACAGGGACCAAGCCAAGTGAAGAGCTGCTGCCATGTAGGAGCTTTCTGTCCTTCGAGGATGAAGACCAAGTGCAGATGGAGGCTGGAAATGTCAGGAGCAGCGGCGGCGCTGCATTAATGCACCCGCGGCGCTGCATTTAATGCACGCGCCTCGCCCTGCGGGCAACGGGCGGGCTGCAGTGACGGCGCTGTGCCACACGAGGGCGACATTGCCACTCGTGTCGCTGCCGCAGCGCGGGGGGGCGGGAGCGCTCCGGGACCCCGGGACTGCCCTGGATCCCCCTTCCCTCTCCATCCCTGAGAGCCCCTGGATCCCCCTTCCCTCTCCATCCCCGAGGGCCCCTGGATCCCCCTTCCCTCTCCATGTCCGAGAGATCTCCTGGATCCCCCTTCCCTCTCCTTCTCCAGGAACCCCCCTGGATCCCCCTTTCCTCTCCATCTCCGAAAGCTCCTGGGACCCCCTGGGACCCCTCCTCCCTCTCTGTCTCCAAGGGACCCATGGGGCTCCACACACTGTTCTCTCACCTCCACTTCTTTTTCCTGGGATAAATGCGACTCCAGAGCTGAGTGTGGGCACAATTAGATTTTTTTTTTCTCCCTCAAAATGTACAGTTAATGGGAAAAGACCACAATTATTACTGGTCCCTGAGGTCACAGAATGGGTTGGAAGGGATCTTAAAGATCATTTCATCTCACCCCTGCCATGGGTGGGGACACCTCCCACTAGACTGAGCCCAGTCCAGCCTGTCTTGGGCACTGCCAGGGATCCAGGGGCAGCCACAGCTGCCCTGGGCACCCTGTGCCAGGACCTGCCCACCCTCACAGGGAACAATTCCTAATTCCCAGTATCCCATCCATCCCTGCCCTCTGGCAGTGGGAGTGTCCTGTCCCTGTGTCCTGTCCCTCCATGCCTTGTCCCCAGTCCCTCTCCAGCTCTCCTGGAGCCCCTTCAGGCCCTGCCAGGGGCTCTGAGCTCTCCCTGGAGCCTTCTCCTCTCCAGGTGAGCACCCCCAGAACCCTCACCCTCCACAGGAGAGATGCTCCAACCTTTGGATCATGAGATCCATCACAAGACCTGAAGCCTTGCGATGTGTGTCCTGTCCCATTTATCTCCCTCCCAACACCCCAGGGATGGATTTCTCCAGGTGCTAAGGTGACACCCACCTCTGGCCTGGGGCAGGGGCCTCACTTCGTTGACGTCGGGCTCGCTGTTGGGCTGGTGCACCTCCACCATGATGAAATGCTGGTTGGCCGCGGCCTGGGGGCTGCCCTTGTCCGGGGGAGGGGGCGCGGGGTGTGGGGGCGGAGGAGGAGGGGACGGGGCCGGGGGGCTCTGGAGCCCCTCTGGGGACGGGCTCTTCAGCCTGGTGGGGGACTGGACCCGGGGGAAGGGCCCGATGGGGTGCTGGCTGAGCAGGGAGAGCGGGGCCTCCGCCGGCCGGCGGGAGCCGCGCGGGGACGGGGAGATGGTGGCGTAGATGGCGCTGGGGGCGGAATCCTCGGTGGACGTGGAGGCCGTGGAGGTCATGCTGACCGTGTCCTTCTCGGGGGCATGCGGAGGGGGAGAGGGGTTTCGGGGGGCCACGAAGAACAGGCCAGACTGGGAGGACTCGGAGGAAGGGCGCTTGGGCTTGTCCTTCCCCTGGAGCCGGGGCTGGGCAGAGGAGGGGTCCAGGGTCTGGGGGGCTGATGGAGGAGGAGGAGGCTTGAAGTTGGGTGGTTCCTCTGGGAAGGAGGAGAGATCATCCTGCCAGAGCAAGAACAGTTTGTAGGACACCATGCCCAGGCTCAGAGTCAGTGCATGTTCATCTCCTCACAGTGACCATGGCTGAAGGAGCTGGATGTTATAGAAACACCTTCCTGGCCTGACAGTGTTACACAAACACCTTCTTGACCCTCTGACAGTGTTACACAAACATCTTCCTGACCTGGTAGTGTTACACCAACATCTTCCTGGCCTGACAGTGTTACACAAACACCTTCCTGGCCTGACAGTGTTACACAAACACCTTCCTGACCTGACAGTGTTACACCAACACCTTCCTGACCTGACAGTGTTACACAAACACCTTTCTGACCCTCTGACAATGAGAATACCACTCACAGATGAGCACAGCTGCAGAACAGCTGATGGGCCAAGAAATGTTTATAATATATTGTAATTAGGAAATAGTTGGCTTCTGATTGTGATGGTGTGAATTATAACATCTGTATTGTCTCACCTTTCATGAGACTGAAAATAGAGTAAAAGCTTTTAAAATGGCTCTCAGTTACCACGTCTGGGTCAGAAAGGAGCCTAACCCAACACAGAACAACCCCTGCCAAGCTTTGCTTTGGTTCCACAAGGCTGCTCCTATCCAGCCAGCCAGATCCTCTCCTGACCCACCTGAGGAGCTGTGCCCAGTCACTGCCCTGCAGGTGGGTATGGCCCAGCTGCTGCAGCTGGGGCACAACCCAGCACCCCCAGTTTGCCTCCTGCTCCCCCCCAGCTCCGTGCAGGCCTTACCAGGGACACATCTGGCAGGGTGTTGATGCTGCTCTGGTGGCAGTCCCCAGCTCCCTCCAGCTCTGACGTGTTCTGAGAGGGCACAGAAGGAACAGAGAAGCATGGCACAGCAGCACGAGCAACCAGCACAGTGCCAGGGGACGGGCAAGGGATGCTCCAAACCCCTCCCCATGCAGGGCCAGCCTTATCCAGGGGTTTTTACCTCCTTGGGGTGCCTTTGTTGGCTCTCCCAAGCTAAGGGATGTGCTCAGAGCATGCTGTGGACCTGACATGCTGGGGTTTCCTCTAGGCCCAAATCCTGCTGAATTTGGAAGGAGGGAAGGGACCAGCCCTGAGGGCTTCAGTTGTTTTTTTCCCCCAGAGGAAGGACAATAGAAATTTAAAACTCTCCTTCCATGCAACCCAGAGCAGTGGCTCTCAGATGCAAAAAGAAGCTGGCTTTATGTCACCAGGAAATGCCACACCACGGTTTTGAGGAGATCACAGCTCCAGGAATGCAGAAGGGATTTCCTGTGGGAATCACTGGCTTTATGAGCCCAAAACTGTCACCAGGAAATGCCACACCACGGTTTTGAGGAGATCACAGCTCCAGGAATGCAGAAGGGATTTCCTGTGGGAATCTGTCAGTAGGGATGGCCCAGGGAGAGGCCATGGATGCAGCCAGGCAGAGCAAACCTGGTGACATCAGGGGTGGGGCACAGCAGAGCTGGGGTGCAGCTCTGCCCTGGGAGCTGTGCCCAGCCCTGCTGAGGGAATCCTGTGCCAGGGGGGAACCATCCCCAGCTCCCCTGGTGGCAAACCCAGCCTCAGCCTCCTCTCCCTCAGTGTGTGCTGCTCTGGAGGGGGCTGCTGCTGCTCAGGGAGGCTGAGCTCGGCTCCTGTCACGCTGGCAGGGCTGTTTGGATGGGGCAGGGCACAGTTTGTGTTTAAGTGCCTGCTATTTATTACAGGGTAAACAGCTGATTAGCTGAAACACTGGTGCATCTTCATCTCCCCCAGCTGCTGGAGGCTGCTGCTGTGCCTGGGAGATGTTCATGTCCCAAAATAGACACGGGAGACAATTAAGACCATTAGAGGAGCAGCAAAAACATTGATGTAAAGTGCATTTATCCCTGTGGCTTCTGAAGGAGCCCTGGGGAGGGAGAATACAAAGAAACAGCTTGTTCAGGGACTGACAGGTAAAGGCCTGGCTTGGGAAACCTTCCTGTGGCACAGGGTGGTTCCATCCTCCATTGTTCCAACATAAGGACAGGGGGCTTTTAAAAGAGAATCACAGAAGGATTTGGGTTGGAAAGGACTTTAAAGATCATCCAGTGCCACCCCTGCCATGGCAGGGACACCTCCCACTGTCCCAGGCTGCTCCAAGCCCTGTCCAGCCTGGCCTTGGGCACTGCCAGGGATTCAGGGGCAGCCACAGCTGCTCTGGGGAATTTGGCAGCAGCCAAACTGTCCCAGCTGTGTCACTGCTAAAATGGGAATAATCTGCCTGATGCCCCCTAAAACCTGCCAGGGCCATTTCCCCCAGCCCTGTGCCCATCACAGGCCACGTCCCAGCTCTGGCCTCGCAGCAAGGACCAGCCTGTCCTGAGCTGTGGCTCCTCTGCAGATGCTGGCTGGGCACAGCAGCTGTCCCTGTGCCCCCCAGTGCCACTGCCAGCTCTGTTCCCCCCAGCCAGGGACACTGCTGCTCCTCCTCAGGGCACCTCTGGCTGCAGGATATTTGCTTTTCCTCACTCCTTCAGGGGGCAAAAGCAATTAAACAGTGATTGCTCTGGGCCATAAACCATGATGACTTTCAAGCACATTTGCTTTCAGGAATTGGCTATTTCGAGGCTCTGCCTTCCTGGATTTCCATTGAAAGACTCACAGAAGCCACTGCCCTGAAAAATGAGTACTGAGAAGGCTGCTCCCTCCTGCTCCTCTGCCCCATCTATTTTCCAGTTCTTCATGGGAACTGGGGCCAGGTGAGGCCCTTCCAGCCCCTCCTCAGAGCAGCTGGGAAATGTTTGTCCTTGTCCTAAAAAGAGTCCCCAGCAGGAGTGATGGAGCTGCAGAGCATGTCTCAGACAGGCAGTCTTCATTTGCAGATTAAAGGGTGGAGAAACTGTCACTTCCCCAGGGAACACAGCCCAACCTTTAATTAACCTCTCAGCTCCAAATCAGTCCCCTAATTTCCAGTTACTGCTAACAAGAGAGCTTTGCTGAGCCACTCCGCCTGAGTGCTGCAGGGTGTCAGTTTTGAGCAACTGCCCCAGCCTGGGGATAAGCCCAGCTTCCCTCCCCTTCCATCTCCCACTCTGGAATGCAGCCACAGGGATGGAGGAGGCACAAGCCTCTGCTCCAGATTTTAGGGGTCTAAGCATGCATAATAACCTCCACACAGTGGTTTCACTCTGTCTTTATCCTCATCCTCTGAGAGGAGCATTCCCAGCACGTGGGAATGCTCCATGTGGGATATCCCAGGGAGCTGGAGCCGGTTCACCTCTGGAGCCAGCTGGAGCAAGGCAGCACCTCTGGAACCACCACCTGCCTCCAGCCCTGGGAGGAGAAGGCACCTCTGGCTGGCAGCAGATTTGCTAGGAGGTGGTGGAGAGGAAAACCAAACTCCAGGGATAAAAATTCCTTCATCCCAACACTGAGGGTTGGGCAGGAGGTAGGGACAAAGGGAATGCTAGAACAGTCAGGGATTCCCACTGCTCTGGTCAGACATACTGCACCTGATTATTGCAGTCTGTGGCTGATCTCTGCCCTGCAGGACTCATCTGGAGGCCCAGCATTCCCAGGAGGTGCTGATGACACTCAGACAGTGGCTGGCACTGTCAAACATTGGCTCATTGCCAAGCATCCTTCAAGCATTCCTTGATGGAATCACTCATCCCATGGCAGGGCCTGCCCAGCCCCACCCTGTTTGGTTTTGGTGGAAGTTTGTGGCTACAGCTCTCCTCACAGAGAGCAGAAGGCACAAGTTCTCCAAGGATTTTTCCTGGGGAAAGCAGTGAGAAGCTCAGAGAAGAAGAGAAAACAATTCTTATCTCTACTTTTTGTGCCCGTTTTTTGGCACATGTGGAATGTGTTATGGAGATTGTTTACCCAAAGTGATTTGTTAGTTGGATTCTGTTGAGGGTTGTTTGGATTCCTTGGCCAGTTGGGTCAAAGCTGTGTCCTGGCTGTCTCAGACCTCATGGGTTTTCTTTAGTATGGTATCTCTTTAGTACGTAATTTATTATAGTATTGGTGTAATATAGTATAGCTTAATAAAGAATAAAGAAGATTTCAGCCTTCAGAAATCATGGAGTCAGAGCACATTATTCCCTACACTGGGGTCGCCCTGCAATGACACAAGTTCACTCACCAAGCCATGGGACAGGTGGCCTGCTCTGGTGTCACTGAGTTTGGTCACAAAGCCAGAAAGTCTGTGTCCCACGGTCTGGGGTGCCTGGGACAAACTGGGAATGCTGCAGCATCCTCTGCTGGGTAAGAGTCATTCCCACAGGGATGCAGCTCTTGGGGCGGGTTCACAGCTGCTGGTCCCACCCTTGGCTCTCTGGGCTGTCCTGACCCTGTGATTTCCTCCTGGCCAGGAGCAGGGAATGATCCCACACCCTGGAGCCTGCAGTTCCCTCAGCCTGCTCCCAGCCAGCGGCTCTGGGGTGACACAGGGCTTCCTGGGGCTCCCCCACAGCTCTGCCCAGCCCCTCCAGAGCCTGGGTGAGCATTTCTCACACACAGTGCTGACCCCCTGTGCACTGACCCCCTGAACTGCAGCATGGGGCTCTGCACACCCTAGGACCATGAGGAAAATTCTCCCCTATCCTAAGGATGTGTGCTGGGATGTGAGCAGCCTGTGAGAGAGCTGGGGCTGCTCAGCCTGGACAGAGGAGTCTCTGTAGAAACCTTGTTGTGCCATTTCACTGCTTGGAGAGGGCTGTACAAAAGATGGGGACAGATTTTTTAACAGGGCTTGTTGTGATAACACAAAGGGGAATGGTTTTAAACTAAGAGAGGGTCAGTTTAGATCAGATAGAAGGAAGATGTGTTTTAGAACAAGGGTGGGCAGGCCCTGGCACAGGTGCCCAGAGAAGCTGTAGCTGCCCTGGATCCCTGGGAACATCCAAGGCCAGCTTGGACAGGGCTCTGAGCACCTTGGTCTAGCTGAAGATGTCCCTGCTCACTACAGGGCAGTTGAATGAGATGGGCTTAAACGTCCCTTCAACCCAAACCGTTCCATGATTTTCTGGTGTTTAGCCAGGGTGCCCACACAGCACAGCAGCAGGCAGGCAGGGAGGGCAGTGTGGGATCTGCCATGCTCAGCTCTGCTGCTCCCTCCAAAACCCCATCCCTGAGGTGTCTGTGGCACTCAGGTGCCAGCTGGGTCTGGCTCAAGCTGAGCCGTGTGTGCACTGCAGCACCAAGGACTGGGGGAAGGAGCTGCTCTGTGCAGAGGCACTGAGGAGCAGCAGAGGGACACGAGGTGGCCATGCAGCAGCAGCCCGTCCCTCCCCTGCCACCCCCCTGCCCCAGCCACTGCAGCCCTACCTCCATCAGGTCTATGAGCCACAGGAGCCGCTCCTGGGATGTGCCAGGGGAGAGCAGAGGGAAACAAGCACAAAAGGGAAAAGGTGCCATCAGGGAGGGTGCAGAACAAAGCAGCGAGCTGAACAAACCCCGCAGGGCACTGCCCCTGTCCCCAAACCCAGCCCCAGAACCCACCCCCAGCTGCAGCCAGGGAGGGCTGGAGGGAGCCCCTCCTGCCGGGGTGCTGGGAGGGAACAGCAGCAGGGGCTGAGGGATCAGTCTGGGAGCCCTGCCCACATCTCTCCTGCTATCCAGGCACCCATCCACCACCAGCTGGTGCTCTTTGCTTGGCAGCTGTTCCAGCAAATGGGCACAACCATGGCAGTGGCAGCATTCCCATCACCCTGGATGGGATCATCTCCATTCCATGGAGCAGGGCGTGCTCTCCCATCCATGGGGACAGGTGCCACATGGCCAGGGAGGCCCTGCAGGGCACAAAGGACACGTGCTCTTGAAGGAAGCTCTGCCCACTCCCTTCCCTGTGCCACAGCAGCACCCTGGTGTCCCTCCCAAAGCTCTGGGCTCGTGTGCCAGGTGGGGCTGGGCCACTGGTCACACACTGGCCCAGGCAGACACGTTTGGCACATGTTGTGGAGCACCAGGCACACCTGGAGCACGTGGCACAGCCCCAGGCATGGGCACAGCACAAGAGCAGGGTGTTACACTCAGCACACAATCCTGGCAAACCTGTGCCAGCCCTCAGAAAAATTTTCCCAGCAGCTCCTTGGAGAGCAGAGCAAAACTCACTTTGTTTATGCAGATCCAGAAAGGCTCTCACTGAAATCCTCCTGACCTGAGCAGGTGGCTTTCCTGTGGGCACTTGTGGATTTAACAGGACAAAAGCACAACTCTGATGCTCTGACTCTCTCTGAGGTCTCTCACAGGCAGGCAGAGCCGCAGGAAAGCCCCCTCCCCTCTCCCCCACGGGCTGTGCTGGGTGGACCCTCCCCAGCCCCATCCCACCACCGTGGGCTGCTTTCCTCGCTGAGCACAGAGCCCATTGTTTCTCCTTCCTTCCATGAAGGGTTTAATTTCCAAGGTTACTAATGCATTTATGATGAAAGGCATTTTATGGTGAGGAAATTAATTTGGGGGCTGTGTGCGTGCACAGTCTGAGGTGATTACAGTAACTTAATTAGACGGTGCGTGCGACAGGGGCCTGGCAGAGACGTGGGAGTGCTGCTGCTGCGTGCTGAGAGTGGGTGGCAATGGGATGCAGCTGCCTGGCCACTGTGGCTCCCACTGGGATGGGGGGCAGGCAGTCAGCACCCTTAGGGGGTGATTTAGGAGCTGGTGAACAGCAGCAGGCATGGCATGGCAGTGGGCAGGGCTGGGATTTCTGTGGGGATGCAGCTCCAGTGGATTTCTGGGAGCAAGGCAGGCTCTGTGCCTCACTGGGATTAGGGTGATGCCTCAGGTTTTAGCTTTTCTATTTTTCAGATTCTGCAGGCAGCCCTCAAGCAGGGGACAGAAGCACCTCAATGTCAGGGCACAGAGACACCCAGCACCTCATGGCATCACCTACAAATCACCCAGATTGCACAGAAAAAATAACAGCTCTGAGAACCCATGGGGGAAGCTGTTCAGGGCTTGCTGTGGGCTGAAATGGCTTTACAGCACTCAGGGAGAGCAGCTGGCTGTAGGATTGCCAGGAGGAGGTGCTGAAAGGAAGGGGATCGGGCAGGAGGGACCTACCCGTGCCGAGCTGACGGTGGTGGCAGTGAAGTGGCTGCTGGAGGACGAGACGGTGTCGCTGTAGGACATCATGGAGTAGGAGTCGGCGCTGGGCCCCGCGGGCTGCCGGGCCTTCATGGACTCGATCTCCCTCTTCAGCACCAGGTTGTCGAAGCGGTCCAGGTCTTGTGGGGAGATCACCCCCCTCACCTCGGAGAGCAGCGAGAACTGGCCAGGCACACAGAGCCAGAGCCAGGTTGGAGCACAGTCATGTTCCTGGGAAGCTGGAGGTCTCCCTCCCCCACAGTCAGCAGTGGCAATGGCAGGTGATGGAGGAGGTTTGATCCTAAATGTTACCACAAGCTCCTCTGCCACTGAACACCAGCCTCCATCCCCCAGAATGGCCCTGGCACAGGGTGCCCAGAGCAGCTGTGGCTGCTGTGGATCCCTGGCAGTGCCCAAGGCCAGGCTGGACAGGGCTGGGAGCAGCCTGGGACAGTGGGAGGGGTCCCTGCCATGGCAGGTGTGGAACAAAGTGATTTTTGAGGTCACTTCCAACCCAAACCAGGGTGGAATTCTGGAACTGGGACCACAGGAGACAGCCCAGCTCCCCATCATGTGGAAAAGGCACGTTTGCTCCACTGCCAGCTTGAAACAGAGCCTAGTGAAGAAAGAGCCACTGGCAACCAAAGGAGCTCCAGGGGGAGACAAATTTGGCTGCAGATGAAAGGCTTTTTCCCTTGGAGAGGGATTTCTGGGGGGAGGTCCTTAGTGTTTCCTCCCAGGCAGAGCTGGCACAGGGATATGGAACCAGACAAGACCTTGACTATCCCAGAGACAGGGAGAGTTGTGGCTGGGGAACATGTTTTGCCAGCAAAGAGTACAAAGCTGTTATCAGTGAGAGCCACCTGTGAAACCTCCCTGTTTAATTTCCATTTAAAAGCAATGTGCTTTGCAAGGAGGTGTGGAGGAGATGCTGGCACAGAGCTGCAGGCACAGCACGGGGTGAGTCCCTGTGCCTGGTGAGCTGGGCAGGGCTGGCTCAGCTCTGCCTCGGGCTGGAACAGACCCCTGCAGCTCCCAGGGCCCACAGACAGCCACCATGAGGCCAGTCATGGTCACTTCTGCAGGGTGGAGGGTCCCCACTGCCCTTGTCCATGGGTGATCATTGCCCCTTGCCCATTAAGAGGGCACCAGATATGGCACAGGAGAGGGGACACCACTGTGTCACTGTAGAACACAGCTGCCAACACAGCATGGGGAGGAGAAAGGCCATTAAAATCCCAAACCAGCATCCCTGCTGTAACCAGGAGCATGGGCCTTCCTTCCCATGGTAAATAAACCACAATTGCAGTGATAATTTCACAAGGCATCAGGAATGTCTTACCCTGGCTGCCACGTCCATAGCATGGTCACCCACTGCCCTGCGAGGAGGGAGAAGATCAGTTAGCACTGAGTGCCTGTCACTTGTCACCCAGTGCAGCACATGGCACCTTCTCTCCTCTCTGGAGAGCCAAAAGCTTCAGGCAGGGGAGAAGGGGAAGGGACTGTGGATGTGACAAGTCGGTCAGAGACTGAAACAGATAACTTTCCCTGGAATCATTCTGGGAGAAGCTGTGAGAACCTCAGAGAAAAGAATTAAAACAATTCTTAAGCCCCTGCAGCTGGAGTTTGTGAACATGTGGAATGTGTTCTGTGTGATGTTTATGGAAAGATGATGTTGGTCTTAATTAACCAATTGGGTGACAGGTGTTATTAGAACCAATCAGGTTCGGGGTGAATGATGTTGCTTATAAAAATATTAAGTTTTTAATAAATGAGCTTTTATGGCTTCTGAAAATGCATGGGGAGTTGTGTCACATTCATTCCTGTTCCTGACTCAATGGTGACATCGGACAGCACAACATTGTCCACACCTGCTCCACCCTACAGGCCAGAGACGCTTCCCTGACACAGGAGCCAGACCCCAGAACGGGGAGCTCCATGGACAGGGTGGGGGTCCCCATCCTCCCAGGGGCTCTGAGCTGACAGACCCCCCGAAAAGGCCCTGTCTTAGGTTGGAAATGGGGGTGTGTGTTCTATCCCCATCTGTCAGAGCTGGGGCAGTTCTCCTCTGTTCATGGGGCAATTTTTTCTTTCTCTCTCCCACAGCCAATCCTCCCTCCAGGAGATCTCTGCTGTCCATGGCCACTGAGTGTCCCTGCATGGCTGATCAAATTCCAGCATCCCATGGGGAGATGCTCCGCCCAGGGCAGGAGCCAAGCATTCCTACCTGGATACAATCTGAGCCTGGAACAGCACAGCAGCCTCTGCCCACTGCATTCCCAGAGGAGCAGCTTTCTCCTGCCCTGCACTGCCAGAGGAAGAGCAGGCCCATGTTCAAACCCAGACAGCCCCAGGCCCGTACCCCGCTGAGCTGAGCAGGGTCTCCCCGAGCTGGGAGCTGCTGATCCAGCGGGTCTCGTCCACGGTGGTGCGGGCGTGGGGCAGGCGCCCGATGTCCTTCACCGTCATCATCAGGTGACGCGAGGACTTGAGCAGCTTCACGGCCTCGTCGTGGGGGATGCTCAGGAAGCTCCGGCCGTTCACCTCCAGGATCTGGTCTCCCACCTGTGGAATGAGGATGGACTGAGCCTGGCATGTCCTTGGAGCTCTCCTGTTGGGAATTACACTTTCCTGTCCCAGCAGGGAGGCGCTGCCCAGTCTAAGCCAGCTCCAAATTGGGACGGGGATGGAGTGACCAGGGACAATGCTGCTGGATGGAGATCATCCCTCATGCTGGCAGCCAGTGAGGACCAGTCCGTGAAGCCTGGAGGGGCCTGTTCAGGACCCCAGCTCAGACTGATCTGCCTAGTCTCCTCCACCAACCCCAAAGAACATCCAGGCCTTCAGCCCAGTCCCTGCTGCTGCTGGGCTGCAAACTGCAGCATCTGGGACAGCTGCATTCCATCTCTCCTCTCCTATTTCCTCCCCTAAGAGATTTCATTCTGTGGGCAAGGCCTTTGCTGGAACCAGGTGTTACTGTCATATTTTCTGTAAAAATCTTTTGCTAGGATTTCTGTCCTGGGAAGCTGAGAAACCTCAGAGGAAAAAAAAACCAAAAAAAACCAAAAAAACCCCCAATATTATTTCATTTGCTTCTCCCGTGTTTTGCTGCTTTAGAATGTAATAAGTGATTGTTTCATTGGTTGCACGTGAATTGTTTTTACTTATTAGCCAATCACAGCTAAGCTGTGTCAAGGCTCTGGAAAGAGTCAAGTTTTTCTTTAGTATCTTTTAGCCTTCTGTCTGTATCCTTTCTGTATTCTTTACTATAGTTTTAGCACAGCATAGCATAACATAACATAATATAACATAATCCTTCTAAAAACTCAGAGTCAAATTCATCATTTCCTTCCTTTGTCTAGGAACCCCACAAATACAAGAACCAGGAGCTTCCCTGACAGCCTGGCCTTGTTTGAGACACAGCACCCATCTGGTGTTTCACCCTTCATCCCAGGTCCTCTTCCTCTGTGCTCCCAGGGCATCCAGGGCTGCTCCTCCTCACTCCCGCATCACAATTCACCCTGCTCCTGATAAACCACATTTTTGAAACTGCCCTTTCCTACATTTCCTTAACCACAGCTCTCAGCTCAGCTCTACCAAAACACAGCATGGATTTTCTTCTCTGCCTGGCCAGCAAGGAGACACAGGGAGAGAAAAGTTCCAGAGAAGTGAAACAAATGATCAGTGGCAGATGAAGGTGCCTGTGAAAGGACAGATGGAAGAGATTAGACCAGTTAAATTTAGAGAGGAGATCATGTGGGGGGCTGGATGGAGCTATACAAAATAAGGCTGGCAATAATGAGAAGCCAGAGAAGGGCTCCTGTTTGTCCTTCCCTCTGCTCAAAGGACAGAGGAGGCTCAGGGAGGCTGGGAGGATGCTGGGAGTGGGGCTGAGGGGAAAAAGGACCTGCAGCAAGAGCATCATGGAGTCATTTGGGCTGGAAAAGGCCTTTAGGATCATTGACTCCAGATGCTGCAGAGCTCAGCTCCATGTTCAGCTCCATCCAGGGACCCTGGGTGGATTTGCCTCATTCTTCACCATAAAATTCAATGGTTTGTGTTGGAAGTGACCTAAAAAATCCCAGAAGTGCGAAGGGAGGGATCCCAGGGGAAGGCAAATGACACAAATGACCCCAACCATGGGGCTCCACAAATATCTCAGGTTCCCTTTGAGCTCTGTCAGCTTTAAATCCACTGTCAGAAAATTGCTGGCTACCTGTGTATTCTTCGCTTCTTTGCTGCCAGGGTCAGGATTTAATCACAAGATGATGTTTCTTGTTCAGACTCAGATGTTTATTAGTTCTTATCTATGACACAGTCTCACAAACCCTCAGTTCTACAGCATTTCTTGCTAACAAACTAAAAAAATGGAGCCCCATCTCTCTCTCTACAAGGCCTTTTAAGGATAAAATGTCCAATTAAGAAATGACACCTAAATTATTTTTACTTTTAACCCAATAACCAACCACCCATGCCCGCAATGTGGACTTTTCTATCCAATTAAACAAAACCACCCAAACCCATGGAGAAGAAGGGGAAGGAGATTAATGTGAAAAAGAAGGTGAAGAAGCAGGACCAGCCTCTGCCCTAAAACCTCCATCTTGCTTTATCTATATCACTATATTCTAAATCCTTAAACTCTAAGTTTCTCACCCTGTGGTATTAGACACTTCTATTCAAACTCCACACCCACAATCCCAGTTCTGTCATTCCATTTTGGAAGCTTCCCCACAGCCTCAGTGTTCTCCTGGGGGTCAGTGCCTGTCAGCACAAAGTCTGAAATTCTCAGCAGCCAGGGTTCCTACAGCTACCAAGGGAAGAGGGGAGGGGAATTAAGCCAGGGCCTGAAGTGCCAAGAGAAATACCCACTCAGGTGCACAAATGTCATCTCCCAGGCCTTTCTGATCCATCAGGAGTCCCCTGGAGTGCATTTTGCTGCACAAACAAGGAGCACTGAGTTCACTGCAGCACCAAAACAATAAAAATCCAAATTTGATTAGGCAGTTTTATTGCAATTATGAATCTTTAATGGTTTTCCATACCAGGGATTAAATTTTCATGATTTTTTTGGTTCAGGACAGTTACACAGGTTTAATAATCTTTAATTTCTCCTTTTAAGGGTGAACCAAGAGGAGCCTGGCATGCTCTTATAACATCAGGGAGACCAGAGGGGCCCTGAATTTTATGCTAATTAACATAGATAATAATTATATTTTCCCCCCAGTGTCAAGGACAAGTGGAAAAGTAACAAAAAAACTGCAGTGATGCAAAAGAACCATCGACTAAAACAAAAGCTGACCCTGAGAAATGATTTGCTGTATTCACAGCTCCAAACAGGCACAGAATAAAAGAAGTAATAATAAGACACACACACACACACAAAAAAAGTTATAATACAACACAGGAAAATGATTGCCCTGGATATTTCAGGAACTACTTTTCAGTTGTGCTCAGCTAATGGTGGGTGGATACCCAGGATGTGCTGAATGCTTGAACACCTCTGAAAATGTGGATTACTCTAATTTCCTAGGGAAAATTGTAGCCTGAAATGCAGGGGCTGAACACAACACGCAAAAAGTGACAGACCATGAGAAAAAGAGAGTTTAGAAATTACACCTCAATGACAGCCCTGGCTCCTTCTCCTTCTGGAGACAGTGGGGAAGGGGAGGTGCAGTCAAGGGAAACGTAATGGGCTTCAGACAAGGGTTCTGAGCAGCAGAAATAATCAGAATCTGCTCTGAAAAATTCTCTTAAAAAGAAACAGAATTTGCTCTGAAAAATTAACTTAAAAGTAATCAGAATTTGCTCTGGGAGAAACCCAATCACACAGACAGAAAAATAGGCAAGAGATTTTAAATATGAGTTAAGGTTAAAAGACACCAAACTGAGCTGGGAATAACAGGGCCAAGGGGTTGATGCCAGATGGGTTGGCACTGGCACCAGTCCTGTTTAATGCCACTACAGTGCCAGCAGAGAGGCTAAATGACACTGGAGATAGCAATAAAGTACAAGGAGCCTCTCTCCAGCACAAATAATTACCAAATGCCCTTAAGAAATTAAAGATATGGGCAGGAAATGTATAGATCAATTTGGAATTGACTGAATGAAGGCTCGCAGTAAATAAGGATGTGCTCAGCTTCTCCAGGAGGGAAATGGGGCAGGGTAGGTGAAACAGATGATCCATGTGGGAAGGGTCCAGGACAGACCTGGGAGCAGGACTGTGGCATTCACATCCTCTGAAAAATCCCTTTGCCCGGGATTTTTCTCCTGGGAAGCTGAGAGGCCTCAGAGAAAAGGAAAACAATTCTTATCTTGTTTGCTTCTCCTGTGTTGTGCTCATGTGGAATGTGTTTGCAGATTGTTTACCCACAGCTGATTGTTTCATTGGGTTCTGCTGTGAGTTGTTTTCACTCTTTGGCCAATCAGGGCCAAGCTGTGTCAGCACTGGAGAGAGTCAGGAGTTTTCATTATTATCTTTTTAGCCTTCTGCAAGTATCCTTTCTGTATTCTTTAGTATAGTTCAGTCTAGGATTCTTTAATATAATACAGTATCATAAAATAATAAATTAGCCTTCTGAGAACATGGAGTCAGATTCATCATTCCTGCCTTTGTTGGGGCATTCCCAGCAAATGCAATACAGGACAGGGAATGAGGGGGCCATGGCTGTCTGAAAATGGCTCCTTTCCCCAAACACTGCAGCCCAAAGAGGGGAGATGCAAGCCCAGGGAGGGAAGGGCTCTCTGGGGGTGGCAGTGCTTGTGGCACTCATGGGGGGAGGTTTTGGCGGCCTCCCAGGAGAGAAGATTTCTGTCTCCATCAAGGTGACACCACTGCAAGGACCAGGAGAAATGTCACATCTTGGGTACCAAAACCACAACCTCCTGAGTGACTTTGTCACTTAGCAGCTCATTCCCAAACTCTGAGGGAGCCCCAAAGTTTTTACTTCATCTTCTTTTTCCAGGGTATTTATCTGTGTCCAGACCTCAAAGCTCACTGCAGGTTTCCAGGGGTGGCTTTGGGATGAGGGGCTCGTGGGAGTTCAGGGTATTTATCTAAGCTCACTGCAGCTTTCCAGGGGTGGCTTTGGGATGAGGGGCTCGAGGGAGTTTGCAGATGACACCAAATGTGTCCAGGGAAGGGAAGGGAGCTGGGGAAGAGGCTGGAGACCTCGAGAGGCTCCGTGAGCCCGGAAGGGGCTCAGCGTGGAGAAAAGGAGGCTCAGGGGGGACCTTGTGGCTCTGCACAGCTCCTGACAGGAGGGGACAGCCGGGGGTCGGGCTGTGCTCCCAGGGAACAGGGACAGGAGGAGAGGGAATGGCTCAGGCTGGGCCAGGGCAGGCTCAGGGTGGATGTTTAAGAAAAAAATCTTCACCAAAAGGGTGAAGGGACTCCAAAGTCCCCATCACTTGGAGGATTTAAAAGCCATATGGATGTGGCACCTGGGGACACGGGGCAGTGGTGGCCTTGCAGTGCTGGAGGAATGGTTGGACACAATGATCTTGGAGATCTTCTTCAGCCTAAATTATTCTTTGTTCTCTGACAGCCAGTGCTGAGGTAAAATCATTCAGCTCTTCGTGTTTACAGTCTCCCTTTCCCTCTCCTCTCATATCTGGATAAATATGGATGGTGATTTTCACCCCAGCCCTCGTTCTGGGAACTCAATATTGAGTTGTTTGCTCAGAGCCAGCTCCCTGGAATCTGCTATTTCTGATTTAAAGGTCAAGGAGAGCAAACAAAAATGGCTTAAGGAGGAAAAAGAACCCCAATCTTGACAAAACACAGCACCAGAAAAAATGAGCAAGGAAGAAATGAGGGCCAGCAGAGCCAGGAACAGCATCAGGAGCTCAGCTTGTGCCAGGCACCACTGGGGACAGCGGGAAGGAGGCAGGAAGGACAGGAGCTGAAAGCAAACGAGGCTGACTCACCTCCCTCCTCTGCTAACCCCCACTTTTTCACTCTCAGAACTTCCTCAGAGGCAGCAGATTTTCAAGCATGCCCAAAGAACACATTGTCAGAAGTTTCATGAATGAATAAACATCAAGAAGGCCAAGGCCAAGCCTATGAATATTGAGTTATTGACCGAGTGCAGAGCTCCAGCCTGGTTCTGGCTGCAGTTCTGCCTGCAGGACAGCAGCACCTGAACCAGCACCAGCAGGGCTGCAGCTCCTCTGGGATCCTCATCTCAGGATCTTGGTCCTTGTTTCTGAAGCTGGCAAAAGTTTCTGGGCCCCAGATAAACTTCCTTGGTTTTGCCTTGCTTTCAGTAGCTTTTGTTTGTCCTTCCATCAAAATCTAAGGCAAGTGTAAAACATTAATTATTTATTTTAGTTATTATTTAAAGAGTCCAAAATTCTGATTTGGTGCCATAGATACAAGGAGGTAAAAACGAAATGTCTGACAAAATTACAGATTGGTTTGGGTTAAAAGGGACCTTAAATCCCACCCAGTGCCCCCCCTGCCATGGCAGGGACACCTCCCACTGTCCCAGGCTGCTCCCAGCCCTGTCCAGCCTGGCCTTGGGCACTGCCAGGGATCCAGGGGCAGCCACAGCTGCTCTGGGCACCCTGTGCCAGGGCCTGCCCACCCTCACAGGGAAGGATTTCTGCCTTGTCTCTCATCTACACATCACCTCAGAATCAGCTCAGTTCTGGTAAGAGCCTCAGTGAAAGCAGCAAAGCCCACAGAAGGATCCACTCCTGGGAAGCCAGCAGCAACCCTCCCATCAACCCAGCCAGGTTGTGTTGAGCCCACATTCAGAAATCCCACAATATTTCCATTTTAGAGAGCAACACTCTACCTGGGAATCACATTTATCCACCAGTTCTTGCTTCCTTGTGGCATCACGTCCCTTCCACCACCACCTGGAGCTGCAATCTACACCCGACCATGTCTAACAACAGGACATAAAAGGCCTTTTTTACCTCCAAACCTCCAGGCAGCACTGGATTTACAGCATGTAGCATACACAAATCAGGGGGGAAGCAGCTGTGAGCATCTGAAATCACACCAAGCCTGACATCCAGCACAGCACGAGCCTGCTGGACACACAAATCACTGCCTGGAGAGCAGAGCAGCGAGGGGGAGATCTCCAGAATCAACAAGCAGAGGCTCAGGTGTGCAAACAGCAGTGGCAGGACCCGGGGGCACAGGGCAGGGAACTGGCACTGCTCTGGTGTGTGGTTATTTCCTGGCATTCCAAGCAGGCATGGAGGGATTCAGGCAGGAGTTCTGCCTTTGGGACTGTCCCTGTCACACCTCCTCTGCTGAGCTCACTGCCAGGGGGATGCAGAAGAAAGAGATTTTTCCTGTGCAGCACACCCAGGGAACAGAAAAAAAAAACACTAAGGAAAACAATGCAGCTTCTTCTTTCTCATCCTGTTTTTAAACTTTCAGCCCTCTGGGGTTTAGGGGATGGATCCTGACTGTGGCACAGAGGAAAAACATGCTGGTGTCACCCATGGCAGGCAGTCCCTCCACTTCCACCTCTACAAACAAATTGTCCTGTGCCTCTTCTTGCCCCTGTCTCAAAATCCTGTGCCCCAGAGCACTGCCCTTCTTGCTGATGAAGCCACCAACATCCCTGGGACACAGCTGGGGACCAGCCAGGGGTGTGGGCAGAGGTGCCAGCCTGCACTCTGGGGCTCTGCAGCAGCATTTCTGCAGCCTGGACTGCACTCTGCCATCTCCAGGATGCCCCTACAGCTCCCTGTGCCATCCCCAGTGATTCCCCCCAGGGCCCAGGGCCCATTTCCCTGCTGGGCACTTGAGAAAGATTCATTAAATTGATCCAAACCTCCAAGTGCAGCATTTTGATTCTGTGACCCAGGGAAACAGGAGCCTGCAGTGCTCAGGACAGCTCAGCCAAGGCTCCATGATCCCTAAAAGTCTCCTTGGCTCAAAGGGAACTCTGGTGGCCTCAGAGCCACCACAACTCAAGGGACAGGATCGTGTCTGTCCCACCCTCTCCACCACACTGTCCCCAGCTCGTGCTGCCAGCCTTGGCAGATGGAAGTGACTTCATGGGGCTCTGAGCAAAGCTGAGGCTTAGCCCTAAACAGCCAAGGGCTGAGCAATGGGGAAATCACAGACTCACAGAACCTTTGTAAGGTTGTGTTTGAGGGTCCCAGGATGAAGGAAGAGATGAGAAACCTTGATTCTATGTTTCAGAATGTTGATTTTTTATATTATATTATATTAAAATGCTATACTAAAATTATACTAAAAAGAATAGAGAGAAAGGATCTATCAGAAGCTAGAAAAGAAAGTAAAAAAAATGAATAACAAAATCTTGTGACTACTCACAGCCTCAACGCAAGTAGCTGTCATTGGTCATCAAGTAAAAACAATTTCATATGTTTAGTAAACAATCCTCCAAATCACATTCTAAAACAATAAAACATGGAGAAGCTGAAGCTTCCCAGCTTCTCAAGAGAAAAAATCCTAACAAAAAGATTTTTCATAAATATGTCTGTGACACCCTTGAGGGTGGAAAAGACCTTTGGGGTCAGTGAATCCAAGAAATGTCTCACTGCACAAACCCAGAGGGGATGAGAGCAGATCACCTCTCAAAAAAAAAAAAAAAAAAAAAACACCAAAAAAAATCCAAAAAACCCCCAAAACCCATGAGGATTGAAAGGACATTTCAGGGTTTAACATCACAACTGACATAAGGAATAGGAAAAAACTGACCCTCAGAGCCCATGAGACTGCACTGGAGGAAGTGATTGGAGGTCATTGCAGGGAATTGGGTCATTTAGAGGGAAAAATACACCAGAAAAGAAACTGTGGCTGCAGTAAAATGATCCAGCCTGTGGAGGCTGAGTGTCAAATGTGCCCCATTCCTGCCTGGCACGGAGACACCTCCAGCTGCTCCCTTTCCAGCTAGTTCCACTGGTGAGCACGCACAGTGCCAACCCCAAACGTCCCTTCCAGCTGGGGTGAGCCACGGGAGCAGCCTGGGATCTGCAGGGCAGCCTGGAGCAGCTCAGAGGCGAGGTGTGTGCACGTGGGGGCTGACAGAGGTGTAGATCTCCCTTCACAAAGCTCTGCTGCCAACTGTGCCCAGGGCAGCCTCAGAAGGGCCCAGCCCAACCCCAGAGCACCCCTCAGGACCCTGTTTGAGAATGGGTCACTGAGCCAGCCTGGTGGATCAGCCCCGCTCTATTGCTGCCTAATGATTATTGCCTTTTTTCTTTTCTGAATTCTCTGTATTCTTTACACACATATTTGGAGCTCTGTAGCCTATTGCTGCATTCCTCCTTGGTTTTCCCAGTGTTTTTCCCTACCTTTTCCCTAGGCAGAAAGACAAAACACATTCTAAAGCCCCTACCCCATCTTGGTTCTCCCTGGGAACCAAAAAAAACCCTCTTTGAGACTCATTTTCATCAACAAAGTTCAGTTCCATCTGAGGGGGGAGGATTTTGAAGGGGCTTGAACTGGGGGGAGATTGCATCACCACTTGTGCTCCTAATTGGTGGTTTTGTCAATTATGCTTACTAAATTTATAAAAACTGTGTTCACCCCCTGGGGGAGGGGCTTTTGTGGACATTTTCCATATTCACCTCTAGAGGCCTCCAATAAAGATCAGCTTTTCCATCACCTCCTGTACTGCCATTATCTCAAAGTGTGTTTCATTTATAGGTTCTTGAGGCATCACTAGCTGAGGCTGATCCTGCTGGTTAACTCAGGATCCTGGGACTGCCAGGAGGAGCCAGCACACCCCAGCTGAGAGCTGGCCCCTAAAATGCTGCCCTGCAGGCAGCTGGGAGCACCTGGTGCACAGCACCCCAGGGGCTTTGGGTGAGAGTTGCAGGAACAGGGCACAGGAGCAGGATCCTCAATGGAAAACTCTTCCCTGCCAGCCCAGGGAGGTGTGATGCCTTGGAGTACTACCTAGAACAGAGGCTACAGCAGATAAAGACAATAAAAGTATTTATTAAAGACCTTCAACAGCCACACCTTGGGCAGTCAAAGCCTCACAGAGGCTGCACCCAAGCTGGACAATGGTCATGAGTTTTTCAGACAGATATAAATTCAGTCCATTTACATATCAGGGGTTAATTCTCCAATTATAGCTTCAGGTAATGAAGTAATTTACCCCCAGTTTGCTTCCCCACCCCCAGCTGACTTTTGCTTGTACTTTTTGGGGCCTGAGGCAGTGAGGTGTCCTTCCACCCCAGGTGACTTCTGTTTGTACTTTTTGGGGCCTGAGGCAGTGAGGTGTCCTTGAGCTTCAGGCCTGGAGGAATTGTTTTGTCTGCTCGAAATGTGAAGACAATTAACTAACACTTTATATGGAGTTTAGAGTTACAGGAATTGTTTTGTCTGCTCAAAATGTGAAGACAATTAACTAACACTTTATATGGAGTTTAGAGTTATGCACTAATGCAGCACAGGGTTTGAAAAATGTAAAGGTGAAAATCTGAAGGCATCAGGTGAGAGGACTTTGTGATGAGGAGACTGTGGGGGCTGATTTGTCTGGAGATGAGAGGTCTGAGAGGGGATCCCATCAATGCATATAAATACCTCCAAGGGGTGTCAGAGGACAGTGCTAGAGGCTTTTCAGTGACAGATGAGGAGCAATAAACTAAAACACAACAAGTTCCACATCAACATGAGGAAGAAATTCTTTCCCTGAGGGTGGCAGAGCTCTGGAAGAGCTGCCCAGGGATGAGGTGGAGTCTCCTTCTCCAGAGACATCCCAATCCCGCCTGGACACGTTCCTGGTCACCTGCCACCCTCTCTGGGATCACTCTCACCTTCAAGCCAGTGCTCTCTGCCTCGGAGCCCTTGTCCACACCCGTGATGTAGATGCCCAGGGAATATTCTGCCCCTCCTCGGATCATGAGGCCCAGGGATTTCCCTTCATTCAGGACCAGATTCACCTGCAGGGGAACAGGGAGAGACATTGATGTGGTGTTCAAGTGCTGCCCAAAGCAGAGGTGGGCCACAGCCACAGAGCTGGGCTGGAGAGCAGCTCCTGTGGGATTGAGGAGACAGTGGGAACCAGGAGGAAAAGCTCTGGAGGCTGAGAGGTTCAGCTACGTGAGGAGCAGCACGTGTGGGTGGATTTTCAGCCACAAATCAGCTGATCCACAGCAGTTTTCCACTCTCTCCTTTTACAGGTGCATTCCTGGTGTAGAGACCTGAGAACAACCCCCAAAACCCCAGGAGCAGCAGTGGGGTGGTGCCAGGCAGCACTGGCTGTGAATTCCCCCTCTGGCATTGCTGCCTGAGCAAACAGAGCCATGATCCCCTATTGGATTTGCTGGGAATGCCCCAACAAAGGCAGGAATGATGAATCTGACTCCATGTTCTCAGAAGGCTAATTTATTATTTTATGATACTGTATTATATTAAAGAATACTAAACTATACTAAAGAATACAGAAAGGATACTTATAGAAGGCTAAAAAGATAATAATGAAAACTCCTGACTCTCTCCAGAGTCCTGACACAGCTTGGCCCTGACTGGCCAAAGAGTGAAAACAACTCACAGCAGAACCCAATGAAACCATCAGCTGTGGGCAAACAGTCTGCAAACACATTCCACATGAGCACAGCACAGGAGAAGCAAATGAGATGAGAATTGTTTTCCTTTTTCTCTGAGGCCTCTCAGCTTCCCAGGAGAAAACTCCTGGGCGAAGGGATTTTTTCAGAGAATGTGAATGCCACAGTCCCCCTCCACCCAGCCTGGCAAGAGCCCAGCTCCAGCCTCTGCCCTTCCCTGTGCAGAGCCACTGCAGGCACTCCCCACAGGCCAAACCCCTCAGGGGTAATCACGTGCCTGATTATCTCCAATTAACAACACCTGGACAACCTTTCCATAGATCCAGCACATATTGCAGAAGCCATTTCCTATTTCCCACAACCTGCTAGGCAGCACCTGGGCAGATATTGTCCCCACCAAATGCTGATTTGCAAACCCACGCTCCCACCTGCCTTCATCCACCCTCTCCTCCTCACAGGGCCTGCCAATATCTGGGTGTTCAGGTGGGAATTTGGAGTGCAGAGCAATCCTGTGCTCAGCTCCCTCAAGGACTCTGCATTTAAATTGGCCTTTGTTCACTCTCTGCATGACACTTTTTAAATGAGTAATTCCAGGGTTATTTTTTTGCTTTGCTCCCAAGTTTTGAGTCACTTCTGGAGAAAAGCAGACAGCAGGATAAAAACAAATGAGAAAAGCCAGAATGTGTTTCACACTGATAGAAAACACCAGAAACAAGCTGTTTGTGAAGGGCTTTTATATTTAAACCCCTTCGCTGCAGTCAAATCAAAATCTTGCACATTTACCTGGATGGAAAAATAATTCTCAGCTTCAAGTCAGTAATTAATCCATCTTTCTAGAGGACACGGCATCAGAGAAGGAATTCAGGCCAGCCTTAGAGTGGCTGGTATTGAAAACCCATTTTCTGTCTTGGTGATAGAAACACAGAAATCAGCAGCAGGACACAAATCCACCAAAGGCTCCAAATTTTGGATTTAGAAAAATGGATGCAAAGCTGGAATAAGATTTGTAAAACATCAACTACCTGTACCAGCATCCTTCTGTGGAAAAACCTGATGTTCCCTGGGTTTCCTTTCCCTGCTTTAAAGGGCAGAAAGTGCTGGAAACAATTTTAGCATGGAAGGATTATAAAGGAATTATAGAGACCTTCATGCTCCAGGCTGGAGAGATGAGCTGGTCACTGAACCCACCCAAAGGAGCAGCTGTCTGTCACATTCAAGAGTATTTTGGTTTTCTCTTCACAGAGAAACCTTGCTCTGGACCACACAACACTTGCTTGAGTGTATTGGAAAATTAGGAAAAGATTCAACTTTTCTGAAGTGCTGTTACCTCCCCGTCTGTCTGATGATGTTTAGGATTTCCCTAATATAAGTTTTTCACCCCACCATGGCTATGCCTCTCAAAAAATCCCCAAGTTTGGGAAAAAAAATACAAGTCGGAGAAATGCAGCAAGGTGCCTGGAATCACAGATCACATCAGAACAGACTGGGAATGCCAAAATTCCCTCTGAAAGTCCCTGAATGACATTTCTGTGTGCTGGGGTTAGCTCCAGGAGGGGCAGCTCTGCAGGCAGACATTTCCATTTCCCTTTAACTCTATCCTGGTAAGCCGAGAAGCTGCTCCCTCCACCTGGGGAGAGCATCAGGTGGAGTAAGAGATACCCCCTGTCCCTCTGCTCAGGAGGTGCTGCCACGTGAGCTGCTCTGTTTTGTCTGACCAAAATGTGGAGACAATTAATTAACACTTCATATGGAGTTTAGAGTCATTCACTAATGCAGTGGAGGGTTTGAAAAATATAAAGGCGAAAATCTGAAGGCATCAGGTGAGAAGGACTTTCTGATGAGGAGCCTGTGGGAGAAGAGAGGTCTGAGAGGGGATCCCATCAATCCATAGAAATACCTCCAAGGGGTGTCAGAGGATGGTTTGCCCTGCACTGAGCAAACCTGCACTTCCAGAGGCAGGAAAGGCACGGATACAGAAATCCTGCAAGCACAAAAACCAGCAAACCCTAGCTGTGTGTGCAAACCTGCTGGCAGCCCAGAAAGTTGGGTAGCTCAGGGCTTAATTGCATCTCTTAATCAGCTAATAGCTGCAGCTCCCTGGATGAACCCTGCAGCAGGAGCTGCCAGGAACAGCGTGGCAGAGAGCAGGGAGCAGCCAGCTCAGGGACTCACTGCGGATTTTGGGAATGCCTGGGGAAGGGAGACAGCCTGGGGAGGGAAGGTGAGGCCTTTGGGACTACCTAAAAACAGAGGCCAGACAGAATTTAGGCAATAAAAACCAGGTATATTTATTGAAGTGCCTTCAGGTACATTTTGGGCAGACAAAGCCCTCAGGGCCTACACCCAAAATGGACAATGGGTCACGGGTTTCACACTTTTATAAGTTTGGTCCATTTGCATATTGGGGTTAATCTGCCAATTACAGCTTCAGCTAATGAAGGAATTGACCCCAAGTTTGCTCCCCCCAAAACTCACTTTTGTTTCCATCTCTGGGGCCTGAGGCAGTGAGGTGTCCTTGATTGCCAGGCCTGGAGAGGAATTGCTGTGTCTGCCCAAAACGGGAAAGCAGCAGCTCACACTGTGTGTGGAGTGTGGAGTTACACACTAAAGAACTGCTGGGTTACAAATATATGGAATATATAAAAGCTCAAATCCTAAGGCACCAAAGGAGCAAGGCAGGGACAGGCTGATGCCAGGAGGAAGCAAAGGCTGGGCCACTCCATGCCAAGGGCTCGGGGACCACAGGGGACAACTTGCACTCTCCTTCCCAAGGGTCTGTGTCTCCAGTGATGGCACAGTCAGGGGTGGTGACAGGAGGGGTGGCCCTGCCCTGCTGGCTGTCTCATTGTCACACTCCTGCCAGCCTGGCCCCAGCCCACACATGGCTCTGGGGTGACACTGAAGCACAAGCTCAGCTGTGTCCAAGGAGGGAGCCAAACCTGTGACCAGGCTGATGTTCCCAGTGGCCCCCAATGTTCCCAGTAGTGATGCAGGGTCCCTCTGGGAGCCTCAGCACAGCATTCCTTGGGCCCAGCCCCTCTGCTTGGGCTCTTCCACTCAGGCTGGCACCCATGTGATTAACACTCCAGTGCCAAGGCTTGGCCCAGAAAGGGCATTTTGTGCCAGTTCCACTTCATGCTTCTACTCTCCCCCTTGGCTGAAGCCCCCTCAGGGAGAGCTGGGATCACCCTGAGCTCCTAAACCAGTCTGTGCTGACACACCAGGCAGCAAACAGGGGCAGCTGTTGTGTGGGGGAAACTGAGGACATCCCAGATAACAGAATGGTTTGAGTTGGAAAGGACCTTAAATCCCATCCAGTGCCACCCCTGCCATGGCAGGGACACCTCCCACTGTCCCAGGCTGCTCCAAGCCCTGTCCAGCCTGGCCTTGGGCACTGCCAGGGATCCAGGGGCAGCCACAGCTGCTCTGGGCACCCTGTGCCAGGGCCTGCCCACCCTCCCAGGGAAGGATTTCTCCACAATATCCCATCTAAGTCTATCATCCTTCAGCTTAAAGCTGTTCCCTGTGTCCTGTCATTCCATGTCCTTGTCCCCAGTTCCTCTCCAGCTCTCCTGGAGCCCCATTAGGTCCTGGAGGCACAGGGACGCTCAGGCAAGGCCATCCCCCACACCTTGCCAGGCATCCCACAGCACATCACTGCCCAGTGCCCACCTCCTTCCCTGTGCCATCCCCAGGCTGTGCCCAGCCCCAGGCGACTCCTGCGTGCATCACACAGAACCATTAGGAAGTCCAAGGTCACAGTTTTAATTTCTGTTTCAAGGCTGAAACATCTGCCATCTCCTGTAGCAGGAAATGAAGGAAAAATAAAAATAAATGCCATCATCAGGGAGGCACTTGCTCTGAGCTGATTCCTGCACAGGATTGCTTCTGTCTGGCTTTATGGAATTACCTGTTGACAGATTCAATTTTGCCATTAGAAAAAGGCCTTTCAGGCAGGAATTAGCCTGCCCCAGTAGGGCTCAGCACCAGCTGGGTGGCTGAGGAGGTTCCAGCCATACTGGCAGCTATTTCCAGGCCATTACTGCTGCCACACAACACAAACAACACCTCAGGAGGCTGGCAGGGCTCATCCTCCTCTTGTTTCCCAAGGAAATCCCACAGTTTGTGTCTAGACATCCTGCACACAGCGAGTGTGGGAAGGCAGAGCTACGTCACAGCCTTTACCTGAGTCCTGGGGGCAGCCGGGGGTGCCAGGGCCACCAGAGCTGTGCCAATGTCACCCCCTGCCCAGGGCAGCTCCCTAAGGCAGGACTTGGGCTGGCACCCAATGTCCAGCACTGGGGACAGGGAGCAGCTCCAGGGCTGGGAGGTGACACAGAGCTCAGGGACAGTGACCAAACCTGGTCCTGGGCCCCTGCCAGCCTCGTCCAGCTCCTGCTGAGCCCAGAGCTGCCTCCCCCAGGGCAGGGCTTGGCAAACACCCACTGCCACTTCTGGGTGCTCCTGCTACTTAAAGTGATGCCTCAGGTTTTAGCTGTTTTATTTTTCAGATTCTGCGCTGCTTTAGTGTGTGGGTCTGAGCTTCGTATCAGGGGATGGTGAGCTCTGCACAGAGCAGGGAGACAAAACAATTCCTGCTCTAGCAGGAGACCAAGGACAAATGATCCAAATCTCAGGCCCAGGAGCACAAACACCGTGGGCTGAAGAGAGAAAAACAAGCAGGATGGGACTGCATGGGCTAAAGCTGGAATTGGACAATGAACTGCAATGTGCACACGGAGCAGAGCTGATCCCAGGGAGAGACCCCGTGAGCGCTCGTGCATTTTGGGACCGTTTTGGTTCATCTTGGGTGCAGCCCTGGCTGGGCTCTTGTGCTGCCCAAGGTGGATCCATGGAGGAGATCCTTTTAATAAATCCCTGCTTTGTTCTTTAGCTCTGTTTAGCCTCTGTTCTAGGGCAGCCTGCACAAGGCATCACAAGTGCCCAGAATAACCAAGAGGTGGAAGTGCTGCCCTCAGGGTGGGCTGGGGTGTGACACAAAGGGCATTTTTGGGTAAAACTGCTGGGACAGGGCTACAGAATGCTCAAGGCAGAGGGGTGACTCCTGGAAGCAATGAGAGGCAGGCTGGCTGTGGCTCAGGACAGCCTGGTGTAGCTGAAGATGCCCCTACTCACTGCAGGGGGTGGATTAGATGGGATTTGAAGGTCCTTTCCAACCCAAACCATTCCCTGCCTTTAATCCCTAGGACACTGGTGCACCACTGGCTCCCATCCCATATTCCAGTCCCACAGGGAACTAAACCAGCCCCCCACCAGCCTGGATATCCTTCAAGCTGTAAACAAAACCAAACCCCAGCAAGGTCAGAGCAAGCAAACAGTGAGAGACGTGGGGAGCTGGATCATTCACACTGCAAATGTCATTACAGACTAATAGACAGAAATCCTTCCTTCTCTCTCCTGCATCTCTTATCCTTCATGCTCAAGTAGTCACCAGCAGTGTCTCAAACATTCAAGCCACGCAATATTAGCACACATATTTTATTTTTTTTTAATAATAATTACTGCTACTTTTGGCTCCAGAAGTGCCTGAAGCTGAGGAGATGCTCGCACTCTCTTTATTATGTTTTCTTTCTTCTGCTGCACCAAAAGCTTGCAGGAATAAGCAGCTCCCCTGGCAATAAGCACATTAAGGCACCAATTCAGCTGATGGAATGGTGCTTCTCAGAGAACTCGCAGCCCAGCTCTGCCAGAGTGCTTTGCATACTTCATCTTCCTCCAGCTCAGCAGCACCTCCGAGTTTTTGCTGTCTGAGGGTTTCCAAAGTGCTTTTAATGAAATAAGCTGTCAATCCCACAAGTCCATCAATGACAATTCACAGCACAAATGGTTCTTGCTGCTGCTGTGACAAATCCAGAGGACTCCAAGCCTGGACAGACAATAAAACTCCAAGTGCTCTGGAGCAGAAGGCGAGCATGGGAAGCAGGTCCCAGCTTTCCAGCAGGCAGTGACATCCTGGGATGGGGCTGGGGGCTGTCACCTGCTGCTCTGTCTGGCCTGGCTCCAGCAGCATTTCCCAGAGCTTTGCACTATTGCAAGCCCTTCCTTTCACACTTCCTGAGCACTGGTGACTCCCCCTGTGGGCACAGAGCTCTGATGAGACACTGCATTCACCAATTCCAACAGGAAAATGCTAAATTTGGGAAATACAGCCTGGCCCACACAGTACAACCATGGGAAACAAGGATATCTAACACCTTGCACAACCACAGGCTGAACCTGCAGTAGAACCTTCATCCTCACCTCCCCTCTCCAGTCCTAGCTCAGGTCTACACTGAAAACCTGGCCCAGATCTCAGCATCCCCTCTGCTCCCCCAGAGCAGCCTCTGACCCCAGCTTGGGGCAGCCTGGATTCTGCCTGGAAGGGGATGGGGAAAGCCAAACAAGCTGCCAAATCCCAATCCCCAAATTCCTTTGGTGGGGATTCTTCCACAGCTGGAATGGAGGAGCCCCAGTGTCCACAGGGAAATGTGGCCAAAGCCCCAGGCTGGGAATGCTGCCTCTGGAGCTGGAGCACACTGCCCAAAGGCACCTGAGGGAGGCAGAGCCCAACCCCCTGTCCCACAGCTCATCCCCCAGGGTGATCCCACAGATCCTGGATGGCTCAGGCTCAGTTCCACCATCACACAGCTCACAGTGCTGCTTTCCATTTCAGGCCTTTGCATAACAAATCCTTCAGCCTCAGGATAACCAAGCCTCAAACTCAGTGACAAACACATCCTTCCAGGAATGCAGGTGGGCTGGAGCGAGAGGCAGCCAGACAGGGATATTCCAGTGCCTGAAGAATATTGTAAATGCAGGCCACTGACGAGGGGAGAGAATGATGAATCTGACTCCATGCTCTCAGAAGGCTAATTTATTATTTTATGATACTATATTATATTAAAGAATACTAAACTAAAGTATACTAAAGAATACAGAAAGGATACTTGCAGAAGGCTAAAAAGATAATAATGAAAACTGGTGACTCTCTCCAGAGTCCTGACACAGCTTGGCCCTGATTGGCCAAAGAGTGAAAACAACTCACAGCAGAACCCAATGAAACAATCAGCTGTGGGTAAACAATCTGCAAACACATTCCACATGAGCACAACACAGGAGAAGCAAATGAGATAAGAATTGTTTTCCTTTTCTCTGTGGCCTCTCAGCTTCCCAGGAGAAAACTCCTGGGCGAAGGGATTTTTCCAGAGAATGTGAATGCCACAGAAGAATGCCAGCTGCCTCCAGCAGCCTTGAACTGAACCTTGGCAGGGCTGGGAATGTTCCTTTGACTCCAGAGGTGTTGCAGCTGTGCTGAGCTGGGGCAGTGGATTTGCTTGTGGGGTTACATCACTCCAGCCTCCTGCTGCAGGGCTGGAGTTGCTCTGCTTCCCCAAAGCCTGCTTGAAAGCTTTGGTACATTCATTCCAGGACATTCAGACTGATTGGAAATAGGAGAGAGTGGGATAAAACAAAATAACCAACTAATTCCCCCTCAGAATGTAAAACCACCCACAAATCAAACAGTGCCTGTCACTTCTGGTTGACTGGGCTGAATTAACCAGGGATGTGTTGCATTTATTTACATTTTTGTGAACAGAATAACCCCACTTCCAGCAGTTAATTCTTTATCTGTAGCTACCCATAAATCTACACACACAAATAAAAAGGGAGCAAACTGGAGGCAGGTTGTTCCCCTGTTCTGGGACAGGTTTCCACCCCTGCAGGGTGCTCAGTAATTAAAGGCACAGAAGCTCAGCCCATCCATGCCCTGCAGCCTGTGTGTCACACCAAAAATCTCCCACCAATAACCCCTGCCAGCACAGCTCTGCTCGCTGCCAACCTTGCCTCAGGGGGAATTGCTGCCAGCACCAGCTGGCACAGCAAGGCCCCTCTGGACACGGAGGGGTCTGGGCAGCCTCGAGCATTTCAGAGTGCTAGCAGGCAGTAATTTTCTTTTTTTTCTGCTCTTACAGACGGGAGATCAGGAGTGGAGATGCTGCAAAGTGCGTGCCAAGCCTTGTGCACTGAAATTGTGACCAATGTCCCTGCTGGCATGTCACTGGGAGTGAGGCCAGGGGAAGGTTGAACACTCCCTCTCCATCACTGAGAGCTTCAAAGATTTCCTGCAGTTGTCATGGATTCTTCCCGGGTTAACAGAGGGGCCTCCAAACCCCTGTCCTGGGCTCAGAGTGTGAAATCTGCTGGGGAGACCCAGAGGAGACACCAGGGGGATCAGAGGATGGAGCAGCTCTGCTGGGAGGGAAGGCTGGCACAGCTGGGATTGTTCACCTGGAGAGGAGAAGGTTTGGGGGGACCTCAGTGTGGCCCTGCAGGGCCTGCAGTACAGGAAAGCTGGAGAGAGACTGTCCAAGGGCCTGGAGTGCCAGGACACAGGGAATGGCTCCCACTGCCAGAGGGCAGGGCTGGATGGGATATTGGGAATTGGGAATTGTTCCCTGTGAGGGTGGGCAGGCCCTGGCACAGGGTGCCCAGAGCAGCTGTGGCTGCCCCTGGATCCCTGGCAGTGCCCAAGGCAAGGCTGGAGCAGCCTGGGATAGTGGGAGGTGTCCCTGCCATGGCAGGATGAGCTTTAAGGTCCTTTCCAGCCCACAGCAGTGTGGGATCCCCTGAAGAAGCCAAAGGGCTGCCTGGTGGTGTGGAACAGCACCAAGGACTGGCAGGACACAAGCTCAGGTTTGGGAAGAGCCACTCCTCACACCTGGGCACAGGTGCACACACCAGGAAGGGCAGGAGCACAGCCAGGGCTGGCACATCTTCCCAGGGCTCACAAGTGGCCAGCACCACAGGAGGCTGGGACAGGGGACACAGCTCCAGGTGTCTGAGCCTTTCACAGCCACACCCAGCGAGCACTGAAGGAAGGATGTGCATCACAGTTGTATTTTCTGGAAAAATCTCTTCACCAGGATTCTTCTCCTGGGAAGCTGAGAAGCCTCAGAGAAAAATGAAAACAATAATTATCTGATTTTCTTCTCCTGTGCTTTGCTGCTTTGGAATGTGTTTGGAGATTGTTTACCCACAGGTGCGTGTTTGATTGGTTTCATGTGAATTGTTTTTACTTAATGACCAGTCACCATCCAGCTGTGTTGGACTCTCTGAAGAGTGTCATGGATTTTTCATTATTATCTTTTAGCCTTCTGTCTGTATCCTTTCTGTATTTTTTAGTATAGTTTAGCATAGCATTCTTTAATATAATATACATCATAAAATAATAAATTAGCCTTCTAAGAACATGGAGTCAGCACAGAAACAACTCCCCACAGCTGCCCAGAGCTGCTGCTGCTCTGTCAAGGTGACCCTGGGTGGCAGGGGGTGGGGACACCAGCCAGCAGAGCCTGCTTTTCTCCTCTCCTTAAAATAAAAATAATAGGCCCTTCTCCCTTGTGGCCCACATGAATATTTCATCAGCAAACTGCCTCACCCTGTATTAGATTTTTCTCTCCCTCTGGCTGAGATGGGAAGCTCACAGACCCTTCCACAGCATTTCCAGGAGCTGAGGACATTTTGGGCACAGACAGAGTGATAGCAGGACAAAAGGATGGAAACAGTCAGGGCTCCAAGCAATACTGTGTCTCTGGGAAGGCAGTGCTGACTCCTAGGGCAGTACTCTGATATTCCATGGGGGACAATGAGGAAACAGCACGACCTGCTTGTATAGGATGAGGTTCCCTGTCTCTCTGTCCCTCCCTCCAGGGGCACCTGAGCACTGTGACTCCGCAGTGACACCTCTGCAGCCTGGCTGGCCGTGGGAAGTGTGAGGGAGAGGAGACATCAAATCCCTGAGATCAAATATTGCAGCTCCAACAGCCTGTGCTGGCTTCCCTTACACCACTGGCTGCTTAAAGGAGGGCAGCTCCCAGCAAGGGAGCAGGGCTGGAAATTCGATGTGCTGATGGTTTCCTGCTGTCAGAGGCCCAGGATCTGGCTCAGCACTGGTCACGCTGCCCTGGTGTCACTACAGGAGCCATTCCCTCCCCTGCTCCTTTTTCCCTCACCGGGGTTTTCACTCAGGCTGCCTCTCCCCAAAAAGAAAAGGAAAATAATCTGGTTTATTTCAGAGTATTTGCAGAGACGAATTGGTGAGGGGTATTTTTTTAATAAGACAGAACTGTCAAGAGACCCAGGAAAGCCTCACCTGAGGAAAGGAACACCTGAGGAAAGATCTGAACTGCAGGAAGAAGGCAGGAATGCACTCTGAGATCCAGCCCTCCACAGGTGACACAAATTAGAAGAGACCTTAAATCCCCTCCAGTGCCAGCCCTGCCATGGCAGGGACACCTCCCACTGTCCAAGGCTACTCCCAGCCCGGCCTTGGGCACTGCCAGGGATCCAGGGGCAGCCACAGCTGCTCTGGGCACCCTGTGCCAGGGCCTGCCCACCCTCCCAGGGAACAATTCCTAATTCCCAATCTCCCATCCATCCCTGCCCTCTGGCAGTGGGAGCCATTCCCTGTGTCCTGTCCCTCCATCCTTGTCCCCAGTCCCTCTCCAGCTCTCCTGGAGCCCCTTTAGGCCCTGGCAGGGGCGCTGAGCTCTCCCCAGAGCTTTCCTGTCTCCAGGCTGGACATGGATGTCAGTCCTGACATCCTGCTGGGAAAAGCCTTAAACCCCACTCATGTTTTGGTGGCTGCTCCTGGCAGGACCTTCCCTGCCAGCCCAGACTGGGCAATCCCTCCCCTCCAGCCCAGCTTCTCCCTGTGCCAAACAGGAACAAAGCCACCCCATCCCATCCTCCAGAGCTCCTGGGGGCAAAGCTACACCCAAGGGAGAAAACCAGGCTGCTAGAGGAGAGCCAGCCCAGCGGAGAATGACCCAGGTGACAATCCCAGGGGGACAAAGAGGGCTGGCACCTGCATGGGAAGAGGCCCCCAGGGCTGTGTCTGATCCCCTTTTGCTCACCTTCTTCTCATCCCCCTCCTGCAGGAGCTGCAGGTGGCTCCTCTTCTCGCTGTCCCTGCGCAGGGAGCTGTTCTGGTGGTGGGGCAGCCCCGTGGGGGGGGACACGCTGCGGCCCTGGGGGTCCACCCAGGTGTAGATGTGGTTGGTGACATAACCCCCCGGGATGCGCCCCACCGAGTGCACCGACAGGTTCAGCTTCTTGCAGCCCTTCAGCACCTGCAAGGCAAGCCAAGGACAGGGGGTTAATGGCCACAGGGCCACCTGGGCTCCAGGCAGACACAGCTTTGTGCCAGAAATCAGGGCAACCCCGAGGAAGGCAGGAAATGTTGAGGGCTCCATGGATATCAGAAGGCTAATTATACTATTTTATATTATATTATAAATTATTACATTATATTATTTTATTATAAATATATTATATTATAATTTTATATAATTATATAATTTTATACATTTTATATAAGATTTATATTATAAATATACCATATTATTTTATATTATCTTACGCTATATTACATTAATCTGAACTGAATCTGCACAAGCACTTAACTGCCCAGAATCCCATGACTGTCTGCTGACCAACAGCACTTGGCCCTGAAAGGCCAAAGAAACAAAACCCCATCACTTTGGGTAAACCATTTCTATATTGCATTCTACTGTGGCACAACACAGGAGCAGCAAATGAGATAAGAATTGTTTTGATCATTCTTTTCTCTGCTTCTCTCACTGCTCCTCTCAGGTTCAGGGAATGTGAATCCCACAGATTTGCACTTCTGGAGGCTTCAGGATCTCCAGCTCCTCTGCAGCCATCAGCTGAATGATGGAGCTGCATAAAAAGCTGGGATTTTTCTGTTCTCTCCTGGCTGCAACAGAGTGAAGGCAAAGCTGCTGCCGAGAAAACACAGAGAAAAGCTTTCCCATCAGCCAGGAAGGAGCAGAGTGGAGCAGAGAGGGGAGGTGAGGTGGGCAGAGCCACGGCCAGGATGGCTGAACCTGGCACTGAGCAGCTCCTGCAGCTCTGGAGAGGAGTCAGAGCAGTGCTGGAGGACAGCAGCACTGACCCTTGTCCCAAGTCCTCTCCAGCCCCCTCACTTCACCTTCCCCTAATACAGGAGCCCCTTTAGGCACTGGAAAGTGCTCCAAGGTCTCCTGCAGCCTTCTCCCCTCCAGGCTGAACGTGGATATCAGCCTCTCAGTGACTGTGCTGGCAGCAGACACAACCAGTGTGGGAAAAGGCTCAGCTCAGCCCCAGCTCTGTCCCCACAGCCCCAGCCTCCGCCACTGGAAGAGCTCCTGGTGCCTCCAGGGAACATGGACAGCACTCCCAGAAATTCAGCCACTGAGTTACCAGCTGCCTGCCCCAGCACAAGCACTCAATTAAGGAGAGGAATAATTACTAAATACATACTCACACTTAAACCAGCACACAGAGAGATGACCTTGGGGGCCAGAGGAGGTGATCTGCAATCGCTGCCCTGCCCCCGCAGCTTCCACTGTGAGAAGCTGACACAGAAACTTCAATTAACATGGAGGAGTTCTCCCTGGGGACAGCTGTAAGTGCTGATCCCTCCAGAGGCCTCAGGGACACCAGCACTGCAGATCTGCTCTCAGAAAGGAGGTGTTTGGGGTTTTTTTCCCATGTGTACATCATTTTGATGAGCTGCCCTGCAAGGTCTGCTGTCCCCACTGAGAAGAGAAGCTGCTGAGCAAAGCTTGTGCCTGGGAAGGACTAAAAGCAGCAGCTCCTCAGGAACGGGTAAATTGTCAGGAATAGTGGGCTGGCTGCATCCCAGCCCTGGCCTGGCAGCACTGCTGCTCCTCCCTGGCAGAGCACAGAGAATCCAGCTCAAAGCCCAGCTCAGCATCTCCACCACACACAGCAACCTGGCTGCAAACCTGTCACATGCTCCCAAGGTCACCATGTGCCTGAGGGCTGCCACAAGGACTGCAAAACCAGTGGGGACACCCGCAGAGCATTCAGCCCCCTGGGCTGCTCCCCCCTCCAGCCCCTGTTCCTGCAGCTTCCCAGGCCCTCAAACACATCCCTGCTGGCATCTCCTCCCTCCCTGGGCACTCGGAGCCCAGCTGGGCTGCTCCCCATGCTCCATCCTGCCCAGGTCTCTCTGGGATGATGGAGCAGGTTCTGAGCCCTCTGCCCATTCCAGGGGACCCCTCTCCCATGGGCACCGTGGCTGTGGCAGGCTTCAGGGCACAGAGCAGCTTCCTGAGCCAGGCTCAGAAGGGGCTGAACTCCACAGAAATCAATGAGCTGGCGGTGGCAGGGACCCTTCTCACCAACCCCAGAGCTACGAGGGCAAGGGATCCTTGTCAGATGGGGTACAGAACCCCCTGAAATGTTCTTTGTTCATCCAAACTGGAGCCATCTCTATAAAACCTCTTTGGAGACTGCAGAACATTACTGTACCCCTGTGCCTGTGTCCAGTTCTGGGCCTCACAAAGGAAGAACTGGAGCATGTTCAGGGCAGGGAACGGAGCTGGGAAGGGTCTGGAGCCCCAGGAGAGGCTGAGGGAGCTGGGAAGGGGCTCAGCCTGGAGCAAAGGAGGCTCAGGGGGGACCTTGTGGCTCTGCACAGCTCCTGACAGGAGGGGACAGCCGGGGGGTTGGGCTGTGCTCCAGGGAACAGGGACAGGAGCAGAGGGAACGGCTCAGGGAGGACAGCAGCAGGAATTTCCCCATGGAGTGGGTGACTAAACATTGGAGTGCCCATCCCTGGAGGTGTTTAGGGAAAGACTGGACATGGCACAGGGATCCCCTTCCCTCCCTTCCCCAGAGAATCCATCCTGGCAGGGAGGAGAAGGAGCACAGGAAACCACGGGGTTTGTACCACACACGAGAGACTGGGCATGGGAGAAGGGACTGGGCACGGGAGAAGGGACTGGGCATGGGAGGAGGGACCAGGCACAGGCTGGTTCCACCCTGGGCACCCTGGAGTGTCCCAGCTGCCCCAGGGACAGGGCAGGGGTGGCTGATGAAGCCTGGCAGAGCCATTTAGCCTGAGCCAAATGTCATCCCCTGGCAGGGCAGGCACAGCAGCAGAGCTGCTCTCTGGAGGCACAGGGAAATTAGCAGGGATGAGAGGCCAGAGATTTACACCGGGATTTTTATGTCTCCCTGAAGCTCCCTTGACAGGGCCACCAGGAAGGAGGATCTGGGCTCAGGGAGATGTTTTATGCGTGAAGGTGACAGCAGAGAGCCCGAGGGGGGGAGAGCAGCTGCACAGAGCCAGGGCTCCATCCAAGGGGGGCACGGGAGTGAACGGAGGCTGGGAATGCCAGCAGGACACTGCTGGTGACAGTGTCTCCCAGAGAGGCAGCACTGCAGCAGGCTGGGGACACTCTGCAGAGTCCTTTGTGCATTTACTGAGGTCCCTCCTGTACTCAGTGAGAAGGAGTTTCCAGTCCAGCACAGTTTCCTTCCCAAAAACCCTCCCTGCTCATGCCCAGGGCTGCAAGAGGAGCCCATCAGAGACCCTCACTCACTTAGCAGCCCCTCAGGACACACCTTTTGGACCAGTCACCTCCTGACCTGCACCTTTTGGAGACCCTTTGGGTGATCACAGCTGGGGGAGAACAGTGACACCCACAAAAGATTTTTAAGGGACTTTTAGAAGGGATGTGTATAAATAGGACAAGGGGGAATGGCTTCACGCTGAGGGATGGCAGAATTAGATTGGAGATTGGGAAGAAACTCTTCCCTGTGAGGGTGCAAATCCCTTCCCCAGCCTGGTGACCACTAAAGTCAGTTCTGCTCAAACATCTGAGCTGCCAGGAAGTTCTGTGTCCATCAGGCAGCAGCTCTTTAAGCTGCAGCTGCCACGGCTGGGAGAGGAGATGAGAGTGAAGCAGCTTTGCCTCAGTTTCCCTGGGACAACAGCACAGCAGATGATCCACACTGAAGGACAGCGGCCTGGGGACAGGATCTGGCACACAGCTACAAAACCTGTGTGCAGCCACGCTCTGAACCTGACTTTAACAAAGCACTTGGCACCAGGAGCTGCAGAGTGACGAGGCACCAGGTGAGCCAAGGGGGAGAAGCTTCCACCTGCATCCAAGCCAGGACAGAATCCAGCAGCAGCTGCTGTGCTGAGCTCCAGGAGAGCAGAGTTTCCATCCATCTCCCTGCACAGGGAGAAATGCTGCACTTCCCTTTTATTTTGGGGTTTTTCCCCAAGGTTTTACCAAGGCCAGACCCCAGCCCTGTGTGCAGGGAGGGCTCAGAGCAGGGCCCAGGTTCTGCTCCAGGGCCCAGCAATGGGACAGGAGGAATGGGCAGGAACTGATCCCAGAAAGTTCCACCTGGACATGAGGAAGAACTTCCAGTGCAGAGACTGAGCAGTGGGACAGGAGCCCAAAGAAGGTTTCCCCACTGTGTTCTCCTCCCTTGGAAGCCTTTATCCTGCTGGTCCCTGTGCCCTGCTGCTGCTTTGAGCACTTCACTGTCCCCATTCCCAGCGAGGTGCCACAGTGCCACCAGGCTGGCACCAGCCCTCCCATGCTGATTTTGCTGCCAGCCCTGCTTATGAGGGCAGAACAGCAAGAGAGAGGTCCAGAACCTGCCCCCAGAGACCATCAGCTTCCTGGGACAAAAGGAGGAGCTTTTAAGCAGAGTTCTAATCATAGAATCCCAGGGTCACTGAGGTTGGAAAAGACCTCCCAGACCATCAAATCCAACCTGTCCCAAATCCCCACCTTGTTCCCAGCCAGAGCACTCAGTGCCACCTCCAGCCCCTTCCCCAGCTCCGTTCCCTGTCCTGGACACGCTCCAGCCCCTCAAGGTCCTTCCCAAATCGACAGGCCCAGAACTGGACAGAGGATTTGAGGTGGCCCCAGCAGTGCCCAGCACAGGGGGACATCACAAGGGCAGGCTCTGGGTGGGAATTCTACAAGGGAAAACTTCTTCCTCCCAGACACACAAATTGTCCTATGTGCACTGACTGCAGAGGTACCCACAAAGCCACAGCAGAACTCATCCTCTGAGTTTTTTGGGACATGAAGGGCACTGAACCTCACCCAGCTGCCCCTAAATAACCAATCCCACCTCCTTAATGCTCTGGGCAGAATCAGGCAGTGCAGGCTGCATCTCCATCTCCTTTCTCAAGCTATTGCAGGGATTTGCAGCCTCAGATAAGATTTGGCTTTGCCCCATCTCTGATATGTTTGAGGACCATGGGGTGGCAGGTTTAGGGCTGGCAGCAGAGTGTGCAAGCTCAACTGCCAGCAGCCCAGCTTACAGAAATCATTGATATGAATCTGGAATCAGTGCCAAAACCTTTAGCAGAGAAACAGTCACCAACTGCCCAGAAATGTCAGCAGAAGCAGCAAGTGCCAGAGAGAGGGGCAGATTGATTCCATGAGGCCACTGATCCCCTAACAACACTATTTAATTATCAAGCCCTCTGAGAGGGAAGGAGATCGTTTAAACTGATCAAAATAGGAAACACACATCTCGTGTGCCACAATTACCTCCAAAAACCCCAGAAAACCCAATCAGCTCCCAGTACACCCTGTTCTTTCCTGGGATCCAGAGAGGCAGCTGCCACCCTTCTGAAACCCTGCAGGTCTGACACCACTGAGGGCTTTCCTCTCCCATCTTCACCCTTTCCCCCTCTTATTCCCCACTTGCCAAGGGCCCTGAGAGGCTGTGTAAAAACACCTCCAAAACCCCCCCCAGGAGCACAGCTGCCAGAAAGGAATGGCAGTGAATCACCAGGATGCTCCTGGCAGCTGCCCGAACCTGCCTGGGGCAGGGACAGCCCCTCACCTCACCTTCTCCTAAAGGAGCAGCCGGGGAGCTCGGAGTGGGAAGGTCTCAGTTGGATACTGGGAGCATTAACCATGAGCCATCCTCCTCCTCCTCCAGCTGCTTTTCCCAGCCTGGAGCTGTCCTCAGGTTTGGCTCTGGGATGATGGGCACGGGATAATGGGCATGGGATAGTGGGTATTGGATAATGGAATAATGGCTATGGGATAATGGACACGGGATAATGGGCATCCCTCTGCTGGTGAGTGCCAAAGGTCAGTGCTGAGGTTATCAGCCAGCAGAGAACCAGGAATTTGGCAGCACGACCCCAAAAAGTAAGGCACAGGTTTAGAAATAAAGCTGCAAAGGGAAAAAATGCTAAGACACTGATGCCTCAGGTTTTAGCATTTCTATTTTTCAGGTTCTGTGCTGCTTTAGTGTGTGGGTCTGAGCTTCTTATCAGGGGATGGTGAGCTCTCTGCACAGAGCAGGGAGACAAAACAATTCCTGCTCCAGCTGGGGACCAAGGACAAATGATCCAAATCTCAGGCCCAGGAGCACAAACAACGTGGGCTGAAGAGAGAAAAACAAGCAGGATGGGACTGCATGGGCTAAAGCTGGAATTGGACAATGAACTGCAATCTGCAAATGGAGCAGAGCTGATCCCAGGGAGAGACCCCGTGAGTGCTCGTGCATTTTGGGACCATTTTGGTTCATCTTGGGTGCAGCCCTGGCTGGGCTCTTGTGCTGCCCAAGGTGGATCCATTGGGGCCTTTAATAAATCCCTGCTTTATTCTTTAGCTCAGTCTGGTCTCTGTTCTAGATCAGCCTGCACAAGGCATCAATTCCACAGGAGGGAGGCAGGGGGAGCTTTTACAGCGCGTTCCGGCACCGTGCAGGGCCGATGGCAGAAGTTTGTCCAGCCGCTGTTTCCTGCTCCATGCCAGGGTGTTCCTGCTGGTCTCAGGGGGGTTTAAGCTTGTGGGATTGGATGGACTGAGCAAAACAATCCTGCTGCCAGGGGGAATGAATCCTGTGGCTGCTGCGGAGGGGAGCAGGAACTTTTACAAGAGAGGGATTGAGCCACATCAGCTGAAAGGCTCCTGTGCCGAGACAGGACAGCAGGCACGGCATTTCCTGCCCCCAAAACCATCAGCTGCAGGCAGGATGGATAGAAGGCTATTGCAGCTCCCACTGCACACCTGGTTAAGGCCAAATTTGCCAGATGAAGCAAGGAGAGACTGTCCCCTGCCCCAGAGTTCTGAGAGAGATTTTGGAAGAAGTGTTGTCCAGAGCAGCTGTGGCTGCCCCTGGATCCCTGGCAGTGCCCACGGCCAGGTTGGACAGGGCTGGGAGCAGCCTGGGACAGTGGGAGGTGCCCCTGTCCATGGAACTGGAGGAGCTGTAAGGTCCCTCCAAGCCAAACCAGGCTGGGATTCCAAGATTTTAAGTCTATCCCAGCCACATGTTGCCTGAGGAAGCACAGGGAGCTGCATGTGAGCAGAGGAACCGGGAGCCTGGAATGCTCTGACTGGGAGGAACAGAGAGAAGTGGAACGAGGAGAAGGTGACCCAGAGGCAGGAGGGGAGAGCAGGACACAGGAGGAGGCTGAGGGAAGCACAGATGGAGGAACAGCAGTGGGTACCAGGCTCTAGGGGACACAGGGGTGACACTGGGATGACACCAGGGATGCAGGGGTGACACAGTCTCCCTGCAGGAGGACAAACAGGAGTTGCAGGAGGCTCAGTCCAACCTCTCCCCCTCTCCCAGGGCAAAGGACAGCAGTTGGGCTTTCAAGTAGAGGCACTTATGCAAATCAATGCAAATCGATGTGTAATTATGGTGATTGCACACATTTAGCCCCAAGGCATCGGGAAGCCCACGTCCCTTTCACCGGGAAAGGTCAAGTGAAATCTTAGCTCCAGCACCTTCCCCCCAGCCCTCCAAGGGCTGACAGCTCCCCATCCCCATCTCCACTCTGCATCCTCCCACCCCTCCACGCTGCTCCCTGCCCAGCCCTCAGGCAAGCCGGGGACGATTCTTAAAACAGAAAATTCCACATAATTGTGGAAACAAAGCAAACCCAAAGCTGTTTGGGTGTTTTGAGGGCAGGGGGGAGGCATAAAGGAAATGCTGATTAAAGCACTGCCTCCTGCTTCCTCGGGTCTTCTCTCTCTGCTCCACTCCAAGCAATGCTGAAAGGAGTGATGTGAAGCACCATATTGTCTAAATGTGACAATGCCATCAGACAAGGCCATACTGTCTAAACAGGGTTAATTCCTGGGTGGGAAACTTTGGATGAATCAATGTTGGAAGTGAGGAAGACGCTGGGTGAAGCACCGAGGACATCCAGAGCAGAGCCCCCTCCAGCCTCTCCCAGCCCCAGGGGCTCCGAGGCAATTCCTGAGCCCAGCAAGGGGCAGCTGGCAGGACCAGAGCTCCTCCAGGGCTCTGCTTCACCTGCACTCACCAAGCACCTGGTGCTCCTGGCAGGGAGAGCTCAGAGCATCCAGCCCAAAGAACCTGAGGTAAATCACAGCAGCAGGTGATTTGTCACTTCAGCTGAGGGCATTTGGAGCTGAATAATTCTCTGTGGCATTGAGGAAAGTGTCAAGAAAATCCATCCTCATCCCTGAGGACAGGGGAACTGGTAAAGGATATTTTAATTCACCAGCTCTGATGCTTTTGTTTTCTTCCAACGGCCACTAGAAGGAAATAAGCTTTTATCCTCCAGGTTATCTTATCAATTTCTCTGCTGAGGCAGAACTGTTTATTTACAAGGAGCCCACTAAATAACATTGATGCTGCAAGAATTCCAGGATGCCCTGACAATGCTAACCCTGATGAACAAGCCAGTCCTGGTGCCAAGTCCTATCATCCCTGCATTATGAGAAGAGGAGAGATTAAGGCCCTCATTCCAATCTTTTGCATCAGTATAAAGTCGTTTGATTTCATTAGGGCTGATTGTGATTTGCTGGTGAAATGAAGGGAAACAGATGACTAAGGAACTTGCCCAGTGAGGGAAACCAGTGGCAGAGCAGCAAATACAACTGACTCCTAAGCCAGGTGGAGCAGCCAAGCCCACGTTCCCACAGCCCCTGGCTGGGTGTGCAGCTTCACCCCAGCCCAAGTCCCACCAGGAATTCCTTTGGAGCTCCCAGTGACCGTGGGCAGCTCCAGGTGAGCTCCAGTGCTCAAACCTGCTCCACCACAGCTCCAGATCTGCCCTGGAACCAGAAGCAGCCCTTCCACATCCATGCTCTGCCACTGCCTTCAGCCCTCCCCCTCAAGGAGCTTTAAAAGTCATTTTAAATGCAGATGCCTCCAAGCTCCAGAGTGACCATTTTCCCTCCTCCTTTTTTCCAAATGAAGATCCTGGTGCCTTTACACTCCCCACGCTGTCCCTCTGAGTCCAGCTGACTACAAGAGCTGACATGGAAACTGTTTGCAGGACAGAAGGACACAGCAGGAGTCCCTGGCATCACACAGCACCTGCCTTTTAAGCTGTGAGTGCTTTTTTTTTGAGTGCAGTTTTGGGGTTTTTGTTTCTAAGCAGATGCAGAGATGCAGGAAGCGATTTCCACTCTAACTATTGGGGTGGATGCTAGTCACATCCTTCTTTTCCATGCTCCAGCTCCCCCAGCTCCCTGGGGAAGGGGAGAAGTTTCAAGCCTCTTTCTTTGGTGCCTTCTAAAAACACAGAGCCTGCGATAGGCACGCAGCAGTTAAAGGAACAGGGCTGAAGTGTTCACAGAACCAGGGATCAATGCATTGCCTGCACCCCTCAGCACCCCAGCCCTGCTCTGGCTGATCAGCCACAGCTCCAAGCACTCGGAAGGATCAAAACCCAACCAAACCAAGCTGCACTCACTGCCCTGAGCAGTGCCCCCCAGTGCTGTGGTGATTAAATAAGCAGCGTCAGGTCATGGTGATCAATTTATCAGGCATCACAAGAAAAAGCAACATGAAATTTGCTTTATTGGAAGCGGGCTGGAAAGAAAAATGGCTCTCAATATGTTTGAGGCTTAGGGCTGCACATCTCTGCTGTCGTTTCTCAGAGGTCTTTTGGCAATCCCACACCTGGGGTCCTTTCTTATGAAATATTACAATCTCTAAAGAGATCACTTTGTTTGCCAGCGGGAAAACCCACAGTAATAGGACATAAAAGGAATTTTAATCTCCTTTTAATTATTTTTAAATGCCCACTTGACACTTCCATCAGAGCAGGAGATGGAAGGGATGGAGGGAGTGAAAAGCTCTGCTGGAGCAGAGATGGGGTGGCTGGGGATGAGATCCCCCTCTATCCCTGGGGTGTGATGTGGTACCCTTGATTCAATCTCCTTCCCTCACAGGTCAGGGAGAGGAGGAGACTCCCTGGATGTGATCCCCCTCCCTTCCCAGGCAGGACTGTCACAGGGACACAGGACAGGCTGGCAGTGCCACATCCTGGACCCCTCTGCCTTGTCAGCCTCATCCCAAGCTTTCCCCAGCCCCTCCAGCCTCTCTGCACAGATGAAATACCCAAGCCAGGGCACTTAACTGCTCCAGTTCCTCCAGAATAAACTCAATTCCAGCCCAGTGACTTTGGCAAAGCCATCACAGATTTACACCAACACCAAAGAACCAGACTCCCCAAGCCCAGCACATCCAAATTAGTGGAGTTTTGGGGATTTTGCTCAAGCTGATCCAGATCTGCCCAGCTGTCAGCAGGAACAGCTGGGCCAGTGGTGGGACCAGTGCAGCTCTCTGGGGCTGGTGTAGCTCATTAAGCCAAATCCTAAAGCAGGGATTTTTCCACTTTTCACTTTCTCTCATCCCCTCCCTCCCTAAATGTCTTTTTATTCAAAGAACATAAAAACCTACAGCAAAACAAGAAAGGTAAAGGGTGGGGGAGAAAGGAGTGGGAATTTAATGCCAACCCCAGAGCACTGAGAAAACACCTGCCTGGTAATTTTGATTGTCTAAAGCCACAAACACCTTGTTTAAGTCCTCTGGATAAAAGGCTTATCAATACAAACTTTCAGTACAAGTGCTAAAATATAGCAGTATATGCTCAAATATAGCAGCATATACACCATAAATAGTAAAATATGTATATATATATATAGTGTATAGACATAATATAACACTCTAAATAGCAAGGCTGATAAAAGCCAAGTGAGCTCTAAAAATATGGCAGACAACACAAACTTCTCCACTTACCCCATAATTCAAATGCTGGTGATCTTTTGCTAAAGTGCACTCATGAATGCCACAATGATGGAGCCGTAATTGTAATGGAGTCATTTAATTTGGATTTGGATGGCACAGCCGAGCTCAGAGGAGACAAGGCATAAAACTCCCGTGCTCACGTAAAGGTTAAGGAGCTGGTCATTAAGGGAATTGATTTGGAGAGCTGAGGTAATCTTGTGGTTGAAGTCAGAATGGCACTTTTTATCTAATTTACACTGGAAACATCTGCAAACACCAGTGCAGTGGTGGCAGGCCAGCAGTGAGTTTTGGGCTGGGACATCACACAGGTCACTTAGCCCAGTGCTGTGGCAGCTCTCATCTGCTGCCACGATTCACTTTGGGTGCATCACCGAGCGATGCCTGAAAATTCCAGGAGTGAACAGAAATTGCCGCTACCCCACTGCCAGCATCCTGGAGAGAAGGGATAAAAGCAGCTGGGCTGTTCCTGCACGGCCAGACACGCACGGAAAGGCAACAGACCCAGCACGACTTGAAAAAGGCAGGCAGTGGCTGCCGTGGGAACGCTCATCCAAGGCTGCACAAGCAAATGCAGCCATGGCGTTTATTCCCTGCTCTGCCTGAGCAGCTGCCACAGCCACAGCCGGGCACCTGGAGCACCCCGGCGGGCACCGAGCGCATCCGCGGCTCGGGAAGTTTGTCACGCTCAGCCCGGGATCCTTCCCGAGCTCTGCACCGCCCCAAGAACGAGCTCTGACAACTTCTGTCAGCACGGCACGCCGTGCCTGTGAGGACAGCGGGGCTCCCCGGGCAGACAGCTGCTGGCCGCAGGACAGCGGGGGAAGAGGAGCCCGAGCACGGCAGGGAGCGGAGCTGAGCTCCATCAGACACGTTCTGCCGGGGGAGAACAGCCCCTCCTCTGGGGCTGAGAGTGTCTGAGACATCAGCCACACAGCCAGGGGCTTGTGTTAACGAAGTCTCTCTCCTCAGCTTTGTCTCTCTCCGTTACGGCGTGCGCTCGACTTCCAGGACCAACCCAGCTCTGGTTTGTCACAGAATAATCTGAGTTGGAAGGCATCACAAGGATCATCGAGTCCAACTCTTGAGTGAACGGCCAAGAAAGGGATCAAATCCCCAGTCGTGGGGTTATGAGCACCAAGCTCTGACCAGCAGAGCTGATGTTGGCCATCCAACGCTGCCCCACTGCAGGGCAGACCAAGAGCCACAGTGGGGAGGGCAGGACACAGCGAGGCTGGCTGTGCCTCAGGAGGGCAGACACCACAGCCAGGGGCCTTTGCAGAGCTGTCAGTGCCCCAGATCCCAGGTTTCAAAGGGAAGCAGAGAGCACAAAACGAAGCCATCACCCATCACCACCTCTTGTCCCTGCAGCTGTGCCACTCTGAATGACACCCAAAACATCGGGCTGAGGTATTTGTACCTCAAACCTTCAAATGCTGCTCTTGAGCATTGCTGAAGGTGATCTCTTCATTTCCCCCCTCCCAAATGGAGCATCTGAGGGCAAATTAACACTTGGTTCATTTTAGAACCTCAGAAGGATTTAATAGAGCTGTACTGTAAATCACTCTGCCACTCTTCACAAGCAAAATGTTTCCACCATCACGACGTGGGTCATAAAAACCCCCCTAGATGTAGAAAGAACCCAGGAGCTCAAGAAGGTGCCTGCAGAGGGCAAGTGATGAATTTGTTGCTGAAAGAAGTTCAGCTCACAAGGAGACAATTTCTAAGCTGCTTTTTCCTATCAGGATCATATTAACAAAATATAGCTCTTGGCAAGCCACGTCCTCCAGGAATTATTTCTGTGCAGGAAGCACTTAGTTTCACTCAAAATTAATAATGTCTAAAAGGCATCAATTACATTATATTAGAGAACAAACAGAAAGTGATGTGAATTACCCAGCAGAGTGGGATGAATTGGAGATGAAGTCATGGAGTAGAGCATTCCTGACACCTGGTTCCTCTCCATCCCAATGCCATAACAAAATATGTGGGGCTTGCAATCTCCAAGCCACAAAATTGCAGACTAACAACTGAAAGCTTACCCTGCTGTTGTCCTATCATTAGGAACACGAGGAAAATAATTCCTACAAACCTTTACTCTGCTGTCAGGATTGCCAGGGAGTCATTTCCAGCCTGGAAGTCGTGCCCTTGCCCAGGGCACTGATTTAAAGCCGGGGCAGGGAACACACAGGTCGGCAGGGAAGAAGTGTTCAAAGCTGTGCAAGATTAATGTGCTGTCAGAGGAAGGCTCCACATGGAACAGGCTCCCAACAGAACCACTTTAGCTTATAATGGAAAAATTAAAGCACAAACAGCTGGAGAACAGCCTAGTCACGCCAGATCCCAGCTCTCCACACGCTGCCTACAAATTGCTGCTCTAAAAGTCGATTCTCCAATTCGATAGGTTTGTGCCTCGGGAACATTCCGAGCAGAGCCCACCGGCCACAAGATCAGCTCTGGGAACGGTTTGGGACACTCAGACCTGGGTTTGCCTCAGAACCTCGCGTTTCAGGCGAAAATCCCACAGTTTATGGAGTTCTCCCCCCACATTACAGCTTTTATCGACAGCCCCCATGCTGCTATGGGCTACAACAGGTCTCCAGGGCATGTGGAGCCGTGCTGGGAGAGCGGGAGCCCTCAGTTCAGTTGTGTAACCGTTCTCCTTCTCCCCCTGGAACATTCAAAGGGGAATCGGGGATCTGCTCCTGCCTCGGGCAGCCTTTGGGGAGGTCTGTTCTGCTTCTCCGTTCCTCAGTTTCCCTATCTTTGCAAGGAGAAACCCACTAGAGCGGCTGGAGTACGTCCCTTAAAACCCGGCTCACGCAGATTTCCAGCTTCCACGAGCTTCCCAGGCTGCAGGCGAACCGCGAGCAGGCACCGCTGCATTTCAGAGGCGCGACCAAAGCGCAGGACAACCCTGCCGTGCCCGGAGCCACCCCCGCAGCCCGGTCCCTGCCGTGGGTGGCACCGCTATCGCCACCGCAAACTTTCCGGCCGGGCTCCGCGCACGGCCGGTCCCGCACGGTGTCGCCGGCGCGATGCAAACCCGGAGCGGCTCCGCTCCGCCGAGGGCTGCGGGCTCCCAGCGCCGCGTCCCGGGGAGCGGCACCGGGGGGCTCCGGTCCCAGCGGCTGACGGGGATGGAGCCGGGGAGGGACAGGGATGGACGGGATAAGACCCAGGGAGGGAAGGGAGGAGCGGGGAGACACAGACAGGCACCGGAGAGGCAGAGCGGGACGGGGCGCGCAGCGGAGCTCGGGACAAGGCGGGATGGAGGAAACATCCCCCGGAGCCTAGAGCGGAGCCGCCTTACCTTGACCGCCTCGGCGTGGGTCACCCTGTCCAGGGACTTGCCGTTGACCCCCAGGATCTGATCGCCGACGCGCAGCCCCTCCCGCTCGGCCAGAGAGCCCGGTTCCACCAGCGACACGTAGATGCCCACGCCGTGCTCGGCGCCGCCGCGGATGCTGAAGCCCAGACCCTCGTGGGCTTTGCTCCGGCGGAGCGTCACTTGCCGCAGCTCGCCCGGGACCACCGGCGGCGGGGCGGGGGGCGGCGGGGGGCGGCCGGGCGGCGGCAGGTAGGGCCCCTCGGCCGTGTACTGGTCGAAGAGGAGCTGGTCGGAGCGCGGCAGGACGAGGCGCAGCAGCGGCAGCAGCTGCCGGCGGCGGGGCCCGTCGAGGAGGGCGCGCAGGGAGCGCACCAGGTCGCAGACGTTGCGGCGGCCGTGGTAGGCGTTGAGGCAGAGGATGAAGCGCTCCCGCTCCGCCTCGCTCAGCAGCGCCGTGAGCGCCTGGTGCAGCCGCCGCACGTTCGCCGAGAGCGGCCGCGGCGCCGGCCCCGCCGCCGAGCCCAGCGAGCCCGACGAGGAGGAGGAGGAGTGCACGGACACGCCGTCCAGCTCCGCGCTCATCGCCGCGGCACCAGAACCGCGCCGGAGGATGGAGCGGCCGGACCGGGGCGCGCCGGGGAGGAGCGCAGCCGAGGCGGGCAGGAGCGGACCCGGGCGGGGCAGGAGCGCAGCCCCCCGGGCAGCACCGGTGCCGGCCGGCCCCGCCGCTCCACCTGTCCGTGCGCTCGCCCGCGGCTCCCCAGGAAGTGACGCGGCCGCCGTTGCCGGGAGACGGGTTATACAGAGCGGCCCCGGCGGCGGGACCGGACCCCCCCGCCCCGCCCCAGCGCCCGCCCCCGCGGGACCCGCAATTAGCGCGCCCGCTCATCAGCGCTCATCAGCGCACCGAGCCCTGCCCGCCGCTCAGCGCACAGCGGAGCCCGCGCAGGTGGGAGCTGCGCGGGATGGAAAGTCCTGGCACCCTTCCTCAGCCCTCCCGGGATGGACCGCGTCCATCCCGGAGCTCCCGCAGCTTCCCTCCATCCCAGCATGGCGAGCGCACTCGGGATGGAGGACACACGGCGGAGGATGCTGGGCAGGGATCGGTTTACACCCGAGAACAGCCTGCCCGGCACACGGAGCCGTTACCTGACCCGCGGGGCTGTTTTTCCATTGCCCGGTGTGCCAGGTGTGGGATTGTTGTTACCTCAGAGTGCTGGGCACGGTAACTGCTGAGTTATGGTGCTGGGGATGCACCCGTTCAGCTCAGCACAGGCTTTGTTTTAATCCCACCTAAACGAAATTCAGACACATTTGCTACTGACAGGGTGTTGAAGGGATCTATGATTGGGGGAGCAGTTTTAAAAAGGAGAAATTTAGATTAGATCTTAGAAAGAAATTGTTCTTAAGAAGTGAGTGAGGATGGGGAGACCCTGGCACAGGATGCCCAGAGGAGCTGTGGCTGCCCCTGGATCCCTGGCACTGCCCAAGGCTGGACTGGATGGGGCTTGGAGCAGCCTGGGACAGTGGAAGGTGTCCCTGCCATGGCAGGGATGGAATGGGATGTAAGGTCCCTTCCAACCCAAATCACTCTGTGATGTTGGGTTTGGAGTCCACCCCAAACTCCCAGCAATTAAATCCTCGTTTAGCAAACACAACCACGACAGAGAAGCCCTTCCTGTGAGGGATCCTGGTTGTCCACATCGGATGATCACGAAGCTGGCAGGGCCTCAGGCACACGGTATTGCAAACCAGGATAGGTGGGATTCAGGGAATCACATTCCCACCTGGGATGCTCCTGCACAGGTAGTCTCCCTCTTCTCTGCCTCCACACCCATAACTTGTGACCTCAGACCCAAAAGAGAAGCATCAGGATCAGGAATGAGTGCAGAAATCCAGGGACTGCTTTTCTGGTTGCTGGATGAATTATTTCTTACTACATGAGGTTTGAGTCTCTTTTATGTCTCTGAAGCACCTGAGCAAAGACCATTTTCCATCTCAGTCATTTGAAATCTTTCTGTCTTTGTTGAAGTGCCTTCCATCTGCTACAGTAGAGGAGGATTAAACCTAATTCATCAGATGAATCTTGATAGCAGTAGAATTCATTTTGTTCATGGATATGATGGAAGAGCTTAAACAGCTGCATTACAAGTAGCTTTATGTATTAAAGCTTTGTTGGAGCTCTCAATGCCTTGTTTAAAACAAAACTAAACAAAGCAGATTGCTAATTGAAATTCGCGTTCGAACTGGGGCTGATAAATAAGCAGATGGAGCAGTCAACATTACTGGAAAGAAAAGGGACAATATAGGACAGAGAAGCGAGTAAAAACAAAAATACGCCTACATCAGCCAAACAAAGTGAGAGGAGGGCAACCAAGGTACTGCAAATCTTTGAATTGCACCCAGACACGATGTGAGTGCTCAGACTCCTCTATTTAAAGCACTGCTGTTCCCACCAGCGCAGTGGCTGAGCTCCTCCAGCCTTTCTTAATCCTACACGAAGACTCCCAATGTGTGAACAGGAGCAGATGCAGAGAGAGCTGCCCTGCTCTGCTGCTCCAGCCTGGAGCAGCACATCCAGCCCTTCCCTCTTCAGCTGAGCATGGCAATGCCCAGAGCAGAGCCACCAGGGCTGCTCCACGGCCAGAGCTGCCCAGTGGTGCCACTTGGTCCTGAGCTTTTCACCTCTTCTCCAGAACATCACAGTCAGTTTCCCAGTGCCAGCACAACTCCAATCCTGTGTTACCCAGCAGAAACACACAGAGCAGCTATTTGGGATAATTCTGTTTTCTTGCTGTCACTACAGCCCTGGCAGCAGACACTGCTCATCCTTGGGGTGCCCATCCACTTGCTGCTGCCACAGGACAGCTCTGAGCCTTCCCTTTGGATGTGACCCCTGGTTTAGTTTCTCCTCAGAGAAGTTTTACATTTGGATTGTTCACACATTGGCAAGTTGGATCGTTACCATACACTCCAGACAGGAGCTCCCACTGCTTTCCCTTTGGAGAAGAAAAGGATTGAGGTCTTCTCATGGAGCCTGAGCTTTGAAGTGAATCTGATGGATTTCTGGGGGCTTTTTCCTTTTCATTGCTGTAAACACTAAAGCCAAGCAGTTGAGAGGGAGCAGCACATGGCCTTGGGAAAGAGCAGCTTTCCAGAACCAGAATCATTCCCAAATGCAGAACCACAGGGTTCATGCAGGTCTGGGGCTCAGGAGTGTTCCCACACCTGAGCAAAACCTCTCCAACCTTCCTCAGGCCAGGTGACGCTGCTGAACAAATGCTCCCATCAGCGTGCAATGGCTGTGCAGGGCTCCAAGGGCCAGAGTCTCACCACATCAAAGTGCTCCTTCAGGATTGCCTAGGAGGAAATGGTTCCCTTTGAAGGTGGGGAGGCCCTGGCACAGGGTACCCAGAGAAGCTGGGGCTGTCCCATCCCCAAGTGTTTAAGGTCAGGTTGGAAAGGACTTAGAGCAACCTGGGAAGGTGGAAGGTGTCCCAGCTCATGGCAGGGTGGTAGGACAGCGTGATCTTTATGGACCTCCTAACCCAAATCATTGGTGGTGAAGCTCCATCCCTGGAGGTGTCCAAGGAAGGCCTGGATGTCGCTCTCAGTGCTCTGGGCTGGTGACAAGATGGGGATCAGTCAAAGGTTGGACTTGGTGATCTTGGAGGTCTTTTTCAACCTCAGTGATTCTGTGATGATTTGGAAAGGGAGCTCTGCCAGGGGGGAGTTGGCAGCAAGTACTCAGGGCAGAGGATCAATGCCAGGTACAGACAGCATCACCTACAAACATCCTCTGGAGACAAGATTCATGGACACTGAGAGTCCACAATAATTCCTGGGACAGCTCCTGGCTGAACTGAACCTTTGATAACTGCAGGGACCTGACAGACACCAGCAAAGGGACCTCAGCACCCCCTCACAGTGGAGAGCTCCGGAGCAGTCGGGCACTGCTCATTCCCAGCTTTCAGCTCCAGCACCTGCCTTGCCAGCAGAGTCCCTCAAGGCCAGCAGGAGCCCAAAAGATGTTATTCTTGTGAGTTTTTAAATCATCCTTGCAGCACAAAATAATCCAACGCGTTTGCTAAGTGCCACCTGAATAAATTGCCTAACCTTTCCGCTTTAATCCGCTGTAATCACTTTCCAGAGGCACTCTTTGAAAAGTGAGCTCCGTGTTTCCAGAGCAGCTGTGCTCCTAATTAAAAGGCACTGTAGCAAGAAGCCAACAAAACCTAATTCTGGTTGGAAATGCCTTGCTGCAGTTGGAGGACTGAGGTGAACTGTGAGAAGGGCCAGGGAGGAAGCAGCAGCTGCTTGTGCTGCTTAAGAGAGTATTAGGAGAGGGCTGGCACTCGGGGCTGCCTTTGGCTAAATCCCTGTTTAGCAGATTGGCTCCCAATCCTCTGTCCCTGGCCAGGCTGGTTTGCACAGCTTGGACATGTGCAGGAATCAGCTGAGTGCTGCAGCTGAGTGCTCCCAGAAGGAGCCAGTGCAGAGGGAGAAGCATCCAGAGGCTTTCCAGCAGAATTCCTGGGTGCCTTGGCTTCCAGCACCATTCTTCCTGCAGCAGAGCTGAATCCAGCACAGTGCAGGGAGCAGGCTCAGGCTCATCTCAGCTGCAGATATAACAGGCAGAAGTTGGATTTGAAGGAAAGCTGTAGGAGCAGTGAGAAATCATCATTTCAAGGGAGATTTTTTGAGCTCTGCCTTATGAGCATGAACCACTCACAAGAGGAATGTTTCCAGTGAATGGAGGTTGCTGTGCTTCATCACACCGAGGTCAGTTTGACACATCCCAGCTGGGGCAGGTCCTGAAGAGCAGGGTTCAAGTAGGCAGAGGAGGTAGGAAATTCTGACACTCCTTAAATCCTTCTATATCTGCACATCTACAAATCTCCCAAAGCTCAGTGCCACACTCAGACTGTACCCTAAGCAAAGCCAGCCCCAAACAGCTTCATTTGAGTGGGAATTTGATGGTTTCCATTGTGCAAGAGAACATCAAAGATGAGAATTTTAGCACCAAAACCTAATGTTTCCATGGGGTGGACACCACGGGGTTAGAGTTTATCAGTCATTTAGATAGTGTGGATTGAAAACTGAATCAAATCAAACAGACAGCAGCAGTTTCACCTGTAAACCCAGCCATATTTTCATTTTAAGCCACTGGAATGCTGCAACACTTAGTAAAAACCTAAGTCAAAGCAACTCACATTCAAACAAACCTACATTTGCTCCATTTTCTGATGAAAAAGCCTGTTCAAGGAGCAGAAGCTCCCCCCTGACTTGCCTGCAGTGATTTCTCCACAGTGCCAACACCACTGAGTGTAACCCTGCATGGCAGAGCCGGATGATTTAAGAGCTGCAATCCTCCTCCCCTCTCCAGCAATTTCTTGCACTTATGCACTCTCCAGTCCTGCTTGAAATGCCTGAAAGAAAAAGCCACTTGCGTCATCAGCTTCTTTTTTTTCTTTTAATGCCCAGCACAAATCATGGCTAAGTCACGATGTGGGCCTAGGTGTCAGGGACAGGCAGAGCTGCCACTGGCACAGGATCAGCTCAGTGCCACTCTGATTTGGGCACCTGGGCTGTTCAGTTTGGTGTTTAAGGCCACAGAGCCCTGGGGGCTGCCTGTCCTTGGCTGGGAGAGGTGAGTTTAGTGACCCTGCTTGGTGGGAGGTGTCCCTGCCCATGGCAGGGGCTTGGAGCTGGATGAGCTTTAAGGTCCCTTCCAAGCCAACCCATTCTGTGATTCCACAATTCTGAGGCCATTTTAGGACTGGGGAGCTGTGCCATAGGGAGCACCTGCAGAAGGAGGCAGCCTTGGGCTGTGAATAATTTACTGCACAGGACTGGGTCTATTCACTCTGTAGAAATTGTCAAACAAGTCCAACAGCCCACAGATGAGCTGATGGCAGAGGACTGGCTGGGAAGTTGCAGCATGGAGGGGGAGCACAGACTCTTTGTCCTCACTGGTGCCTTCCTGCATGATTTGGGGTTAACTTTGTGCACAGGGAATCACAAGTTGCAAATTGATGCCTCCAACCCTGAATGTGTCCATCACTGCCCCAGCACAGTCTCCACCCTTCAGGCAGGGACTTCACCCTGCTGGAGGTCTTGGCTGCTCTTGGAGTGCAACTTCTCACACTCAGGCTGGGATGCTTTACTGATAGAACCATGGACTGGGTTGGGTTGGCCTTAAAGATGATCTTGGTTCAACCCCCTGCCATGGCAGGGACACCTCCCACTGTCCCAGGCTGCTCCAAGCCCTGTCCAGCCTGGCCTTGGGCACTGCCAGGGATCCAGCAGCAGCCCCAGTCTGCCCACCCTCACAGGGAACAATTCCTCCCCAATATCCCATCCATCCCTGCTCTGTGTCAATGGGAGCCATTCCCTGTGTCCTGTCCCTCCATCCCTTGTCCCCAGTCCCTATCCAGCTCTCCTGGAGTTCCTTTAGGCCCTGGCAGGGGCTCTGAGCTCTCACTGCAGCCTTCTCTTTTCCAGGCTGAGCACCCCCAGCTCTCTCCATCTCTCTCTGGACTCACTTCAGCAGCTCCACATCCTTCTTATGTCAGGAGCTGGCTGGGGAGTACCAAATGAATTTGGGAGAAGTACAGTCCCTTTCTGAAGAGCTCTGTTAATATATCCAACAATTTCACATCAGACCTGAGCACTGCAGAGCTCATTTGCACAAGTTCAGCTTCCCAGCAGGTGGGAAAATCAGGGGCTTCACTCACACTGGGAATTGACAAACTCACACAGAGCTAATCTAATTGGAAGGTATTTATCTCATTTGAAAACGTTTACCTAATTCAAATACATTTATCAGTCTGGTTGTGAAAGCCTGTCAGTCTGGCAGGATTTATGGGCCAGCTTCCCAAGCATTTCTGCCGTGTTGGAAGTGACTGCAGAGGTACAAACTATCCCTGCAGGTTTGCATCAGGAGCACAACTCTCCTCCAGAAGGAGAACTCAGCTTCAAGGTCTGATTTGCACAGATTTGAGGGGACAAACTCCAGGGCTGGAAGGGGGGTGCTCCTTACAGCTCCTCACTGAGACTGTTCCTTCCCTGTGCATCTATCTGTGCCCCAGGGGAAAGTGCAACACCAAAAATTCCCCAGGGAGCAGCTCACCCCTGCTGTGACAGCCCTGGAATGCTGCCAGGGCACCGGGACACTCATCCTCAATACCCACTCCCACTGCTGGGAGTTTTGCTCCCCGTTCAACCATTGCCACAGGAACACAGGATTGAGATCTTGGAGGCCTGGAACAATGAGCATCTCTCCTGGTAGGGATGATTTACACCGAGATTCCTCCACTCACTCAGAGGATAATGGGGCTGCAGGGTCACACTCTTCATCCAAAGCTTCGCTCTCATCTCCTCCAGCCTGCAAACCCATCTCTGCCAGGCTGGAGAGGGATGCAGAGCTCTGGGCTCCCTTATTACAACACTGCAGGAAGACAATCAAAAGAAAAAGTTAATGAGGTACTAATCATTATAGATTTGTAGTATATAATGCCATAAATACCCGCTGCCATCGATTAAATGTAGTGGGGCAAAGACATCTAATCTATCATATTGGCCATTTGATTTTTCAAAATTCATTTCCTACCATCAGGGAGAGGCTGGGAGATGCCAGAGGCCCAATCTCCTGCCCAAGACGCTGGCACCATTCCCTCCCTGCACCCATCACACTGTGGCCAGCCCAGACCTTCTGACAGGGCTCTGTGAGGTCCCACTGAAAATCCCACCGTGGGGAATCGGGAGCTTGGAGAGATAGGAAAAATAGGCAGGACAAGCTTGAACCCTGGGTCCTTTCTCTGTTTCTCTGCAGGTTTTTATTTGTTTGTTTCCAGCCCAGCCCTTCTGATTTTCTTGCACAGATGAGGCTTTTGGGAGAACAAATATTAGTTTTAACAAACAAACAAACAAGCAAACAAGAAGGAAAAATCTGTTCTTGATGTTAAAATCTGTTCTGAACGCCTTAAGTTCTCCTAAAGTGACAAATGGCCAAGAGAAAACAGAACAAAAAAACCTTTCAGAGATGTCATCACACTTCTGAAACTTGCCAGAAGGGAGGAAAAAGCGCTCTGGCATCTCTTAGGGAGACAAAGGTGATAAAACGCAGCTACAACCAGGTGTAGGTGATGGGCAGTGCTGTGGTAAAGCCTGAGTAACTCCAGAGCAGCGGGCAGGCAAAGTGGCTGCGCTGGCAGCCGAGGATGAGACTAATTAGGGCTGCGATCCGCTGCCCCACAGCGCTAATGCCCGTGGATAGATCGCTAATGCTCTCAATTCTTGCTCATTAGCACCGGCAGCAAAGACAAGACAAGCGTGTTATGTCATCGTTTAAATCCTGTCACATTTCCCCAATGACTCTGATTACATTTTTAAATATTCATTCTCCTCCCCCGAGGCAGGACTGCCTTGCCCTGGGAGCTCCAGATCCCGATTTGCTCTCACACTCAGGGTGAGCCCCAGCCCTTCCCTCTGTCCTCAGGAAAGAGCAATCCCCTGGTGGGAACATTCAAGGCATCAGCTCACGCTGCCCTAATTTTCCCCACGACTTTACATCTCAGACTGGAGTTAAACTGAGTCTTTTCCAGTCACCCTTGCACAAGGAGGGAGTTTGGGGCCAGGTATCTCTGGATGAGCAGGCACACTCCAGTTCAATAAGCACAAAACACCTTGGCAGCATGAGGATTTGATGGTTCTTGAGTCAACTGGCAGCAGTGAAAAGAATAAATATTTACAGACACATCCTGCACTGATCTGTGCCAGCTGGATTTATAGCAGCTCTCACTCCAAGGGGGGTTTCAGCCTTCTGCCCTCATTGCCCAGTGACCTGCTGGTGGGGCTGCGGGGGTTGGAAGGGCTGGAACTCCTTCCACAGGGACCCTGACCAGGGAATACCCAGGAACACTCGGCACAGAGAGCAGCAGGGGTGGGAGGGCTGTGAAATCTGCTCTCATGCCTTGAAACCCAGGGCAGGGCACATGGAAATTATCACAAACACACCCTGTCCAGGGAGAGGGAACATCTCCTCCTGAGTTCAGCACAGGCTACATCAGGCCCATTCACTTTTCCCTGCAACAAACCATTTCCACAACCGCTTTGTAGATGCCACAGAGGGAGAAAACCTGTCCAGGGGCACGTGGGACAGCCCAGAGCAGCTGTGCCATCCCCCAGCCACAGACTGAATGCCACATCCCATCCCATCCCATCCCATCCCATCCCATCCCATCCCATCCCATCCCATCCCATCCCATCCCTGCTTGCTTTCCCCAGCTGGGCTGTGGAATAGGTGTTGCTGTAGGATCTCTCTCCTATCTTCCCTTTAGCACTGTAGACAGCACCAGGAGGACTTGGTGAGGCTTTTGATGCAGAATCTCCTGGGAAAAGGATTAATTGCTTTTGTTCCAGCAGCTGAGGGTTTCAGAGCTTGCTTATGAAAGCAGAGAAAGGAAGAAATAACAGAAATAAGTGGATGGAGTCAGATGTGCATTAAGAAGAAGGGTTTACACTAGATGGCAGCTGATCTCACCACTTTGGATACAGGAGGTAAAGCCAGCAGGATTACTGTAGGGAATGATGTTATTCCTTCCCCAGGAGCTGCCTGTGTGGCCCTCCCTGAGCTCCCAGCCGTGCAGGAGGAGCAGCTCACCCTGCAGCCAGCACTGCTGGGAATGTTAAACACCCTTTGCATAACCCCACTCGGAATCTCTTTCCAGCGCTGGAGTTCCCTGCTTTGCTCAGCCCAAGCTGCTTCCAGAGCCACTTCCAGAGGCTAAACATGCCCAGACTCCCAGCTTTCTAAGGTTTCTCTCACTGGAAGCACAACCTCCCTCTGTGGAGGCAAAGGGAGTAACAAGGGCTCTGTCCCTCAGGGACTTAACTCCAAGAGGCAGCAAAGCTGCTGCAGGGCCATGACGTGATAATCCAGCAGATCCACCCCGAGCGCTGAACAGCACAGCACAGCACAGCACGGCACGGCCCAGCACGGCACAGCACAGCCCAGCACAGCCTGGCACAGCACAGCACAGCACAGCACGGCACGGCCCAGCACGGCACAGCACAGCACGGCACGGCCCAGCACAGCACAGCCTGGCACAGCACAGCCCAGCACAGCCTGGCACAGCCCGGCAGGCACAGCACAGCACAGCGGCCACTTGGGCACGTGGGGACACTCCAGCTCTGCCACAGGGGTGGCACAGAGACAGCAGAGCTTGTTGCTACATTTCTCTTCACAAAAAAAAGCAAGGCACAATTCTTCCCAAGAATATTTCTGGGTTTCACATTCTCTGAACACCAGAGAAGGAAAACACAATGCTTATCTCACTTGCCGTGCCTGTGTTGTGCCACAATAGAATGCAGTATGGAGACTGTTTACCCAGAGTGATGGGGTTTTGTTTCCTTGGCCTGTCAGGGCCAAGAGTGTGAGTGTGTCTGGACAGTCAGGTGAGAGTCACGAGAGAGTCATGAGAGGAGAGCACTTCTGGGCAGCTGTGTGCAGAGTGAGTGCTTGGCAGATTAGTTTAGATGTAATGTATATAGAATAGAATAATATAGTATAATAAAATAATTAATTAGCTTTCTGATAAGGTGGAGACAGATGCATCATTCTCTCCTCTCCAGTGTTCTGGAGAGGAGAGAACATTTTAGTTGCAAGAGAGATTTTAGAGAGATTTTTAGTTGCAAACAAGTTTCTGGTGACAGGACATTTGCTGACGCTTTTGATTCGATAGGATCTCATGCCCAGATCCTACATCAGGGGATGTCAGTCATTCCATCCCTGTGAGGACACGGAAGGTGCTGAAGAAACAAAATTAGTGGCCATGGTCTCAGCAGCCCACAGGGGATGAAGGGTTTGCAGGAACCACTGCTCCACACACATACACACACACATGGAATGAGTCAGGGAATTGCTGTGGGAGAAGAGGGAAGAGCTGCAAGCTGGGAAGAGGAGAAGAGGGGCTGAGCCTCAGACTGCTCTGGTGCAGCACATCCTTTCTCCTGCTGCCATCAGGAGTCAGACACCGGAGGAGAAAGCTGACCTCAGTCCATGGGCACAGTGGCCATTCCTGAATTACCAGCCTGAAACTGGATCTAGGCTGGATGGATGGGGCTTGGAGCAAGCTGGTCTAGGGGAAGGGGTCTCTAGGGGGTGGAATTAAATGGTTTTTAAGATCTCTTCCAACCCAAACCACTCTGTGATTGTACAACCTGAGCTAGAGCTGCCCACTCCATCCACTTTCTGCCCCTAAGTACCATCAATGAGATTCCCATTAAAAAAAGCTGGTGAATAAATAAAATCTAAATGGTGAGTGAGGAAATGATTTCTCTACAGAGGCAGAGCCAGCAACAAGTTTCAGCCCTCTCCTGAATTATTTTGCCTCTTCTTGGATCCCCCCTGGACTGGGGAAGGGATTTCTGCTCCTGGCAGCCCCACAGCATCTCTGTCACATGTCTCAGAGTGTAAGGTCACAGTCGTGCTGCTCTGAAGACATTTGCAGGCAAATTACTCTGCCTCTCCCAAGCACAGACACTCATTGCTTCAGCAGGAGGCAGCGAGCAGATTACATGAGGTAATTTAGTAGCTGACATTAAAAACACCTCATTTAGCCTGGAATAAAAATATCTTCATTCAACCTAAACTATATTAAGATAACTGAATTCATAGTAGGTTTTGAGTAGCTGCTCACCTGGGCAGCTGAATGAAGACTCCAAGTCACCATCTCCCTGTCACTGTGTCCTGCTGGAAAGCAGCAATGCCAGCAGGGACTATGGGAGCAGAAGGATCCTCATGGGGCCTAAACCTTCCTCCCTGGTACAACAGATTGAATTTTCCAGCTTTCCTGGATGAATTGCTTTTTACCTTCTCCTTGGTGTGGGCCAAGGCCTCCAGCTAAGAGAGCAGAGAGATGAATTTTGCTGCATCTCAAGCAGCTGTTGCTCTGTTTGGTTTAATGCTGTGCTGTGAGCAGAGCCATGGCTACAGAGAGAGTTTATAATATCCTGAATGAGACAAGAGACAGGGAGAGGAGATGGAATGGGATGCAGGGAGGAGGGATACTTTAAACACTGGTTTATCTGACAAATTCTGCAGTTATACATCCTCTACTCTGCTTTCCAGGAGACAGATGGAAACAATTTTTACATGGCTTAAGCAGAGGGGAAGCAAATGAACTCTTGTTCCCAGTGCAAGACTGTACAGCTGCCACCTCTGTAACCTTTGGAGACCTCCATAATTAAGGAGTTATCACAAAAAAGGAAAATATAATCCTTGCCTGACCCCATTTTGGGGGCAGCAGGTGCTCTGAGGTGTTTGGGATTCACTCAGGCACAAGCTCAGGAGAATCTTCCCCCAGCAGCTCCAAGTTCCTGCCTTTCAGCAGCAGAACCCAGTACTGTTACCACCCCTGCTCTCCCAGCAGCCCCAGAAATCACCACTGGCAATGCCCAGAGTGCTCTAATGTGAGATTCTCCACCTCAGTAACTCTTTTCCTATTACCCAGAAGAGTCAGAATTTGCCACTCCCATTGCCACGGAGGCTGTCAGCAGTTCAAGGTGCTGGTGCTCCCTGTAGCTGCCCAGGTAGGGAGTACTCCCTGGAGGTGCACAGGTGCTGTCCCAGCCCTCTGCTCCCACCACACCATCAGCACAGCACTTTTCAGAGAAAAACCATCAAACCAAAGCCCTGTGGCACCCTGGTTCCTTGGATCCCTTCCAGAGGCACACCAAGCTCTTCAGACTCTCTGGGTGCCCAGCTCATGGCTGGGGTGCTCCAGTTCCCACCCTATCTCTGAACACAACATCTGCCACAGGGATTTGGTCTGAGCTGACACTTTATGGGCCAGATGCTGCTGAAAGTGATGGACAGAGGGAGTTCCAGCCATGAGGAATTGCAGGACAAACTCACCCAGTGGAAATTGCAGCAGCACCTTTGGCTGCAACAGATCTCCCTGACTGAAAATCTTAGGATATCCTGAGCTGGAAGGGACCCACAAGGATCATCAAAGTCCAACTCCTGGCCCTGCACAGGGTAACCCAAACAATCCCACCCTGTACCTGAGGGCATTCTCCAAATGCTTCTTGAACCCCTGAGGACCAGACCCCAAAAGTCCCTCCAAAGGCTCCATGGATGGGGCTTGGAGCATGGAACCAAGCTCTGCCTGTCCATGGACTGCAGGAAATGCTGATAAACCAGAGGAGATGTCACTGTCCTTCTCGATTTGCTCCCTGGAGCTCTGTCAGGGAAGTCAGAAGGCATTTGGCATGTGCAGCTGAATATCAGACTTACAATGAGGATGTCTGGGCTCGTTTCCCAGCTTTGAGACTGACATACTTTGCAAGCTCAGTCAGTTCTCCTTCCTCCCCAGGCCGGATTTCATCCCACTCTGCACCTTCCCCAGTCATTTTGTACCTGCACAAAGCATTAACCCAGCCAGAACATTTTGCTCACTTAGATGGGTGTCACATCTAACACCAAGAGGGGAGTGCTTTCAGCATCACTTAATGAGGCTTTTCTGCTTTGCATAAAAACTTGGCAATGAGTTGGGCAGGATGATAAAGGAGGAGGAGAGCTGCCAGCTGCCAGGCAGGAGAGACAGACAGCTCCTGTCACCCCCCTCCTCCTTGGACACAAGCAGGGTGGGCTGGGAAGGCAGCCAGGTTGCTGTTTTGGGGCTCCAGCAGCCCTTGGGGTCTGTGTTCACACTCCAGCCCACAGGGGCTGTGTTAACCTCTCGTCCCTGCTCTCCCAGCAGCCTGCCTGTCCCAGATCCCAGCATTTCCCCACTGCTTTGCAAAGTTATTACTCTCTATTATTGCTCCCTGCAAACCTCCAGCTCTTCCAATCCACACAACCCAAGGCTGGTGCAGCCAAATTCTCCTCCCTGAGCTCTGCCAGGAGCACTGGCTCCTGCCTTCCCCTCTCACAGCCTCCAGCCCCCTTTCTCCTACCATCAATAAACATTCCCAGGGATTCAATTTTTCCATATCCAAGTTCCTTCTTGTATTACCCTGCAGGATTTCTAGCAGGGAAGATGCTGCTGGGTGACCCCTGCTCTGTTGCTTGGTTATTTTTCCCTTTTTCCTTTTTTCCCCTTTTTCTTCTTTTTCTCTTTGTTCCCTTAGCACAGAGAGGCTCTCAGAGCTGCAGAGGAACCTCAGGCTGGGTGGGCCCCATCTGCAGCTCCCTCTGGGCCATTGGGGACACCAAAGGGCAGAGTCCCCAGTGCCACCTCAGCTTCCCACCCCTCCTGCTGTCTCCTTGCACTGCCCACAGCCTTCCTGCCTCAGGATGAGCCTTTTCTTCCCAAGAAAAGGCAGATTTTTAGTTGCAAACAAGTTTCTGGTGACAGGACATTTGCTGAGTTTTGGCACAAGTAATTACAGTTGGAATTAATTTGTCTCTGTGAGTGCTCAGTGCTGGGGCTGAGGCTGCAGCTCTGTTTGCACCACCCAGGCTGTTCCTGCAGCTCCTGAGCTGCTCTCCCTGCATGGTGAGCCCTGTTCCACAGCATTTTAGCAGAGTTTATTAGGAGACACTGCCTAGCGTTTGATCTTGGAAGCTTTTCTGGTACAACCCAGAGCATTTAAGTGGAAAATTAGATGCATTTGGGATGTGTATAAAAATACAGACCCATAGGCCAGGAGCCTGCTAGCATTGTTAACCTTGGAAATTCTGAATTACCCTTTAAGCAGGGGACTTGGCAGGGATTTTAACCAGAAATGCTAGAAAAAAGCAAGGCTTGCTCTCACATGGGTGACTATGCAGCCTGCAGTAAATGTAAAGGATTTTTTTTTTTTTTTGCAAACACCACTGATCTTCCTTTGGCTTTCTAAGAACCAAATAATTTCCCTGATTTGGGGCATAGGGACACATCCTCCAAAACCAGGACTGTCTGTAGTGTTGCACATTTAACTATCAACCTGCTACAGCAAAGGTCCTCATTCCCCAAGCACCAGACTCTGGTCACCTCCTTCTGAAGGCACAGAAAAACCCAAATTTTAATAGGCTGAGTGCTCGCTGTTGCTATAAACAGCAACGCAGAGCAGACAGAAGCTCAAGTCTAAGTGTCACATCAGGACACCACAAAAATCCCCAGCACTGGGGGGTTGTGGCACCAGAACAGCAGCTGAGACCTTTCATTTGATAAATAGCACAGGATTCTTTAGAACAGCTTGGCAAGAGAAAACCCTTAAAGCCCAGATTTAAGTGGAAAATAGCATGAAAGCCAACGTGGCTAATGATCTGACAAGGAACACACAAGGATAATTTAGGACTTCTTTAAGTAGAATGCTTGATTGGCCACCAGAAAGGCTTTAAATCATGTAGGTGCTCCTTGGGAAAAGCATTTGTCATGAGGCTGTGGTGGGAAAGTCTGAGTGAGGTTGGGGAACACAGAGATGAAGAGAACAGAGGTGATCTGGAGAAAGAAGAGATGGCAGCAGCCACTGACACTGCTGATTGCAAGGGACAGGGAGGACAGTACCACAGCCAGGGAAGACACTTCATCTGCACATCCTACCCTTTTGTCAGGGTAATTTAGGAGTTCTGAGGCAAAATCAGTCCTTAAAGGAACTCCATCCATGTGTTCCACCTGGCTCTAGTTGCCCATGGCAGCCCCACCCGGGATGTCACCCCCGACTCTCACTGGAGAGCTCAGGAGATGAATTTCAGCTCAGCCCTTGGCTCAGGCTGTGCTGTGTCATGTGTGGGTTTGTGCCTTGGGTTTCTGACTGATTTTCTGAGGACCTATCTGGAAATGAGATTTCTGGATATCTGGAAATGATTCCTGACCAACCTAGAGCTCCTCTCCTTCTCACACCGGTGCTGTGCTCTCCTCGGTGAGTGCCCTAGGTTGGAAATGGGCGTGTCTATTCCATTGCCATCTGTCAGAGCTGGGGCAGCCTCCCTCCTAAATAACAGTTATTCCTGCTCCCATATCTTTACATGACAGCCCCTTAATCTCAAAATTATAATAATTCAGAGGGAGGGGGTTTACATTTTTCATTTCAAGGGAGGCTTCTTCCTTCCTTAGCAGACACCTATCTTTTCAAACCAAGACAGTGAGGATGCTGCCCTTTGCTCCCTGTTCACACTTTCTGGAGCAACAACTCTTTTCTGCTGCTCCCAGCAGAGCTGCAGCAGGGATCTCATGCCCTGAGGTGCTGTGATGCTGTGCCCAGGCTGTGGGATCGTGTATGCAATGTGAGATGGCAAAGAAAGGGTGAGGAGTGATCATTGATGAGTTGTCCTGTTACGTTCCAGTTTCAGAGCCTGGGCAGCAGCAGTCACTGGGTGAGAAGAGGCAAGTTAAGAAGGGCATGAAAATGAGGTGTTTGCCAGCAGCCAGGTTCAGCTGTGAAGAGGAAACTCCTGACCTCTGATTTAATGAGAAGATGCCCAACCTGTTGGCTGCTATTTTTGCTTTGCTGTGCAGGCACCTGAAGCCAGGGGCTGCCTCCCCTCTTGTTTCTGGTGGTGAGATGTTTTGTGGGACGTGTGGGGCTTGGCTTTCCCTGCTCTGCCTTTTGCCCGGGAGATGTCAGGAGCCAGCTCTGCCTGGAGCATCACCTCCACTGCCCTCTGCAGTCATGGGATGGTGACAAAGCCCTCCCACAGCAGCATTTGCTCTTCTTTGATGCCATTTGGGCAGTTTTGGGTGCTCCTTTTGAATAGCCAAGAGCTGATGAGTAACTTGATGTTTCACACGTGATTACGGTCCTCACAGTCTCAATCAATAAATACAATAAGATTGAACAGGCTGGCGTTGTGAGCTCTTTAAAATCATATCCTCTATTAGAGGCAGCAATCGATGGTGCTTATTCCAGTTTAGCAGTGATTATGTGCTGGTTACTGCAAAAAGCCACCTGCAACCCAAAGTGGGGACTGTAACTTCCTGCTGGTATACAGCACACCTGTCCTGCTCTATAAATATAAGTTTTTAATTAAAGTGGATAAAGTGCTTCAGAAAACACGATGTGCTTGTTTAAATACCAACCATCAGTCATGGCAGAGCTATTTAAACAGGGACATTTGGGCTTTTTGCAAAGAAATGTGTATCTGGTGTCTCTCCTAGCTCAGTGCAATCCATCCTGAGTGTCAGCCCTGAATTCCACGTGCTCTCTAAATGAGAGGGAGAGGAGGAAAGGAATGTTCTATGTGTATATACAGGCTATAGATATGAAATGTTTGAGTTTGGTGACAAACATCTTTATTGAAATGGAGGAAATCACACAGAAAACAGACAAAACTGGGGGTTAACCTCAGCACACTGATGTGAGGAACAGCAGGGAGCTGGAGCTTGGCTGTTGGGGGAGAAAATTCCAGGTGTGGATGTGGCAGATAAGTGCACACCTGCTGCTTTGGATCTTATCTGCTGGAGCATTGGAGATAGACAAGCTGAATTACTCTTGAGCAAAATCCCAGGATTTAGGCCTCCTATACCAATAAACCAGGATCTGAATTGGAGAAGGGATTTTACCCATCATAAATGTGTTTTTCTGTATGACAACAGTAAAACCAGTTTTCCTGGAGTGATGGACAAAGTGTCAGTGGTAGGAACAAGCAAAACTGGTCCCATTCCCATTGCCAGGCTGGCTGGAATGGAGCTGGAGTCTGGACACTGCCAGAGTCCTACCCATGAGCAGAAAGAGATGGCAAAGATAAACTCCACAGGTTTTTTTCCCCTTTTTATTGCAAATTCACTGTATTTTATTTTGTGGTGGGCAGAACAACCAAGGCAGTGAGGCAGGAGCTGTGCTGCTGCTGCCAGATGTTCCAAAGGTAGTGCACTGGGCTGCTCCAAGAGGTGGGGCATGGGATCAGAGTGAGCTGGGCATAGGGACACAGGATGGGATATTGATGGGCTCTTCCCATGGGAGGGAATTCAAGGCTCCTGCAGCACTCAGGGCTCACTTTGACCTTGCTTGGGGGCTGCAGGGAAGGACTGGCAGCGTGGAGCTGATTTTCAGCTGGGAAAAGCAGCAGCTTGTCCAAGGGCTGCTGCTCCCCAGAGTGGGGACTGAGGGCTGGGGGATGTGTGGGTCAGCTCTGTGCACTGCAGGAATGGGAAGGGGAGCAGTGGGGGAGTCTCACCCCTCTGGGATCACTGCTGGAAGAGCTGCCAGTTCCTCCACCTGCATCCCAGACTTTGCAAGCCCTGACTCCACCACCACTGCAATGTGTGCTAGGCTTTGGGACACCCAATCTGCTAGTCCTTCTCAGGATTCCTCCTGGCCCAGACATGGCTCTAGAAAAGGCTCCTTCTTGGAGTTCAAGGGAGCCTTGCTGCAGTTCCCAATAAATTTCCAGGCCCTGTGGGTGTTTTGCCTCTGATGCCAACACTAATCCAGGTCAGCAGATTCCATGGTTCCAACTGGCCAGTACCTGGGTGTCTCAGTGATCTCCTTGACTTGGATCTAGTTTTTTGTCGCTGGCTGTAAATAATAATTCTCAAACTAAAGAAGTGAACTGTGGCCCAGCAGTTTGAATTGGATGGATGGACTTGCTTTGACTTAATGGCAGCAGTTGGCATTTCTTGTCCCATCTGTCCCTGTGAAGACTCCTGCTCCACTCCCAGAAGGAGCACAGAGCAGCTGTGATGTAATTCCTCATACACTGGAGAGCCAGAGGGCTCGGAAGGGTCTGTGATCTGTGGATTCCCAGTGCAGATCAGAGTTGATGGAAGGGACAAGACCTTCTGAGCTGTAGAAATACCTGAGCACCTTCCTACAGCTGAACTGCACTTGAGAGTACCCAGGAGACACCTGGAAGTGAAAAGAGCCCTGGTACTGGTATGCTCCAAGTCCTGCTGGTGTGGATGGGGACTGGGTGTAGCAGAGGACTCCAATCCCAAACCAAATATCTCTTTTTCTGCTTCTGTGCCTGTGGAATATTTTAAAATTATCCCTTGAAATGTTTCTTGATGCTATAAATAGCCTGCTTCAGAGGGTGAGGCCCATCCTTTTTCCCTCTCAGCCATGCTCCTCCCCAGCTCCGTGGATGTGCATTTGGCATGGCAATGCCACAGCTGATCAGGGAATCTACCCCAATGCAAGGAATAATTCGGTTCCGTGGGTGTGAGCAGGGCCCATCCTGGGGTCACTCAGTGTTTCCTGTCTGGATCAGGAGCTGGGAGCAGATGACTCAGCCCATGTGCTGGAGTTATTCACTTGTGCCTCCATGGAAATGACAGTTCACAGTCCAGCTGTGGATTTTGTGGGGTGGATTTGGGTATCTGGTGCTTCAGTGTCCTTCAAACATTGCAGCTCTGTTGGATCCCTGTTCCTGTGGGGGGAAGGCAGCTGGACCCAGCAGGCTGCACCTCTAGCAGTAGCCCTTCTGCATTCCAGGGGTTGTATATGGAAAACTGCAGGAACAAATCCAGGGAGCTCAGGGCTCTGGGGTGCAGGGGGAGCAGGCCATCACTCAGCTGCTGGATGCTGAAGTAGCCACACTCTTTCCCATGTCCTTCATGCCCAGAGCAGCCCATCTTGTCCTGGCTCCAGGCCCTGCAAAGTCATTCCCAAAGTCTTCTGGAAAGAACTGGTCAGCAAGTAGAGGTGGGGAGGGGCAGAAAACGAAGTCACATTACTTGTGTCTGTATCTTAGAGCTGTAAAATCCAGCAGCCTTCTCCTCCTTTGCCTCCTGCATTCCCAAAATAGCTTAATCATATTTTGGTTGGCTTTTTCCTAGGCATTGCTCCGTTCTGGGGGAGTTACAGTCCTGTAGAGAAACTCAAGCCTTTGCAATGCAAAAAACCCCCAGGCTACTTGCATGTGTGAGGTGATTTATTGTTCTTGATAATCAATTTTTTACTGCAGCTGTTTCAGGTTAATCCCGCTATTAATATCCTGAAACCACCGAAGTGCAATCCCATTACACAGAGCCCAAACTCTGCTCCTGAGCCCGTGGCACAGTCAGGCAGATCATTGCAGCCCCTGCTCCAGCAGCTCTGAAACTCAGTGACCAAATGGCCCTGGGCTGCTTCGGTGGTGGCCACTTGCTGGGGAACTCATCCTGCCAGCGTGAGGCTCGATGCCAGGCAGAGCATGAAGCTGCTGGATGAGGGAGTGGAAAAATAGATTGATTTTATTTTTCCCTGCAGCTGAGAGCTGTCTGGCAAATAGCAATGGAAATCAAGCAGGATGGAGCAGGGGTTTGATCTGGGGAGGGGAGAGCAGTGGGAGAACCAGGGGGTAATTCAGGTAAACAGGGTGGACTTGATTTTGTAATTAGCTGGGTAATTAAGAGTCCGAACTGGGCAGCAGCCTTTGGGTTGGTTTTGACAAAATCAGGACCATGGGAGGGTCGTGCAGGCTGTGGGTTTATTTTTGGCTTTTTCCCATAGTCCTGCAGGAGTGGATGGGGACAGCAAGCACAGGGATGTAGAGCTTGGATTTTCAAAGGCATTAAGGCTAAATATAGACATTGGTTATTAAGATTTTTCCGTGAATGTTGTAAACAAATTAGTTCCACTAGGTAGCTATCTGCATGCCTAGGTGCTTATGTACCTCTGAAAAGCCTTCCTGGAGGAGCTATTTGTTGTCTGGCTTCAGTCTCCAAACTTCCTGAGCTGGGAGCGAGGGAAGTTCACCTTCCTGGGGTAATTCTGAGTGTTTGGTTGAACTTGTGCAGTGAAGAGTCTATCGCTCCACTGCTTTATGGAGAAAAATCTGCTTCATTTAGCAGGCAGGAGCCCTGCAGCTGAGTGATGTCTACAGTCCCACGAGGAAGCTGCACACCAGCAGCTCTTGTTCTACATCTCCTCAGGCCCCAGAGACCGCAGGGATATTTGCTGGAGCTCCAGACATTGTCACTTCCCGGCATCGCTTTTGTTTGAACAAGAGGTGGAGAAGGATCCCCCAGCACCCGCAGCTCCATCCCTCGTGGCCTAGAAATTCATCAGCTGCTCGAGGCTGCTTGGCATCACTGCTGCAGTGTTTTGTTATTGTCACACATTTCCATTTCTCCCGAGCTTATGATAAGCATCCAAATTAAACTGCGGCCTCTGATGTTTTTGATATTTCCAGGCAATATTGATAATGAAGCTTGTGCTGTGCTGTGTCATTTACTCAAAGAGCTCCGAGCACCAAACAATCTCCGTACACAGGGATTGTCTCATCCATCACTGGAAGTCAGCGTGCCTGTACCACGGTGCACAATGACATTACTCAGTGATTTGGGGCACAGGAAGCGGAACACAGCAGCCAAAAGATCTTTTATGGTGGGGAAAAAACCCCAAATTTTCTGTGTGTTTCTCCCCTGTGGAGTGGGAGTAACACTCTCATGAAGGACAGGAAGAAGAAACTTTGGTGCTGCCCGTTACAGGAGATGCTATTTATTGCTGTATTTACTCCAGGAGCTGCTTTGCTTTACTGCCACATCCAAAAATCCTGGTGCAAACAGTCTGTGGTGGGTCTATGAGAGCCCTCCCAGGATGTTCCCTGAGGGAGGAATCCCAGTGGATGGGACACACGGATGCCCCATGGGGAACACTCTCAGTCTCGTGGCCATTTATCTTCCCAGCCATGTCCTTTGCAAAGGACACCTGACCTCTGATTAAGGGTGGAGGCCAGGAGATGTCAGGGCAACAGGAATGGAGATTTCCTTTGGTGGACAAGGAATTAATAAGGCTGCTGACACTTCATGCTGACAGAAGAACATATAAACAGGGCTCCCATGCTGGCTTGTACAAAATATCCTGATTTATATGAAACTGAGCCTGGTGGGTGATGTAAGGCACTGGCACAGCCAAGTATCACCCCAAAGCAGCTCTCTTATCCCAAAGGAGGATAACAGGGGCTGACACAGAAATATGGCTTCTTAAACTGCTTTTAAAAAAATCAATTCTTACAATATCAATGTAAGTCCATTCTGGTGTAATTCCATCACTGCAATTGGGTTACTCTGGGCTTTAAATCGTCCTTGATCACAGAGCAACTCCAGATGATAAATGGAGCTTTCTTTCTCATTTTGGGATATTTAGGCCAAATTCTTGGCACAGGTCAGGTACAGACAAGTGGCACCAACTTGTGCATTTCAGGGTTTAATTGATTTTTCTATGTAAATTCTACTGCTATGCTGTACTTTGATTTTTAATACTCTGTTTATAAATTGAAAAATTCATCCAAAATATGAATGTTAGTTAATAATCACTCACTGACCATATTTTAATAATCAACCAATGATGTTTTATCAGCATCCAGCAGCTGCATCACCTCAGTGCATTTCTGTGAATGAATTAAACCTCAGAAGAGAGAGATCAGCTCAGTTCCCAGGGGTGAACACAAAACCTCTTTGAAAGAGCAGACAATTGCACAGCATAACAGTTTAACTTGGGGAATGGAGAATAATAACAGATCCAATTGAAAGTGCAAGGGAATTTAGAGAGGAAAAATGTAATTACCTGCTCTGGAAAGGGGCCAGACACCATTTAAAATCTCGTTCTTCCCAAATATGTCTGCGAATCTTTAATGACAGCAGGATCATGAGACAGGACACGTGTTGCAAAAAAGCAAAGCTGTATTTTTTTCCTTGGTTCTAGAAATATAGAAAGCCCTGTAACCTAGAAATACCTGCTGATATTTCAGGAACCTGTGTGACACATGCTTGGTGTTGTGACTCAGTGTAGAACAAAAGAAGAGTGAGGAGAGATGCATCTCTAAAATAACAATAAGAATTTAATGCTTGCAGGAAAATAAAAAAGCTTTTGGAAAAAGAATAAAAATTAAGTAAGAGATGTGTTTAATTTAATTTTCATTATTGTGATCTGTGGAAACAGCTAAAAGAAAAAGAAAATCCTTTCATGTTTATTTTAATAATTTGTTTTCCCATCCTAGAGAGCAGCTTCAGCCTCCTATAAATATCCTTCCATCAGTCTCTGTTGAATGTGAGGTGCATGGAATTTAGGATTGGTGAAGTTTATCATCCTCAGATGTCTTTTGCCCAGTGCTGGACAAATAAAGAGATGCCAGTGTCAGTGTCAGCAAAGGCTGCCTCCTCTAATAGCAAGTGACAAACTCATGTTCCCTGAGTCTGAGGGAATAAAAGCCAAGCTCAGAAGTACTCCTGATGCTAATTAATTATCAACCAATTTCTGGTAACATTCAAGTGGTTCCAACAGCTTTTATTTATACCTGTGCAATACTGAGGATTGGAAATGATAGGTTTTGGTTCGTTTTTGTTTTTGCAACCAGCAAGAAGTGGTTTTTTTCAAACATTAAGTGAATGGGAAAGTTGTTCCAACAGCTTTTGGATTCACATGTGTTTCATGTGACACACACCATGAGGTTTCAGTTAGCTTTTGGGCAATTGTAAAGTAGAAAGCAACATAACCAAGCAAAAGATTGTTTTAAATATGAACTGTTATTTTCTCATTTGTTAACTGTCAAAATGAAATAGCTAAAAACTCATCATGTTTTTTTTTTTAAGCAACCTAGAGCTGAAATTTGGATGGATTTTTGTCTGAAAATTTAGTGTGATCATCACCAAAGTATTTCAGGGGGAAGAAAAGGGCAGTGTTCTCATTATCACCTTACAGACAGGAGCTGTGAGCGTGAAAATCACCATCACCCAAGAGAAAAACAACACCCCAGCGCTGCCTGTGACTTCAGGGCAGAGCCAGACCCCTTTAGACCCCTTTGCTCCAAACCCTCTTTGATCCCTGGCATCCCCTTCAGAGCATCCTGCTCTGGGGTCACCTCTGGGTTCAGCTCAAGTGATTTAATTAGCAGAGAACATTTCTGAAAACACGGGAGCAGCTAATGAGCATGGTGGGTTGTAGATGGGACTGGGGCTCAGGGGCATTGTCTGAGGGCCGTGGGGGTCAGAGGGAGAGTTTAATGCTTTTGTGGCCTTGGTGTGAGGTGGGAGGAGGGCAGGGGCTCCTGGGGCTTGGGGTCAGATGAGAAGAATCTCATTTCTGGGTTGCTGCTGCTGTAAAGGATCCTGGATCTGCCTCAGATGACCCCAGCAGGTTTTTTTTGGCTGTGACATATTTTGGAGTAGAGACAGCATGTCAGGGTGGGTTGGAAGTAAATGAGGCCCCTTCCAACCCAAACCATTCTATGATTTCCCGTGACAACCAGCACAGCACCTGAGCCTGTTCCCTTGCTGGAGCTGCCCCATCTGTGACAGATGATGGAGGAGCAGATTTCCTGGGTTTTCCTTCTGCCAGCACGGCCTGGCTGTGATGCCACAGCTCCCAGTGGCTCCCAGTGCCCCATCCCAGCACCCGAGCCTTCCTCCCAACCCAGGAACTATGGCCTGAACTCTTCTCCCCACCTTTCCTTTCATCTTTCACTGAAGCAAATATCCCCCTGAAGGGATGGGCACGCTAAGCCCGTTCACTTAACTGCTGAAAGGGCCCAGCTGAAGGTCACCCTGAAAACACTCATAATTCCCATTCAGCACTATAAATATGCATTTGATTCATTGTCTCCTGTCCCTTCCATCACGGGGGATGGAAGAGGCAGACGGCAGCCTCCCAGCAGCGATGAGTCACTGTCCTGGCTCTGAGGCTTCATCAGAGCGATATTATTTGACAATAATTGTAATATATGCTCCGAAAGTGCCGGGGGAGCTGCGTCCAGGGCTTTCAATGGCCCCGGGGATGCGATGGGCGAGGGTTGGGTGGGATGGGGGCGTTCGGGGGACACTTTGCTCTCTGGGAGGCCCTGGCCAAGGCTGTCCAGGATGGGTGCAAAGCCCTCCGAGCACCAGTGGCTCTGTGCTGGGGGTGACACCGTGATGGAGGTGTTTGGGGGACACTTTGCTCTCTGGGAGGCCCTGGCCAAGGCTGTCCAGGATGGGTGCAAAGCCCTCCGAGCACCAGTGGCTCTGGTGTCACACAGGTGGGTGAAACCAGCAGTGGGGAGGAGATGCCACAGCCCAGGTCACTGCTCACCCGGGGACTGTCGCAGTTCCAGCGATTAGAAAGCACGAAAGAAACAAAGCCAAACCCCACCAGCACCTTCCTGCAGGGGTTTAAGCGGATTTTGGGCACCGAAAGGGCTCAGGAGCGGGGGGGCGGGGAAGCCCGAACCGGCCTTGACCGGGGGCTCCCCTCACAAACCATGGGGCGGGGCCTGGCGCGATGGGGGCGTGGCCACGCATACAGGGGCGGAGCTACTGTGATTGGGCGTGTCAATGGGCGTGGCCAAAGAGCGGTGTGGGACATATGGGCGGGGCTTACACCGCGCGCTATGGACTATCACTATGAGGAGGCGTGGCCGAGGGCGTGGCCGGCGCGGTGTGGGCGTGCCCCGCGTGACGCAGTGACGCTGCGGCGGCCCGGCCGGACGGAGGGGCTGCCATGGCGAGCCAGTCGCAGGGTATCCAGCAGCTGCTGCAGGCCGAGAAACGCGCCGCGGAGAAGGTGGCCGAGGCCCGCAAGAGTGAGTACGGCACGGCCCGGCTCCGCCAGGCCCCGCCGCGGGGGTGTGGTGGCGGGAGAGCCCGGCCCGGTCTGGCCTGGCCTGGCCCCGCGCGGCCGCCTCAGGCCTTGCGGCCCGGCGCTGAGGGCGGGGGCAGCGGGGATCCCCCAGCCCTGCCCCGGGGATCCCCCAAGTCCTCCCCCGGGGATGCTCGGGGCTCGGTGAGGCCCCCAGGGGAGCAGCGCTGCAGGCTCCCCACGGAGGCTCAGTGCGGTGTGAGGGGTCGGAGCGGCACCGGCACCCTCCTGGCAGAGCCCAGCTCCTGGCTCTCTGCAGGACACGGCCACCATAACCCGGCCTGGGGCATGGATGTGCCTTTCTCTGTCCTTACTTCAGCTGGTGAAAACAGTGTGTTTCCATATCGGCAATTACGGAGCTATTCCTAATGGATCCAAGTTAGCTTCTCCTGTTGTGCAAGAGAAGTTCTGGTTGTAAAGACCCCCGAGTTTGCAAGTCTTTTCTGCTTCAAACAAATGCATATGTATGTCTCTATTTATATACCTGCTTTGGTTTGCAGTTCAACCCCCTGATGATGTTGCAGGAGGCAGATTTTTGTAGTTCTCTCCACTGGTGATTATCTTGGAGGGGAGAATGTGGTGGAAAGTTCAGGAGGGGAAATTGAGGCAGTGGCCAGACTCCTCTTGGTTTCACAGCTGGTCTGGTAAAATTTAAGATTTAATGCTCTTTCTATTGGGCTTTTTTTGGGATCTCACAGAAGCTGCACACTCACGTGGGTTGGGGCAATCCTAAACATGGGTACACACTTGGAACTTACCGGGGAAGCCCTGCAGAGAGGAACTTGGAGGTTCTGGTGGATGAGGGGCTGGAGATGAGCCTGCAGTGCATTCACAGCCTTTAGGGCCAAACACATCCTGGGCTGAACCGCAGGGGGATTGTGCCCCTGTGCTCAGGTGAGACCCCACCTGCAGAGCTGCCCCAGCCCTGGCCCAGCACAGGGAGGAGCTGGAGCAGCTGGAGAGATCCAGAGGAGGCCATGGAGCTGCTCCCATGGCTGGAGCCAGGCTGGGAGAGCTGGGGGTGTTCACACGGAGAGGAGAAGGCTCCAGGGAGAGCTCAGAGCCCCTTCCAGGGCTTTGAAAAGGCTTTTGAAAAGGAGAGAGAGGGACTTTTTAAATGGAAAGTGCCAGAGGGCAGAGTTAGGTGGGCTATTGGGAAGGAATTCTCCCCCGTGAGGGTGGGCAGGCCCTGGCACAGGGTGCCCAGAGCAGCTGTGGCTGCCCCTGGATCCCTGGCAGTGCCCAAGGCCAGGCTGGATGGGGCTTGGAGCAGCCTGGGACAGTGGGAGGTGTCCCTGCCATGGCAGGGGTGGGATGGGATGAACTTTAAGGTTCCTTCAGCCCAAACCAGTCTGGGACTCATCCTGTGAATAAGCCAGACCTGGATGTTGCCTGATGTGTCCACACACTCCGAGGTGCTCTCCACTGCTCCGTGCTGGAAGCTCATGGCTCGGTGACCTTGGCCATGCTCTGCTGGGCTCCTCCTGAGATCAGCACGCTCGGGGAGGGGGCTTGGCTGGTGCCTCCTGCAGAGGGAGCGACACTGTGGTGATGGCTGTGCATGAGGAAAACACTCACTGCTTTCTCCTCTTTCTTTGCCTTGCTTTGCGCTGTGGGAGCAGGGAAGAACCGGAGGCTGAAGCAGGCCAAGGAGGAGGCCCAGGCAGAGATCGAGCAGTACCGCCTGCAGCGGGAGAAGGAGTTCAAGGCCAAGGAGGCAGCGGTTGGTGTTCTCCATCACTCACTTATTTCCAGCCCCTTTGCCTTGTCCTGGGGCTGCCTTGCCCTGGCAGCACCCTCAGGGTGGAGTGGGTTGCAGCAGGAGCACTTCCCCAAGTGCCTTCCTGTGAGGCACAGCCACGTGTCCCAGAAAAACCCGTGGAAGTGGCTCAGGACATGGTGTGTTGCATCTCAGCTGACAGGAAAAGAGCTTAATGAGGGCTCCTGGGTGCCCTGAGGGGTGACAGCCTCCCAAAAGCTGCTGTGTGCAGCAATATCCGAAAGAGACTGAGCTCGTTGCTCCTGTCACAGGCTTGTTCCCTATAGTGCTGACATGGCAGAGTGTCCCTGGTCACCAGGAGGGAAGGCTGAGATTTTTATAATGGTTCTCCAAGCGTAGGAGGAATGGGATGATGGGAATTGTGCTTAAAGTGACTCCTGGGTGTTACTTTTCTTGCACTCTCTAGTGCAGTTGTGCCCAGGGCTTCCAGCTGTCTGTACAGCAGGACCTTTATTTTGGGCACTCCTTTGAAATTCATGCTCTGAACTGGTGGATAATGCATAAATTGCAGCAAGTTGGAGCAAGATGATCTTTAAGGTCCCTTCCAACCCAAAGGTTGGATCTTTAAGGGATCTTTAAGGTCCCTTCCAAACCATTTGATGATTCTGTAAAAGAGGCTAAAAGGCAGAGGGTAAGGATGATATGTGGACAAGTTTAAGGTGAAATCTGAGCAAAAAATGCAGCAGTACTTTTTTTTAATATGAATATTAACATTAATCTTCCCTCAACAAAGATTAATGTGTGAGATGGTCCAGAATAACAAAATACAGAGCTTGGCATGGTGATTCTTCTTTCCTTTGCTGTTTGTAGGCCCTTGGCTCCCATGGCAGCTGCACCACTGAAGTGGAGAAGGAGACTCAGGAAAAGATGAGTGTAATCCAGCAGAACTTCCAGAAGAACCGGGAGGTGGTGATGTCACAGCTGCTGTCCCTGGTGTGTGACATCAAACCCGAGATCCACGTGAATTACCGCATCAATGGCTAGTGCTGGGAGCAGGGAGCAGTGTCCTGGCAGTGCTGGGAGAAAAGTCTGAGCTTCAGGTGGAATGTACAGCCCTTAGCCATACCTTACCTGTCCTCCTTGTCCCTGTGTTAAATTATTTCAGTGAGCTCTTGGAGTTCTCTTAGTTTCTCGTCTGACACGGATTCAGAGCTTATTCAAACATGAAGTGGCCATGTCTCAGATCTGTGCTAAGTTATTAAATAGATATTCCAGCTGGCACAGGAATGCTCCCTTTCCATGGTGATAGTATGCAGTGAGAGGCTTCCCTCTGTGAAACAGAAAAGGGAGAGAGCTGCTGGCCTGTGTCAGTAATTGTTAAATCTGTGTACCTGTATTCCTGTTGACCAAACTGCATTTCTCAGTGTGTTGTTAAACCTCTGCACAGGGTTCAAACCCTGTGAGAAGAATTCTCTGGCTGTGCAAGTCCTGGCTGATCATTTTCAGGTGCTTGAGTTTCTCTGTATTGAATCCTCTGTATATTCTGCTGTTAGCTTGAGGTACAAGTCTGGCACTATGACACCTGAAAGTAAAAACACTTCACTCCAAAACCTCTGCTCAGTCTGGTTCTTCCTGCTGACTTGTTCTGGGAATGCTGGCAGGTCTCACTGGGCACCTTGGAAGTCTGGACTCTGCAGAGTGACCATCAAGTATTGATAAAGTTTTAAGAGAGACAGCCAATATCTGAAGGTCACAGCAGGTAAGTTAAAACCCATTACAGAGCTCCTCCTCTTGGCTCCAGTCTGATGCTTTACCTGCCAGATCATTCTGAAAACCTTCAGGAACAAATGTTCTTGTGACCATTAGGGGAAATAAAATGGTGCCAGTTCATTGGAATAGTTTGATAGCCAGGTGCTGCACAGTAATTACCCTTCCTTGGGTCCAGTGCTGGTCACTGCGTGTTTATACCAAGGTCATCCTGAATCCTGCAGCATCCTGTGCCTGGGAACAGCGGGAAAGAAAAGTTCTGGGGCTGTCTGCATCACTTCCCAGCTCTTTAATCAAAGATACACACAAATAATCAAGATGTTTCATGTTTCAGTGGTTTCTTTCTCTTACCAGCAGAATATTAAATGCAGCTTTGCTTTGTTGTTGAGTTCAAATTCTGGGCTTTTTGTGGAAAAGGGACCTCCTGTCCCTGATCTGGCCCAGGAGTTGTGCAGTTTGGGATCTTTGCAAGGAACCTCGTGGATGCTGTTCTGTTCCTCAGACAGAACATCTTGATTTCCACAGCAAGGGTGCAAAGCCTCTTGGACCTCTGGAATTGTGATAGAGGGAAAAAAGCAGGATGGATGTGGATGTGAGTCCTGCAGGCAGGAGCAGACAGCTCTGGGGTCTCCTCTTGTCATATTTTGTGGTAGTGCACTGTACTCCTGGAAAGATCTCTTCAGGAATTGCAGCTATTAAACGGGCTGTAAAATTGAAACAAAAGCTTCTTGCAAAGTCAAATGTGCTAGGCTGGGGGAGAAGCCAGGTGGGAACAAGCAGAACAGGATCAGAGCAGTTTTAATCCATGTGCTATAATGTGGAGAGGTGTTATGGCCTCGTAAAAGGTTGCAGCCATGGTAATTTCACTCTGTCCTTTGGAGATGAGACATTTCTCCCTGTTGAGGGCAGGTGCTCAGGCTCCAGCAGGACACTCCTCAAAGCCCTCCTTGCTCCAGGCTGTAATTAGCAATTTCATTCCCTCTCTTATCAGTGACAGACTGAGACTCTGTCCAGAAAAATTGAAGTGTGTGCTCCACTTTCTCCTATTGGTTTGTAAGTTTCCCTTGGTTAATGAGGACTTTTATCCTTCTTTAGAACAGAAGCAGGAGAAAAAGTGGAAAAAATCATCCATGGTTATTTCTCCTTGGCAAATGTGCTGTGAAGAAGCTCCCTTTAGAACATGCAGAAGTGTTAATATCTTGCAAGAATAATAATGTTCTGTAATACTTCCCTGAAACTTAACTGTTGAGAATGACTCCAGCTTTGCACCGAAGGAAGCATTTCCAATTGCTGCTCTCCAGGAAGGTTGGCTTGGTTTGTGCAGAGCAGAGATTTTATTTCCAGTTGAGATTCTTTCATCTTGCCCTGTGATACTCTGGGAAAGGCAGTCCTGTGCCTAAGCCAGGCTGTGCCAGGGAAATGCTCTGCAGGGAACAGTCCTGACACAGGTATGGAGTGGGACACGCTGCTTCTTGTCCCTGAAATTTGATTTTTGGGGCATTTTGCAGGAAGTTTGAGGAGTAGGAGTGAAGCCCACAGCAGCTGTTAGAAGAAATCCGTATCTGAATTCTTCCTGCTGCTCCTCTACCCAGAGAAGCCGTGGCTGCTCCATCCCTGGAAGTGTCCAAGGCTGGGTTGGATGGGGCTTGGAGCAGCCTGGGGTAGTGGGAGGAGTCCCTGCAGGCAGAGAGAAGAGAGGGTGATCTTTGGAGGTTCCTTCCAACCCAAACCACTCTGGGGGGTCTCTGACAATCTCTCAGGAATGAGCCACAGCCTGCTCATGTACCACAGAAAGAGCAGAAGCTGCTTTGGGCCCACACACCATTGTGAGATGCCCTTGATATGGACTCCCATCCTTGGAAATACCACCTGGCTCCTGCTCCTGGGGGCACTTTGGGCACTACAGAGTGGGAGAGTGTCCAAAGGAGGGACACAGGGATGGGGAAGGGTCTGGAGGGGCCCGTGAGGAGCAGCTGAGGGCTCTGGGATTGTTCAGCTGGAGCAGAGTGAGGGCAGAGCTCCCCGGGGCTGCAGCTCCTCCCGAGGGGCAGCTCCCATCTCTGCTCGGGGACAGGGACAGGAGCCAGGGCACGGCTGGGGCTGGGCCAGGGCAGCTCAGGCTGGAGATCAGGGCAAGGTTCTTCCCCCAGAGGGTGCTGGCACTGCCCAGGCTCCCCAGGGAATGGGCACGGCCCCGAGGCTGCCAGAGCTCCAGGAGCCTTTGGACAGCGCTGCCAGGGATGCCCAGGGTGGGCTTGGTGGGGGGTCTGGGCAGGGACAGGGGCTGGGCTGGGTGATCCTGGTGGGTCCCTTCCAGCTCAGGATATTCTGTGATCTTGTGATCCTGTGAAATAAAGGAAGGAAATCACCTCTCACCCCAGATCTGGAGTCCAGAGAGTCTCCTTAGGGGGACAGCAATTCTGGCTGGCAGTGCTTTAGCAGGGCTCTCCTGGCAGCTGGATTTGGGCACTTTCAGAAGCAGGGGAGGACATTTTCCTGCTGTTGGAGGTCCAGGAGCCCTTCCCCTCTCTGCCTGGAGCTGCCAGGCTGGCTGTGCTGGATGGTAACACCAGGGAATTCGGGGTATTCCAGGGGCAAATCCACATTTGGCAACATTAAATTCCTCATTTTTCTGTTTTTGTGAGGTCAGTGCACAGGTCCTGATGATCTTTATTAAATGTGGAGCATTTAATAATGTTTTAATGGCAGATCCAGCCCAGTGAGCTACTGGCAGTCCCTCTGTCCCTTTCATGCCATCCCCAGCTTCGGGCTCCTGCTGTTTTCTCCCACCCTGGAGCCCAGCTGATCCCGGAGCAGGCAGAATTTGGTAATCCTACAGAAAATGCAACAGTTCCTGGCCCCTGGGGCAGCTCGTGGGAGGTGTGAGCAGCAGGATGGGGTATCCCAGGTGCTGTTCTGCTGTTGTGGGGCAGAACCACCCTGCAGTGTCCCCTGGAGGTGACAGATGACTGTGTAAACATAATGCAGCTCCTCTCCCTTCTCTCTGCCTGCATTAAACCTGCTCTGATTTCCTTCTTTGCCTCTGTTTTCCTCACCTGGAATCTCTTTCCCCTTTGTCTCTCTTCACTAGTTCTTGCATTAATGCATAGTGGAAGAGACAAGGCAAGAACCTGCTGATCCCAGCTGAGGTCTTGGCTTTAAAGTCTTAAAGAAAATACTATTGAGAACCCTCTAGATCAATGTTCTGCTAAAAAAGTTTTCCTAAACTAATCCAAGGAAAGAGCACAGTGTAATGTTTCTTTGAGGTTGAAAGGAGAAAGTGCTAATTTCATGCAGAAAAGATTGTATCTTGGACTAGCATAGGAATAGAAAATAAATTGGTATTAAATTACTTTCATCTGCCTCAAAATAATCTAATAAAGCATCTTCTGGATCAATAGCTGAATCATTATCCCAGGCACATAGCGAGCTTTGCCTCTTTTAATTTGAGATTCAAGAAAAGAGGTTTTTACATTACCATAGTAAAAAGAATAATACTTTAAGTCTTCATAAGAAAAAGGCAGAAGTAGGAAAAAAAAAGATAAGAACCACACTCAGTGCCTTAAGCAAGTGTCATTCTTCATTTGAAACTTGTAATTTATGGGTAGTGTGAAATAAATTTTTATATTTAATGACTGTCAATCTGTCAGCTTTGCTGACAAAAAAATCCAGCAACGCAAAGTGAAAGGACTTTGTGTGCAGGAACGGAGGAGAAGGGCAAGACAAGGCTTTCAACAACTTTGTTCTCCTAATTAAGGCTCACTAGGGAAAAAAAAGGAAAGAGATGGCACAGCTCTCCCCTGAAAATGCAGTTTCATCAAAAGAAAATGAGATGTGCCAGGGTTGGCTGCAGTGTGCACAGTCCAAACAAGGCTGACGTGGGGAGAAACTGCAACCACATGCAGATTGTGGTCAAAAAAGCTGGAATCACAGGGGTGTGGATTCCAAATACTGCAGAGGAGCTCAGTTTATCAAAGCATGGAGTAAATACAGAGAGAACATGGTCAGAATAGGCAAAAGCAGACTAAATGTGTGTGTCTGGTTATTTAAAGCAGTGAGACTTCAAATAGGTGCTGAAGAGTGACCTCAGAAATGACATTAAGGACGTGATGAAGGGCGAGGTTATTTCTGGGGCTGGGAGGGGTGGGTGGGCACTGTCAGCCTGGGACAATCCTCAAATTTCTATCTTGAAAAAGCAGATTTTTTCATTTCCCTGCAATCAGTTTCCCTGTAATATATTCATTAATGCAGCAGGTGGAACAGGGAGTACAATGTAAGTCCAGGGCACCAAGCTGGGAAGAGATACAAACAGTACAGAGCACTGAATCACAATTCCAAATGATCTTGATAAGTGGGAGAAATGATCTGAAACCAATAGCCTGAGCCTCCCTGCAGGGAGGAGTAACTGAGAAAGGTGAAATCAAATACATCAGCTCGGAGCAATCCATGAGCAGCTGCACAGCACTGCAGGAATTTGGGAAAATGGGGTGGGGGGACTCCCCCAGAGGCAGCAGATGTTGTGGTAGGGGTAGGGTGAGGCCAGGCTGGACAGGGCTCAGAGCAGCCTGGACTGCTGGAAGAATGGACTCAGGTGGGATTTAAGGTCCTTCCAACCCAAACCATCCTGGCAGTCCAGCCTCTGGTGATCCCAACACTCCTCTCAAATGAGCAGGAGTTTGCTGCTGGAGGTGCTGATGCCAAGACCTTTTGTGTCTTGCCGAGCAAGAGGGGCACAGGGGCTGTGCTGCAGCTCATTATCTACGCTGCTTTCAAGTGTTATTGTTAACTTTCAAGTTATTGTCCCACAGGGATTTGCCGGGAGCGTTTTCCTGTGGAGAGCTGGCAGTGCTCTTGGCTTCTCGTGTTCCCTGTCAGCATCTCTGTGTGGGTGAGGAGCAAACCAAGCCAAAACTTTTGATGAGCGTTTGCAAAAGAGCTCAAAGCTTCCCATGGCCCTGTCTTGGGTGGGGAGTGGAGCTGGGCCTTGAGCTGGTGACAGATTTATGGGATTTTTCCCAGTGCCTGGATGGTGTTGCTAGTTTCCAGTGTAACAGGATCCCATGAGGGTGAGTGGCTTTGGAGTTGCTCCTGTTGCCTGTGGAGCCACGTGATGGGATGAACTCACAGCTCTGGAGAGGCAGGGCTGCAGAACCCACCCCTCCAGAAGAGCAGCCTTTGCTCCAGGAAGTGCACACAGACACTGCAAGAGCTGATTTTTCCTTTTCTTTCAACTATCCACTCCTGGATTTGCTTTGTTCCAACCCTCCATGGATCCTGCAGATTTTGGGCAGCTCTGACACCACAATTCCCAGGCTAAGAAATTTGGTTTTCATGGTGTCTCAGCATTGTCAGGCAAACAACTCCAACATGTGCAGCACTCTGGAGGATCCGTCTGACTGTGCCTGAGCCTCCTGCTTTTCTTCTGGAGCTGCTGGAGTGGAAACTTGCTCCACATCAGCACAGCGTGGTTTGGGGAGGGCTACAACTCCTGCCCTGCCTGTCATCCCTGTTCCTGAGTGCTTTCCATGACCCTTTGATGAACAGTGACCTCTTGTCAGCCTTGAGATCTTCATTTGCCTCTTCTGATGTCTCCAACCCTGTCTTGAAACACTGACAGGAACTGATGTGGTGCAACCGTGGGATTTGTAGTTCCTGAATCCTGCCTGGCTGATCCTGGAGGAGGAGGAGGAAGAGGAAGGGGAGAGCCTCCTCTCTGTGCCACTCTTCAGCTCTTCACACTCCTCAGGCTCCAGCTCCAGCTCTGGACCCCCACCCTGCTGCAGGTGAGGAGGAGAATCTCCCCCTGTGGCTGTGCCTTGGGCGTGGGAACACTTCTGAGGAACTACAGAGGGTTAAACCCTCATTTCTGAACAGCCCAGGGAAGAGTCACATGCACCAGGGAGATTTTGCAAGTCCCTGCGTGCAGCTCAGGGTGAGGAGGGGGAGGCAGGGGCACAGGCTTGGGTAATCCCTGCTCCCAGGAGGCACAGGCTGGCACCTTCCTCCTCGGAGGTGGCACAGTGTGGCACCTGTGCAGTGCAGAGTGGGACAGTGGCACATAAAGGGCAGGCAGGAGGAGGAGGAGGCTGAGCTGCATTCCCAGCACCAGGAGTGAGCTGGAGCAGGTAAGGCTCTGCTGGCTGCTCTGGGAATGAGGCAGAAGGACCTGCTGGGTGTTTGTCTGCTGTTTAGTGAGGGCTTGGAGGTGTCCAAAAGAGAAGGAAGTGAATTGACCAGAGGGATGTTGGCATTGCATAAAGAAAAAGAAGAAATTTAGAAAATGCAGAGCCTGGGAGTGCAGGAGAGGAGAGGCTGCTCCTCGAGGTGCCTCAGGAGGGATCAGAGGGAGGTTTGGGGGGACCCAAATCCCCACGTGGGCAGTTCTGCAGGGAAAGGCAACAGAGCCAAACTGTGCTGCACTAAGAGGCAAAGCTGCTTTGGCTGAGGAGCTCCCAGCGTTTGGGGAAGGCTGTTTCCCTCCTGGGGATGGCTGGGCTGCTGCACCTGCACTTGTCGCCTCCTGGGGACTGTCCTCCAGAGGCCCCAAATTCTCATCATCTGAGCCAGAGAGCCTTGATTCATCTCCAAATGGATGGGCCAGCAACAGCAACAGGGTGGTTGGTTTTAATCAGGTTTTTCTTCAGTTTTTAATTAGTTTTCTTTAGTTTTAATACATTTTTCTTTAGTTTCATCTGGTTTTTTTCACTCTTTGCTTCTGTCTTCTGTGGGCTTTTCTGTCTTGATTTTACATTCGCTTCTGTTGGATGGCAAAAGAAGGAAGAGTGAGAAAACCCAGTCTGAATGCACCTTTTGGTGCTGGGATGTGCCCTGTGACACGTGGTGCCCATGATCCTCATGGCAGAGCTGTGCCCAGGGGAACCTCTCCTCACCTGTGCAGGGAAGAGCAGGTGCTGTGCCCATCCTGTGTGCACACACTTTCTGCTTTGATCCTTTAAGTTTTCAGGAATCCTTTAAGTTCAGATCCTTTAGGATCCTTTAAGTTTCAGCTTTTTAAGGGAATTTTCAGCCCTTTTGGGTTTTTTCCCCCTGTGATCAGGGGAAAATTTTTCATGCTGTTTCTCTTGCCTCCATTTCCTTCAACCAGGGACTGTCCTGGCTTTGTGCAAGGGGGTAAATACAGCCACAACCATCAGAAAAAAAAACCCAGAAAAAAAGTCAGAAACAAAACAATCCCCTTTGGAAGGAGGGTGGGTGAGATCTGTGAGGGATCCTCCCACCAGGAGACAGCAACAGGCTCCTGATCTGAGCAGAAGTTAAAAAGTAAGCGGTGGTTTTGGAGAGCTGGAGTGGAAAGCAATTGAAAAGTAAACTCTAGAGTTTTCCAAGTGTTTAACAGCCACCCACAGGTGCTGGCAGGAGGTTAGAGAGCTGTGTCAGCAGGAAAAAACACCTGGAAAACCTTGGGCACTGTGCCTGCTGGGAGAACTTCCCTGATGAGAGGGGAGGGGAAAGGAAAGTAGAGGAGAGGAAGAAGGAAGAGAGGAGAAGAGAAAGGAAAAGAAATGAGAGGGGAAGGGAAAGCAGAGTGAGGGACAAAAAAAAAGAGAGGAGAGGGGAAAAAGAAAAGAGAGGAGATGGGAGAGGAGAGCAGAGGAGAGGGGAAGGGAAAGCAGAAGAGAAAGGAAGGGAAAGCAGAACCTCAAAGGCTTCCCTGCTGCTGGGTGGGAGTTCCTGCTTGACTCTGCCTTCAGCAGATGTATTTTTCTGCCTCATCTGCACTTCTCCCATCCTGGTGAGGATCTGTCCCCGTGTCACTGAGCAGGAGTGTCACTTCCAGGGAGGGGCATTTCCACCAGCTCCAGGTTCTCCTGAAGTTGATGGCAAAGAGGCTTGGCAAGGAGAAACCCTGACTGTTCTTTGCTAATTGCTTGCAAAATGTGAATGCTGATGGATGTCAGGATAATTTAAGGAATATTTAAGGACAACTTTTCCACCTCTCAACAAGAACCACACATAAAAAGTGAGTCTGTGTGGACTGAGCTCACACTGGCCAACACCAGGTGCAGTCACTGCTGTTATCCTTTATTTGCTGTCTCTGCAAGATTTGGGATTTTCTACTTCTCTTTTCAGGGCTAGAAAATACCTCGTGGCTCATAGGAAGCAGGATGCCCAGGAAGGCAGCAGTGGGAGTGAGGGTTTCACAATCTGCTCCCCACTCAGCTGCTGTGGGGCTGGTTGGTGCTTCCCAGCAGAGAGAGAGGAAAATGCTGAGTTAGAGAGAGAAATGCTGAATTTCTGACAAGAAAACACAGAATCTTTCAAGGAGACACACCTTCAGCATGGCCCAGAAAAGCCAGACTGGTGGAACTGAGAAAAACGGGTCCTCCCTCCTGTACAGCAAGAGTGATTTCAAGGAAGGAGCCCTGCGGTGGGTGAAAGGTAAGGGAGCAGCTCATTGCTAACGGGAGAGGCAGATCTGAGCTCAGTGTCCTTAAAATAACCACTGACAGATTTTACCAAAGATGCTCTTTAACATCATCTCACTTGTGAAAGTACCAAAACACTGTGGATGTTTCAGCATTTTGGGAAGGGGACGGAGATACTTTGTGGTTTTTATTAAATGCCTGATATGCAGGAATGAACGAAGCAGCCCCCTGCAAGGCCTCTCCTCTTGGCCTTTGATGCTGAGAAGTCTTTGGGAAATTTGACCTGTGCTGGGGCAGCAGGGCAGGGGGATTGTGCCCCTGTGCCCTGGGCTCAGGTGAGACCCCACCTGCAGAGCTGCCCCAGCCCTGGCCCAGCACAGGGAGGAGCTGGAGCTGCTGGAGAGATCCAGAGGAGGCCCCAGGGGATCAGAGGATGGAGCAGCTCTGCTGGGAGGGAAGGCTGGCACAGCTGGGATTGTTCACCTGGAGAGGAGAAGCTTTGGGGTGAGCTCAGTGTGGCCTTGCAGGGCCTGAAGGGGCCAACAGGAAAGATGGAGAGAGACTGTCGAAGGGCATGGAGTGCCAGGACAAGGGGGAATGGCTTCAAACTGAAAGACAGTGGGTTTAGATTGGAGATTAGGAAGAAATTCTCCCCTGTGAGGTTCAGAGGCCCTGACTCAGGGTGCCCATAGAAGCTGTGGCTCCCCTGGATTCCTGGCAGTGCCCAAGACCAGGCTGGACAGGGCTTGGAGCCCTCTGGCAAGGCATGGATGGCTGGTCACTCATACCCCCTGCACCCTCCAGCAGGGCCTCATTTTTGCTCTAAATGTCCCCAGGAGCAGCCCAGGGACACCTGGCTGACCCTGTAGCTGCGAAGAGGAAGGAAATTTGGGTGAAACCTTTCAGTGAAGAAGGATCTCAGCTGAACCAGCCATTCCGTAGGCCCAAATCCTTCCTCTCTCTGTAGCACAGCTTGTGTAAGCTCTAGGTGGGTGCCAGATGGGCTGCCTGGAGATCACAGCTCTCCTGTGCTGCTCAAATCTAGGACAGGCTGTCCTCACACTCTTTAGGCTCCTGACTGGAGTCTCTAGGATGCATCTGTGATCCTGGCCCGAGCTGACACTGGAAGAGCCTTGAGCAGAGCTACGCTGCTGGAGGATCTGGGGTGCTCCAGGGCAGCCCTGCCACATTCCCAAGCCATGGGATTGCTGGAAAGCACTTGAATTCATCGCTCAAGTTGGTTTTTATGGTGGGTGGGCAGTGGGGAGGGGTATCCAAGGGAGAAGTGAGCCTCAGCACCACCGAGCAGCCTGAGCCTGTTTGTGGTGATGAAACAGCAGGCCAAAGGCCTGCAGACTAAATCCTGACTTGAGCCAAAATAAGCCATGAGAAAGCCAAAAGGGGTTTTTCTATAGCTCCAGGGGCTTCCAGATTGCCATGGCCACGGTGAGGGCACCACAGTCTGCCCAGCCTGGCACTGGGTTCTTGTGCCCAGGGAGGGAGCAGGGTTGGGCTTGGCACCAAATCCTGGTTCTAACACATTCCTGGTGGGTCCTCTTGGCAATTCCAGCTCACAAAATAACTTGTTTTCCCTGAGAAAGAGCTCTAAGACGGTAGAAAACAAGTTGTTTGAATCAGGATTTGGTTTGTAGGCCTTTGGCCTGCAGTTTCACCTCCACACTTCCAGTCAGGAGTTGCTGAAGCAGGACATGTTGTGCTGCACATCAGAGCATCCTGTTATCTCCTCTTATCTCTGGTTGCTCACTCCTGGGATGTTTTGGGGGTTTCCTCCCTTTCTTCAGTCTGTTTCCTTCAGGGGGTCTCAGGCTGCTTGCAGAGCTCCTTAGCAATGGCCAAGGAGGGGATTTTGGATCAGTTTAAATCACACCAGGGTGGTTTGTGTTCTCAGCCTCCCTTTTGCCAGGTGCTGCCTGGCTGTGGGATAAACCCCCCAGTGCTGTGCTCACAGCTCTTCTGGGCTCTTGCAGAACCTCCCCAAGGCCGGGTGCTGCTGGTGCTCAGCATGGACAACACCTGCCCCGGCTCCTCCTTCGATATGGACCTTTGTGCTGACAAGCTGCAGTCCCTCGGCATCCAGGTGAGCTCCTCTGGGAGTTAATTCCAGCTGGATTTGCATAATTTGCATTTACACCCACGGCCCAGATGGCTTTGGGTTTTTTGGTTTGAGAGTTGCTTGTTTCAGTCCAACTTCAGTCTATTCCCCGTGGGCTGGCAGTCAACTGGGATGAACTTGTCTTAAACCTCCATGAAGAAACTCTTTGAAGATAGCTGGGAGTGAATTTGCTTAAAATTCACTCTGAGAGGGAAGGGCATCCCTGGAATATCTGCTTTGTCTTGTCCTTCATCACAAAAAGGGGTTTTCTTCCCTTGTGACTGTCCCTGCGCTTCCCAGGAAGGTTTTACTCACTGCAGCTGAGGCAGGAACACAAGTTTTGGGTCTCTGGCAGCTCTGTGGGTGGGATTGGAGGTGCTCCCTGTGGGAGGCAGCTCTGGGACACACATTTCGGTTGCAGTGCCCCACGAGGAGTGGTAGTGAAATGAGAGAAATTTATTTGTAGAAAATTTACACACAAAATTTATACACTTTAAAAATTGTCTGCAAATTCATTTCTCACAGTGAAACAGCAGGCCAAAGGCCTACAAACCAAATCCTGATTCAAGACGACAAACCATGAGAAAACTGACAGCTCTTTGTGAGAACAGAGTCCTGCAGCAGTGGAAAATAACTTGTTTTTCCTGAGAAAGAGCTCTAGGGCTGTGGAAAACAACCTGCTTTACCTGAGAAAGAGCTCTAGGGCTGTGATAAACATTAGCCACCTGTATAAACTGTTTTTACACTGTGAGATAGAAAAATGAAAACTGTCTCACAAAGGACTTTTTCTGCATGTACACACTGGGCTTTGAGTGACCAATCAATACAGAATAACAAGTTGTTACTGACCAATTGGGGATAGATGGGATGTTCTTAAAAACCCTATAAAAGCGGATGCACAAAATAAACCAGGATGGATCCTTTCTTTTTGCACCATAAAACGTGTCCTACATTGTTGGGAAAGATGAAAGTTTGACAAGAAAGTCTCACAGCTATGTGTGCTTGGCAGAAAGATCTCTGAATGTAGAACCTGAGAGCAGAATAGAGATGGGAGCAAGTTTTGATATAGAAGAATAAGAGATGTCTAAATTAAGAATTGCTGAGCCAATCTTAGTCAACAACTGAAAAAGCAAAGGTTAAGTCAAGCTGGAAGGAGGTTTTATGACTTAGAGCAAAGGATATGTTGACCACAAACAAAAAAGATGTTTTCACCAAGTAGAATTAGGTCTTGGGAAAAGCAGAAGATACCACAGGCAAACAGACATGCTGATGTGACAAGTAGAAAAATGTTGTTACAGTGGCCCCCAGCCGGGTAATAATTAGCATTGACTCCATGATTCACAGAAGGCTGATCAATCCCTTTATTATATATATCATTATTAAGAAACCCATTGCTTTTATAGACAGTTACGATACACCTGGACCTAATTGGTCCTCCAGTCCAAACACCAGCACCATTGGCCAGTTAAGAAACCACCCTTTGGTAAACAAATCTCCATAACACATTCCACATGTGCACAACAACAGTTGCAGCAGGTTAAGATAAGAATTGTTTCTCATTCTTTTCTCTGATCTACTCACAGACTTTCCCAGAAAGGCTGGGACACTTGTGTTTCTCTCTGTGGCCAGAGACCTGCTGCCACAGAAAAAAGGTCTAAGAATTTTCCACTGCAAGAAAACTGAAAAACAACTTTAAGCTTAAACTGTACCATACTAACTCATGTGGTTGGACAGTATTGACCATAATTTGGTAATGATAGTTATGATAGGCTATAGACAATAGTAAAGATGTTGTGTATGGTGCTGATTGGTTGTTTTGTATAAAGATGCTCAGCAAAGAAAAATATATAATGCATTGTAACCAGAACTAAAGGGGCTTCAGGCTTGCCTCTAGCTGTAGCTGGCAGCTTTAGGTGTGGCTCTGTCACCCACGACCCATGGCTGCTGTAACATCTTCTATACAATAGACAGCATTTTGAAGAGCTGTAAGAGCCACAGCGCCAACGAGGTTTGCCCAGCGGGTTCTGCTGGGAGCTGGAGCCCAAACTGAGGGTGGCTGTGGTTTTGTGTTTGTTCCCGGGCAGGTGCCGATGGATCCGTGGAGAAGGCTGATCCAGGAGGGTGTCCTGAGGCCCGAAGTGAGGCGGTACCTGTTCTACAGCTCCAGGGGCTTCCAGATTGCCATGGCTGTGGTGAGGGCTGCCCAGCCTGGCACCGGGTTCTTGTGCCCAGGGAGGGAGTGAGGATGGGCTGGGCAGCAAATCCTGGTTCTAACACATTCCTGGTGGGTTCTCTTGGCAATTCCAGCTCACAGAACTCCTGCAGATGGAGGGCAAGGCCCTCTCTCATCCCGTTGCTGGCAGTCCCACTAAAGCAGACTGTCCATGGGTGACCAGCAGATGCTGAGGTGACAGCACCTACAACAGGCTTGGTTTAGAACTTGATTTTAAAGATCTGAGGGCATTCTGGTGCTGATACTAATTTAGACAAAAAAAAATCTGTCAGCTTATGGTCATGTTTGTCTTCTTCTGGTGAAAGAAAGTTCTCCAGAGACCCAACCATGAGCATCTGCTGTGAGGCTGGTGCTTTGCAGTGTGCTGAGGGTGTGATCAGACCCAAATCTTTATTTTAATTTTTTTTTTTTTTGGTTTGGATAGCCATTATACAAATCTTCTCCTGTAGGAATTGGTGCTCAGTGTTTTGAGGGGTTTGGTGCCTGTTTAGTACACCTGAGTTTTGCCATTAGACAAATCTTCACTTTTCACTGATACTGTAGGAAGTGGTGCTCAGTGTTTTGAGGGGTTTGGTGCCTGTTTAGTACACCTGAGTTTTGTCATGATGAGATGATGCTGTGCCCTACATGTCACACCTGCTCCTAGGCAATCTCCTGCCCAAATCCATGCTCTGTGAGGTGAAGGAATCCAGTTTTCCCTGACTTTAACACAGCCTTTTAAACCTGTATCAGTGCTCACTGGTTGAGCATTACTGTAATGGAGTGGTCTCTGCACCACCTTGAAATAGGAACTTTCTAAATCCAGGGACTCTGAGAATTATTATCAATATGCCTCAGTGAGTGCATTCCTCATCTAAATGGAAGAACTCTGTTGAAATCCTTCCTAGGGATGAATCATCATTAATAATTCACTCTTTGTCTTTGGTGAGTGGTGATTTTTTAAAATAAACTAGGGCTCACTCAGTCCTTCCAGTCCTTTCTTTCCTCTATTTATTATTGGAAAGAAGTTTTGTCCTTTCTCACCCTGTGAAAAATCTTGTGGGATCTAATTTATAAGGGAGAAAGGACTGTTATTTCCTTCTTCCTGTGACTTTTCTCACTTTCATGGGTTTGTGGCTCTCACCAGTGTCTCTATTTTCCCCCAGGTTTTCTACATCTCTCTCTGGACAAACCTTTACTCCACCCTCCAGCTGTGTTCTCTGGGCCACTCCTGGGGGGCTGGTGTGCTGGTGACACTGGTGGCCCTGGCTCTCACTGTCCTGGTGATCCTGGTCATTGATGGGCACCAGAGGAAGGTGAGAGGAGGCTCTTGGTGTGGGAATGTGGAGAAAGGGGAGCAGGATTCCTCCTGCTGGGGCATTCCCTAGCTGCAGGCAAAGAATACAATGATCCAGGAAGGAGGGAATAATTTTACAGTACGCAGGGAAGGCAAGGGATGTTCTGCAGCCAAGGGAGGGGATGGAATGCTTGAAAGCGAAGTGTTGGAGCTGCTCAGGCTGGCTCAGACCTCCTGCTGCTGGAGATCAGAGGGTTAGGGAATCTCAAGCTGGTTTGGGTTAAAAGGAACCTTAAAGATCTTCCCATTCCACCCCTGGCATGGCAGGGACACCTCACACTGTCTCAGGCTGCTCCAAGCCCTGTCCAGCCTGGCCTTGGGCCCTGCCAGGGATCCAGGGGCAGCCACAGCTGCTCTGGGCACCCTGTGCCAGGGCCTGCCCACCCTCCCAGGGAACAATTCCTAATTCCCAATATCCCATCCACCCCTGCCCTCTGGCAGTGGGAGCCATTCCCTCTGTCCTGTCCCTCCATCCCTTCTCCCCAGTCCCTCTCCAGCTCTTCTGAAGCTTCTTTGAGCACTGAGAGACCACAACAGGGTCACCCTGCCGACCAACCTTGCAGAGTGTGGATTGTGCTCCCACAGCAGCTCTGGCTTCTGCCCTGCTCCTGATGATTCCTCCTTACAATCCCTGCTGTCTCTGGCATCACTAGCACCATTTCTTTGGCTGAAGAATAATATTGGAAAGTCTTGACTCAAAATCCAGAGGGGGATTTGGAGCAAATGATTCTTCCAAGAGGAAACCAGAAAAATGTGGAGGTTCACAGGGGTTCAGGAAAGGAGTTTGCTGGGGGGTGGAAGAGAGAACATGACACTGAAAATCAATCCCACTGTTTTCCTTTCAGAGCTGCAGTATTTGGGATTATCCAGCTGCAGTTTGTAGACTTTTGCTGTGGATTGTGTTATTTTTCCTTGCATTCTTTAACAGCTAAACGTGAACACGGATGTGAGGCTGGCAGCTGTCAATGAAATCTTTATCAAACACAGCATAATCCTGGGGATTACAGATGTCCTGGACGGGCCACACAACATCCTACAAGTATCCTTGGTGGCAATTGGTCAGAGCCCTCGGATAGATAAATGCCTCCTGTTGGAGGCATTTATCAATTACATCAATTACCTTTATCAGTTAATCACAGCATCAATTGCTATTGATGTTGTGATCCAGAGGGTGGCATTCCTGGGATCTGCTTTGTCTACTATGGGATGGTATGAGGAATTGGGACGTTTTTATTTCTCCTGTAAGTGGGGATTGAGATATGCCCAAAGGTGATTGGAAAAAATGAGTAAAGGATTGAAGTGGGATTCATTAGGGAGACAATTATTCCTAAAAATATGTTACAATTATGTGCCATTCATGATTCTGCCTATAGGCAGAGGGATAGCAAAGTTCCTATGGCAAAAAATAAAAACAAACCACCAAACAAAAACTGCTAAAAAAACAAGAGAGAGAAAACCAAAACAGTCCCCCAAAAACTCTAACATGCCAAAAACCAAAATCCCCATCCTTGGGTTCATTTGCTGCTTTTCAGAGATGATTTTTCTGCACTAGACAGGGATTTAAGGGAATGGAGAGAGCTTTAAGGCTCCATGAAGGTGTTAAAGGAAGGTGAGAGAGACACAGAGGGAGGCTTGAAATACAAATGGAGAGAGAAGCCAGGCTGAAGCAGGGAAGGGGACAGGGAACACTGCAGGGGGGCAAAGTCATTCAGGAGGAGGAGGAAACCCTGAAAAACCTGAACTCCACATGTGTAAACCTGAATTCCATTTTTCAGGCCAGCATAGTCCATTAAAGGACTAATCCAGGGAGCCTTCACCTTGACCTACCTGTCCCAAACTGCCTGAGAGCAGCAGATAACCCAGAGATTTACAATGGCTGTGCCTGCTCCAGTGTCAGATCCATTTTAACCCTCTGGGTTTTACATTTTTCCTGCATCCCCGTGCTGCTGGCAGGTGCAGCAGATGCACAAGGACAGAGCTCTGGCTGCCTCAGCTGGCAGGACTCACATCCCCAACACGCTGCTCTTGGAAAACTCTTCTCAACAGTGTCCTCAGAGCAGCACTGAGAATGGCCAATTTTGTAAAAAATAAATGGAGTCAATAACTAGAAACAAAGGTGAGACAGCAGGAAGGTGTTTAGGGCAGCTGAGTCACTGTGCCACAGTTTATTTGGTGTGGGGTCACTGAGATGAGCAATGAGCAATGACCCTGGCTCATGCCAGGCTGCAGGGACTGAGGGAGGAGGACTGGCTGCTCTCTGCTTCTCCCTTAGCTTGGGGTTTTGTCTTAGCCCAGACCCTCCTGGCTTCAAACCAGCCACTGGTTTTAAACCTGGTTTCAAACCCAACACCGGGCTGTGTTATTTGGTCCTGGCTGCCCTGAGCACCCTGAGGGCATCACCTGCCTCAGCTCTGCTCCCTGGGAGCCCATCCCAGCATCCCCACGGATGGGAGGGGAGGCATGGAGAGATTCCTTCCTTAACCAGATCCTTGCAGCTGTGGTTTGTGCACTTCAGCCCCGAGCACTGCCTCCAGGCCCTGGCAGCCCACATCACTCAGCTGCAGGGGACACAGGTAAGGGACACTGGGGACAGCCTGGGGACATGGGCAGGTCCTGCCCTAAACCCTGGATTTGCTGGGGTGGAGGTGGGCAAGGACAAATGAGTGTTTGAGTGCCCTGCTGTGCACTGGGCAGACTGGGAGGTGAATAAAGTACACCTGTCCCTGTCCGGTTCAGCAGGAATTTGTCCAGACCCCATGGAATGTGTGTGTCTGGATAATTAACTGTGCAGCTTTAATTACGGAAAGTCATCAGGAATGAAAGGCAAATTTTGGAAGCATGTGGCACACCTTGAAGCAGCTGCCACCTTGAGCTGTCCTCCTGGAAAAAGTGGGATAGCCTGGAGGAGCGGGAATTGCTGCATGGAGTTAATTATATAAAAATTTTGTCCTCTTGGCCTTCAGAAAATGTTTTGCTCTCTGTGGGTGTGTAAATATCCACTGAACTGCTTTTGTGTGATGAGAGGTGAGAGCCCTCTGAAATTTCCAGGCTGCTCATCTCCCTGAAAGCTGCAGCTCAGGGATGGACAGCAGCCCCTGGATTCACACAGGTGATGAGAGAACTCTGTTTTTAAAGACCGGATTCTCCATGCCAGGCTGTTCCCGTGGTGCTGGGAGCAGCCACTGGCAGCTGAGGGCAGCCAGGCCATGGCATGGACACCCAGCTCCAAGTGCTGGGTATGGCTCTTGGCATGGGAAATCCCAGGAGTGAAAAATGTGCAGGAGAAAATTGTACCTTTTAAACTCTGTCCTCAAGACACCACTGCTGCCTGGGGTGGGAAATCCCAGGAATAAAAACCATGAAGGTGTAAATAGTGCTCTGTAAAGGCTCTCCACAGGACACCACTGCTGCCTGCCTTTGGAGAGCCCCAAAATCTCCTTTTCTTCCAGGCAGGCTTGAGGCACAGGCTGAACAAGCTCTGGGTGGTCATGGATGTGGCAGCTCAGCCCGAGTTGCAGCTGGAGGAGGAGGCTCCATGTGAAGAATCCCCTCTTTTATCCAGAAGGGTGACCATGAATAAAGATCCTGTGACCTGCAGTGAGCTCCTGCCCCTCATCCCTGAGGGCCCACCCCAGGTGAGGAGAAACATCCCCCTGACAGTGGCACCAAATCACCCCCAAGGCATCTCAGCTCCAAAACTCATTTCAGCCGTGGGACACACCACCTTTTCCTCCAGCAGAAGCACCTGGAAGTCCACACACACCTTCTCCAGCCCTGGTGCTGCCAGGAGGAGGAGTAAACCCTTAAAAACCTGAATTCCACATTTGTAAACTGGAATTCAAAGCTGTCTGAGCAGCTGGGGATAATCCTTGAGGAATTCACAGATTGGGCTTTTTCTTGCTGGTCCCAAGGGTCCTGTTTGGAAGAAAACCTCTCCCCAGGGATCTGATGCCCCTGCCCAGGCTGAGCTGAGCCAGGGATGAGCCCAGACTTTGTCTCCTCCGTGGAAAATGCCTTCGAAGACTTGTGCCACACTGAGCAACAAATGTGCCCTGATTCCTGCTCAGCACGGAGCTACCAAAGGCATGATTTTGATTTATTTTGCAGTTTTCCTGTCACTGTCACTAAGTAAATTCAGTGCAGATGACATCCCTGCAGGTTGAGGCTCTCTGGCTGTCTACAGGCAAAAACAAGCCCGAGGAGGCAGGGACAGAGTGGGCAGGTCCCCAGGGCCACCTGCAAGCCAGCACTCACTTGGTGTCACCCCCTGTGGGGACAGTGTGCCAGCACTGCTGGCCACTAGGAGATCTGGGCCAGTTATCTGTCCTTGCCCACCTCCACCCCAGCAAATCCAGGGCTTAGGGCAGGACCTGCCCGTGTCCCCAGGCTGACCTCAGTGTCCCTTACCTGTGTCCCCTGCAGCTGAGTGATGTGGGCTGCCAGGGCCTGGAGGCAGTGCTCGGGGCTGAAGTGCACAAACCACAGCTGCAAGGATCTGGTTAAGGAAGGAATCTCTCCATGCCTCCCCTCCCATCCGTGGGGATGCTGGGATGGGCTCCCAGGGAGCAGAGCTGAGGCAGGTGATGCCCTCAGGGTGCTCAGGGCAGCCAGGACCAAATAACACAGCCCGGTGGTTGGGTTTGAAACCAGGTTTAAAACCAGTGGCTGGTTTGAAGCCAGGAGGGTCTGGGCTAAGACAAAACCCCAAGCTAAGGGAGAAGCAGAGAGCAGCCAGTCCTCCTCCCTCAGTCCCTGCAGCCTGGCATGAGCCAGGGTCATTGCTCATCACTCATCTCAGTGACCCCACACCAAATAAACTGTGGGGCACAGTGACTCACTGCTCTGAGCCTGCCCTGCTCTGACACCTCTCTTGCTCCCTGCAGGCCATGGCCCAGCAGCTCCTGGTGATCTTCAGTGCGTGCTACGTCCGGCTCCTGGTCACTGGCCGGCTCCCTCGGGCCAGCCCAGGGGGACACCTGGGCCACAGCAGCGTTCCCTGCCTCTGCCAGTTCATCCAGAGCACCGTGCTCTGCCGCTGCTGAGTCAGGAAAGACACATGTCACCATGTCCTTCTAAGTTCTTCTAAGCCTTCTGATGTTTACGTTTTTATAATGGAGTTTCTCACGCACTTTTATGTAAATAATGATTGGTTTTGCATTCTTCTCTAGAAAAGGAGAAATTTGATAGACTGTTAGCTTAACCAGTGTTGTTAGAGAAGTAACAATTTCATCCTCCAATCCAGGGTCGCTTTTGAAATTATATATATATTGAAGTCGAGAAATAAACTTTCTTCTTTTTACCTTAGAAGTTTCAGCATGCGTATCGTTCATTTCGTGTCCTATTACAACAGACACGGACTCCAGGGCAGAAGGGTGAGAAGCTAGCAGCCCTGAATTTCTTAGAACCCCTTCTTTCATACCCTGGTCCGATACAGGTGAACATGATTGGTCATTTAATCAACACATTTCACATGATTGGCTAATTAAGAAGACATCCTTTGGTAAAACATCTTAGGAGGAGAACACCATCTGCAGATAGTTTACCATTCATTCTCTCTGCCTCCCTAAAACTTCCCAGAACAATTCATGGGAAACTTATGTGGTTTTCTCTCTCTCTGACCAGACTTTCATCTCCACAGTGCTCCACACCCAGCACAGCTGGGGCAGGTGACCAGAGGGGGCTGGAAACCACCAAAATGGAACTGTCCCCACACTCCAGTGTGGAGGAGCTGTGGGGCAGAGAAGGGAGCTGTAATTCCTTGTCCTGGATGAACAAGTGGAAATAGGACTCTAATAAAAAAGATGCAGGAAAGCTGCTCACCTTGGAGAGCTCCTGCCAAACACCTCGGTGGGGAGGAGCTGCCCCAGGGGTCAAAAACAACCCAGGGACAGCCGGGGACTCGTTTGTGTCCAAACCCTCCTGCCAGCAACCATCACCCCCTCACACAACCTCGTACCAGCAAAGGCCAGAGCTTTGCTCGGGGTGGCAGCAGGAGGCTGAGCCCTGGAGCACCAGGATTTGGCTCTTTCCAGGGTGCAGGATGACTCTGCTCCTCCAGTTGTTTCTGTCACCAGGAAATGTGACACCAGATCCATCTCCTCCTGCCTGAGGCCCCAGCACCATTCCCTCAGCAGCTAGCCCCTAGCACATGATCCTCATATCAGTGATCTCCACAAAGGATCCCCTTATCTGGGACCGTCCAAAAAGGATCCCCTTATCAATCCCTTATCAGTGACCCACCCCAACAAAGGATCCCTTTATCAGTGACCCCCCCAAACACAGATAACCCCCTTATCAGTGACCCCCCATGTGATCCCCTTACTCCGCGTGCTGCCAGTGCAGGATCCCAAGCACTGCAGTGTCACCAAACTCACTCCAGGAGAAACACCACCACATTCCCAACCAGCTGATTTCATGCACCTTTACTTCTGCTCGAGCTGTCACAGGAGGGGTCAGGCAGGATCCCCCCCACACCTGTGGGGTTTGGGGCTCTGCTGTCATTGCTCTGTGACAGGGCAGGGTTGGGGGCACATCCCTGCAGCCTCTGCTCTGGGGGTGCTGCACATCACCTGGGGGCTCACTGGGCATGGGGAAAGGGATTCCCACACACCCGAGCTCCAAAACTCTTCATTCCATCCCAGGAACTGATTTTGAAATTGTCTGAATTTGTACCAATATCACTGGGAGCATAATTTGGTTTCACAATCTATTTCCCTGCTAGGATGCAATGGCTCCTGCTCTTCCCCTGGTGTTCCATGGCCCACGGATGTCAGGAGCATTTGATACACATTGGGAATCTTCTTTTTCTTGCCTGTCAACTGGAAAATTCTGGTCATGAGGCACTGATCAGGACATTTTCTATCAATGTGCTTCTGTGCTGAGAGCAGATCCAGCAGGAATTTGCTGATATTTTCTAATCCCTGGGATACAGGATTTCCAGCAAAAATCAGTGGGAAGAAATCTGGTGGCCTTCCTGGGAGGACCACGAGGGTTTTATTGTCAGGACCTGCTCTGGATGGGTTTGCTGTTGCTGAGGAGTGAGGCTGGTGCTTCAGGGGGTGCTGGTAGCTCTTGTTTTACATCTGCAAATAACAAGGTCAGAGAAAAGAGAGGGATTTGGGATTAACCAAGGGGAAAAGTTCTGGAAGGGACAGTAAGGTCCTCTGAAAACCTCAGCTATCCTGATGGCAATTAAACATCTAGCAATTAACTGCAGAAAGGAGCTGAACAGCTTTGCTCAAAAGAGGAGTTTGATTCCTCTCCCTGATACATCCAATGATGTATCATTGACCTTCCCTGATCTTCCTGGAGCCTCTGCAAATTCCTGGCTCCCACTGCAGGATGGCAGCTGCTCCTTCCTTCTGCTTCTCCTCCACACAGCCTTAATCAAAGCATCAGTGAAGGGACACATCCCCTCTCCCTCCGCTGATCAGGAGCCAGCTGTTACTTTAGGGGACAGGTGAAATTCTGGACATGTTTTAGGACCCCCTGTGCACACAATTCCCCTTCCTCCCCTCCCACACAGCTCATGGGGGCAGTGGGAAGGGAATGGCTCAGCCCTGTGCCCTCCCTGGAGTCTCCAGGGACAGCTCCAAGCTCCTGGCAGAGGCAGAGGTGACAGGCATGGCCTGACCTTGTGGCAGCTGCCCAGGAACATGCTCCTGCTCTGAGAATGTTTGCTCAGGAGTGACTCAGCCAAACCGATGCAACCAGTATGGGTGGGGTACATCCCTGCCATGCTGAGATTCCTCTGCCTGCTGCTCAAAGCTGAGTTCACTTTCACAGGGAGCTTTGGCACCTGAGCAGTGCAGTCAGGTGATGGTGGAGAATTTTCCTTGCCTTGGCTAGGGCAGGGAGAGGAGCCAGGATGGCTCTTGCTGTACCCACGGTGCCAAACTGGGGCTGTGCTTTTTATCTGCAAAGCCACTGTGCTTCAGATGTAGGCTTTAAATGGGCCAGGGAGGGAAGATTGGGAGGCAAGGACAGGGATCTCTCATTGCCAGCTCGGTGTATGGTGCTGTGTTTTGGTGTTTGGCAGGGTTCTGGGTTACAAAAAGTGTCCCAGGACACATAGCTCTGTGGGAGCAGGTGACATCCTCTTGTCCCCCTAATCCCACCCCACAGCACATCTGTCCCCTTTTCCAAAGGCTGCTCTTTGCTCCTCTGCCAGGAGTTGGAATGACATTTAACACCAAAACCAGCAGGAGAAATAAAGCAAGGGAGAACAGAAACCTTTGCAGCTTGGTCCTGGGAGCACAGACAGGCAGTGTGGAGGTGCCCCCACCCTGGCTGAGCCCAGGTGAGCCCTGCCCCCTCCCGCCCCTGCAGATTTGGGATGAGGTGTGGAGATGTCCCTGTCCCCAGAGAGCTCACACTTACCCTGGTGGTGGCTTTGGGACATACAGATGTCCCTGTCCCCAAAAAGCCCATACTTTGGTGCTGGCTTTGGGACATGTGGATGTCCCTGTTCCCATGAATCCCCCTCACTTTGGTGCTGCCTTTGTGGCACATGGATGTCCCTGTCCCCACACTTACCCTGGTGCTGGCTTTGGGGCACATGGATGTCCCTGTCCCCACACTTACCCTGGTGCTGGCTTTGGGGCACATGGATGTCCCTGTCCCCACACTTACCCTGGTGCTGGCTTTGTGGCGCTGCCTGCGCCGGGCAGGGCGGTGGCTCCCGGGGCTCCCGGCTGCACAGGCTCCTCATCTTGCTGGCCACATAGCGGCAGGCTGGGGGGACAGGGGACACCTTTGTGGCACAGGGAACCAGCAGCCCCCCAGAGCACCCTCCCCAGCCGGCGCAGAGCGGGGCTTGCGGGACTCCAGCGCAGGGAGGGAGGGACTGGATTTACCGGGATAAACGGGACTTGTTTCGGTGCCTGCCGCCCTGGCTGTGTTCCAAACCCCTCCAGCACCAGCCTGTCTCCCCCCAGCAGCCCAGCTCGTGAAATACGCAGAGTATTTCCCCTCTAAGCTCTCTCCCCAAACCAGAGGCTTCCTTACCGTTGATTATTACTCAAACCATTTTCCCGTGGCTCAGCAAATCTGTCAGCCAGCCCGGCTGCGCCTCTCTCTGCTCTCGCAGACAGCTCTGCAGTGTTGACTCAACAGCTCGGCTTCCTCCTTCCCCACTCCGTGCCTGCCTCCCTCCCTCCCCCGGGGATGCTGCTCCCGGAACGCCCGGGGAGGGCTCAGCCTGGCACTGCCCTCGGGATCCCTGCCCGGGAATTCACAGAATCACCGGGCTGGAAGAGACCTTCAAGATCATCGAGTCCCAGCCAGCCCCAACACCTCAACTAAACCCTGGCACCCAGTGCCACATCCAGTTGCTAAAAATAGGTTAGAAACTGTTGTAAAATAGTTGATAGATCGTTAAGCATGTACTGTTAGTTTAGCTATTGTAAAAGGGGTTAAAGGGTAGTTATAAGAAATACGGTACTCAGTGTACCATAACACACCTGAGTAGTGCACCACCCCCAGCGAAACGAGCCAGCCTGGACAGAACTGTCATGTCAAACCTTCATGCAAATGAAGAATCCGAAAAGAAACCTATCCAAATGAACAACAACAACAACAAAAAGGTTAAAAAGGGGCTTCTGACCCACTGAATCTGTGCTGCTCCACCTGGGACATCGGGGACATCACTGCTGAGAAGCCCCAGTGCTGGCGCTGCAGCATCCTTGATGGCAGCGCTCCTGCTCTGCCCGCAGGCCCCCTTGCTTTAGGCCTTAATTTTTGTTATAATAAATGCTGAAATCACTTTAGCACAGGCAGCCTGGTCCCGTTTTTAACACAGTCTTGTTTTAAACACATCCAGGGATGGTGACTCCACCACCTCCCTAGTGGTGGAGTCACCACCAGGCCATTCCATAATTTTATCACTCTTTCATAAAAAACTTCTTCCTAATTTCCAACCTAAATTTCCCTTGTCACAGCTTGAGATTGTGTCCTCTGGTTCTGTCAGTGCTGCCTGGATAAAGAGCCCACCCCCTGCCCCTCTCGGGAAGGAGAAAGCTCTCAGTGCTGGCACAGGGCAGCTGCTCCAAGGTTTGGATGAGGGAAAATGAAAGGTGACCTGGCCATGCCTGGAGGGGTTGCAGGTGTTGCTTTGTGGCTGTTGGAGGAGCTGGGTTTGGGGTGTGGGAGGTGAATCTTGTGCTGTGATCCCAAACTGAGCTGGAGAGGGTCCCTGCAGTGGGCACTGAGCTTCTGTGGGGCAGGGGTGAGGAAAGGAACCTTCCCTCTCCTCTGGTGCTGCTCTCTCAACACTGCAGGGACAGTTTTGGGATTGCAGGATGGTTTGGGTTGGAAGGGACCTTAAAGATCATCCAGTTTCAGCCCCTCTTCCACTGTCCTTCTGTCTCCTAGTCAGACCTTCAAGCCCTATGATACCCATTGTATGATGGGGGGTAGGGGTGACACCCCCTAACAGAAAAAATGTAGGCAGAGGATTGTCCTTGTTTTTTCCAGGGTCTTTACCCCATTCCACCTCCAGAGTACTGACTTAGTCCTGACTAAAGACAGCTACTAAAGAAATGCAGCTTTTGTGCATCCTTTGCCAGACCCTGCTGCTGTTTGTGCTTCCCTGCACTCCTTAATCCCAGTCAGGTGAATTCTGAAAGCTCCTGCTTCGCCCTCTGGCCAGGGCAATGTGCTTCCCTTCCTATCTCTGCACCAAGCACACACTGATCTGGGCAGGTTGGACTTTGGTTTCCATGGTCTTGCACTTTGTGGTTTGTGTCAGGGTGCTCAAGCCCATGATTTCTGTGGAGCAGCACCCAGAGCTCCAGGATTTTGGAAAAACCAGGGCAGTTCTCCCAGTGCTGATGTGAAACCAGAATTTTACTGACAAAGATACTCTCCAGCCTCTTGATTCTACTCCAAATGTGCAAAAATCTCTGAAAAATGAGTTGTGACATTAATCCATGTGCTGCAAACAGCCTGTCATCCATTCCAATTCCTACTGCCCCCGTGTGAGGCTGCTTGGAGATGGGGCTGGAGTGCAGGACTGGAATATTCCCAGTCAGGGAGAGCCCACAGCCTCCCTGGGCTCTGCTCAGGGCTGGCACTGCCCAGGGCAGCAGTTCTGCCTCCTGGGCAGGGGATTGCTGGGCTCAGGACCTGCCCGTGGCTCTGGGGCCATCGCCGGGCCTGGGGCAGAGCTGGGCCTGCTCTGACCTCTGCAACAGGGACAGACTGGGACAGACTGGGACAGACAGGGACACACAGACAGGGACAGACAGACAGGGACAGACAGGACAAACAGGGACACACAGGGACAGACAGGGCTGAGGCCCCTCTCAGCCGGGGCTCCTCTCCAGGCTGAGCAGCCCCAGCTTCCTCAGCCTTTCCTGGGCATGGAGATGCTCCAGGCCCTTCCTCCTCTCTGCAGCCTCTGCTGGTCCCATTCCAGGAGCTCCATGTCCCTGCTGAGGAGCCCAAGTGGACACAGCACTCCAGACATGGCCTCTATTGAAACCTGCAAGATCTGTAGGTGTTAAAAAATATCAAGAAAAAACCCCAAACCCTGAGCAAGACCCTCCAGACCACCCCCCTGAACCTTCCCACCTCCAATCCCTCTGGAGGACCCATTTTTCCACTCCCAGATGAGCTCAGCAGGACAAGTGGGATGATTCAACCTTGTCGAGGTGCCTGGAGGGGTACACTGCTCCTCTGAGAATTGGCTTCTCCAGGCTCCACACCCCGCGTGTGGGTGTTCTCCTCTCGGGTGTGCAGACACATCCCTCTAGATGGTGCTAAGATAAAGAGAAAAGGTGGGTGGTGAGAGGTCTGGGAGGACAGGCTGCCCCTCTGGGCACTGCCCGAGGTCTCCTGGGTGAGGAGATCATCTCCCTCTCCATTTTCCAGCACTCCTGCAGGTGCTTTTTGTGTCTATTGGCAGCAAACACATCCCAGATTCTTCTTCCACTTCCAATTTCCCTTGCTGGTGTGTAAGACTCCACAAATCCATTGTGACTTTAATCAGTGCATCTGCTCCTATCCATGCACGAGACCAGACAAGTGGGTTTTTAATGGCAAAAATCCATCTTGGCTGTTTTTCCTACTTCAACCAGTTTTTATTGAGCAGCACAACTCATCAGCTGAGTCCTCTTCTATCTCATGCATCATTAACCAGAATCTTCACCAAATTCAAGCATAGATAATGTATGATTTATTGATGTGGGCAATCAAGAGAGAATCCAGCCTGGCTGCCAGAGAACAGCAAGGATTGTTGAGGATTAGTGTGAAGGAAGTCTTTTAGATTCACAGCTGAGCAGATTTCACTGTGGAGTCCCACACGGGCAGTAAATGAGCTGTTGAAAGAGGGCTGCTGTTAGAAGAGACTGTAAAAAGGAATAACCCTGTTCAGGTCTGCTTCTTTTTTTTTCCCATTAAATACAAAATGTGTAGAACGACTCTGTGAAGCTCTGAAGCAGGAGAACTGAGCTCTTCTCCCCGTGCCTCTGCAGAGGGAGATGATTTCCTGCGCCCTGCTGGCCCCAGGGCACAGCCTGCAGTGGTGGAAATGGCTGTGGCACCAGGGCAGGGCTGGAATCCAGCTGCCCTCCAGGTGTGTGAGTACAGCCCAGCCTCCAGGTGGGTGTTTCTGTCACTCAGCCCTGGCAGCTGCCCTGCTGTCCCCACTTCCCTCGCCCACAGACAGACTGTGAGACGTTTTAATTACTCCCCCATCTAGAGTGGTTGCCCTGAGCTTTGTATGTGGTTTCTACTGATACAGTGGAGAGAGATTCCTTTTGCCAAGTTTTCTTTCCAAGAATGGCTCAGCTCCATTTGTGATGAACCCATAAACTGGATTAAGAGCTCAGTTAGAGATTTTCTAGTGTTTGAAACCCGTAATCTGGGCCGGATTTCCAGAACAGCTCAGTCCCCTTGTAAGCAGCAAATCACAGCCAGAAGTGTTCAGCACTTTGATTTGTGTCAGGCTGCTCAAGCCCATGGTTTCTGTGGAGCAGCACCCAGCCCTCCAGGATTTTGGGAAAACCAGGGCTGGATTTTTTTTTCCTCCCTGCTGATGTGAAACCGGAATTTTACTGACAAAAAGACTCCCCAGCCTCTTTGTTCTTCTCCAGATGTGCAAAAATCTCTGAAAAATGAGTTGTCAAATTAATCCATGTGCTGCAAACAGCCTATCACCCATTCCAATTCCTACTGCCCATGAGCACAGAATGTCACCTGAAGGTCCTGAGGGACCTCATCTCCAGCCACAAACCAGCCTGATGCCATTTCAGACCCTCTCCATGACCTGTGGGTTTGGCACAGGCCTGAATTAATCCAGAGCTGTTCCAAGGAGAGTTGTACAGTTAAATAATAGACAACAGTTTTTGGGTTGGAAGGAACTTTAAAGCCCATCCAGTGCCACCCCTGTCATGGCAGGGACACCCCCACTGTCCCAGGCTGCTCCAAGCCCCAGTGTCCAACCTGGCCTGGGGCACTGCCAGGAATCCACGGCAGCAACAGCTTCTCTGGATAACCTGTGCCAGGGCCTCCCCACCCTCACAGGGAGGAATTTCTTCCTAAAATCCAACCTAACCCTGCTCTCTGTCATTTTAAAACCATTTTCCCTTGTCCCATCACTCCAGACCCCAGTCCAAAACCCCTCTCCACCTCCCTTGGAGCCCTTTAAGAGAAATGCTCCAAATTTTCCCAGTTTTTGGTGGATTTTATCCTCAGCACTGCTACACCTGCCCTTCTCCCAGAACTCCAGCTTAGCTCTGTGGTGACACCTTTCATGGAACACCAGCTCGTTTAGGAGGGAATAAAGCAGGGAAAGTGCATTTGGGGATGTGATCCCATTCAGAAGAAAGCCCAGTGTCCCCACAAGTCTTCCTGCAGAGGCCTGGTGTCACTGTGATATTTTATGAAAAATCCCTTTGCCAGAATTTCTTCTCCTGGGAAGCTGAGAAGCCTCAGAAAAGAATGAAAACGATAATTATCTGATTGCTTTGGAATGTGGTCTGGAGGTTCCTTACCAACAGGTGCATGTTTGATTGGTTCCATGTCAATTGTTTTTACTTAATGACCAATCACAGCCAGCTGTGTTGGACTCTCTGAGGAGTCACTGGTTTTTATTATTCATTCTTGTTAAACCTTCCGATGTATCCTTTCTCTTTCTTTAGTATAGTTTTAGTATAGCATTACTATGATTAATATAATATAATATAATATAAGTTATATAATAAATCAGCCTTCTGAGAATATGGAGTCAGAATCATCTATTCCCTCGTCCTGGGACCCTCACAACCACCACAGCCTGGCATGAGGGGCAGAGGGGTCTCAGTGCCCAGGAAACTCTTGCAATGGCAATCCGTGGCTGTGGATGACAAGACATGGAAAAGGACTGTTTTGGGACCCAAAGCTGGTGCTCTTTTTCTCCAGATGCTTTGTTCTTGGCATGGACAGTGGGGAATTTCTGTTGAATCAAGCATTCCTCAGCTGGTTGTGGCTCTTGTCACCTTGGCGGCCTCTTTGTGCCACCAGCCCAGCCTGGCTCTTCCTCTCCAGTCCTTGGAAACAGGATATTTCTGAGTAATCCATCCCAACATTGGCAAATCAAGGAGAGATCAAGGTGACTCCAAGCTTTTTATGGCAAAAATCCCCAAAATCCTTTCCCTTCCCCAGCCCAGCAAGGTGATGTCTGTGCTGAGAGGGAAGAGACACCAACACAGCTCAGACCAGCCAGCCACGACATGGAAAATGCCCAGCCCAGCAAGGTGTCAGGAGGAGGGGCAGACGTGGCAGAGCCCTGGTGTGCGCCAGCAGATTGGTTTGTCCCCTGTGGGGCACGGGCAGGCTTTAGCAGTGATGCCAGCTGTGTTTGGCACGTGCCCAGGCACCAGAGCCAAGGCAGGAGCTCCCTCAGGGTGTATTCCATCCCTGCTGCTTGCCAATCATTCCAATGGCGTGTGAGCCAATCATTGCAATGGAGTGTGAACCAATCATTCCATTGCTGTGTGAACGTGTGTGAACCAATCATTCCATTGGCGCGTGAATGTGTGTGAACCAATCATTCCGTTGGTGTGTGAACCAATCATTCCATTGGTGTGTGAGCCAATCATTGCAATGGTGTGTGAATGTGTGTGAGCCAATCTTTCCAATGTCATGGGAGCCAATCATTGCATTGGTGTGTGAGCCAATCATTCCAATGGCGTATGAGCCATCTCCCTGCTCAGCCTCCCTGCTGCTGCCGTCCTTGGCAGGGCACCTCAAGCCATTACTGGCACCCTTGGAAGGGTCTTTTGGGATGATTTGCCTGAAGAACACTGGATAAAAAATTTCCACTGCCCTGAAGCTCCTCTGTGTGGTAATCACATCTCCTCTGAACAGAGAGAGACATAATTCTCTCCCAGGATTTTCTTGGGAAGCTGTGGGAAGCTGTGAGAAAGCTCAGAGAAAATGAGAACCAATTCTTATCTCCTCTTGCTGCACCTGTTGTTGTGCACATGTAAAATGGAGATGTGAAATGTGTTATGGAGATTTGTTTACCAAAGGCTGGTTTCTTAATTGGACTCTGGTGATGGTGTTTTGATTGATTGACCAATTAGGTCAAAGCTGTGTTGGACTGTCTGGCAAGGGTGATGGGTTTTCTTCTTAATAGTATAACTGTAGTGTAGTGTAGTAACAATACAGCAATTGATCAGCCTTCTGCAATCATGGAGTCAATGCTCAGTATTCCCCATTCAGAGGACCACTGCTACTATACCTCTGGAGGGACCTCCTCTCCTCCCAGAAATGAGGGAGCAAACAGCTCAGAGCTTCAAGGACTTGTGTGTGTGTCTTCAGCAGCCTGTGCCTTGTAGGGTGGATGTAAAAACCGGCAAGGCAAACCAGGCCTTACATGGAAAACCCAAAACCCTGATAAATTGGGATATTTCAGCTCAGAGCTTCAAGGACTTGTGTGTGTGTCTTCAGCAGCCTGTGCCATGTAGGGTGGATGTAAAAACCCAGGCAAACCAGGCCTTACATGGAAAACCCAAAACCCTGATAAATTGGGATATTTCGCTTTCCTTCTTACCCCCACAGACAGATGAGTGTCAGAAGGGATTTTATGTGGCACAGTTTAGCCTTGAGAAATGTCATTTGGGTGTCCCCTGCCATTGCGCCATCTGAGGACTCATGTACACAATGTTCTTTGGATGGTCCTGACCATCCCTGCTCCACTTCCCTCAGGGTGACCAACTTACCACTGCCCTTCCTCTGGACCCCTTCCACTGCAAGGAGGTTTTGGGCCATAAAAACCCAGGCAAACCTTTAATGGAAAACCCAAAAACCTAGGTATACATGGAAAACAGTGCCCAAAACCCTGACAAATTGGGATATTTCACCTTCCTCCTTATCCCCACAGCCAGATGGTTGTCAGTTTAGTATTGAGTAAGGTCATTTGGGTGTCCCCTGCCATTACATCATCTGAGGGCTCATGCACAGAGTGTTCTTTGGATGTTCCTGACCATCCCTGTTCTACTTCCCTCAGGGTGACCAGGTCATCACTGCCCTTCCTCTGGATGCCTTCCACTGTCTGCAAGGAGGTTTTGGGGTGCCTGGTAGCCCTTGGAGCCTTTCACCCTTTAAATACCAAAGTATTCAATACCAGTGTATTTGATGCTTTTAAAAAGAGATAGATAAATAAATAAAGAACTGTATGACAGACAGTTCTTTATTTTTAGTTGATTCCTGCCTCGTTTTTGGGCACATGGGGAGAGTGAAGTGTGGGGTTTCTTTCAGAAAACTGAAACAAGAAAGGTGTTCAATACTGTGGCTTTCCCATGTTTCCTTTTCTTCTCTTAGTTCAGATGAATGCAGAAACCCTTTTTTTTTTTTTTCTTGCATCTCTCTTAACCCTTTTATTTACATCTCATTTACATCTTAACATTTATCACTAAATCCTTATGCCACTCTCAGGTGGCATTTACCCTGATGTCCTCATTTCTAGGTGTTGTATTTCTCATTCTGATTTTCTGAAAGTCTTCTCTTGCCACTCTCCTGGTTCTTCCTAACACTTTCTATTTTTCTGAATGGGGAGGTTTTGCTGCTGAGCCTTTCTTTTCTCTTACAAGCTGCCCACTCTTCTGCTTCTCTCTGATTTCTTTCTGGTTTCAGGTTTCAGTCTGTTCATGTAATGAACAGAAACTAAAACTGACTGTTCACATGATCTGAAACAATTCAAAAGCCCAAATTTGCCTTGTCTGTAAAAGCTGTACTTGTGTTTTTCACTCAGTGTGGGCACCAGTGCAATCACACCAGTGCAAACCAGTGGCCAGGCTGGGTTTAGTGGGACATGGGACAGAGAGGCAGCTGGCAACAAATTCCCTCTGTCTCAGGCTGTTCTGTTTAAATAGTTATTAATGACATGAAATTGTAATAGTTATTAAATAGTTACTAATGACATGAAATTGTAATAGTTACTAAATAATTATTAATTACATGAAATTGTCTTTAATTCTCCTTTCTCACCTTAGTGAAACCATTGCTTTGGGATTGGTTTGGGACATGGTTTATCAGGGAAATTTTAAGACTTGAGCTGTGCCTTGCTGAGCCCAGCTTGTCTGGAGCCACAGGGAAATCTGTGCCAAAGGATTGATTAGGGGCAGGATGGACCAGGGCTGTGCTTGGCTGCTGCTACCTTTATTTCAGGAAAAAAGGTCTTACTATTAAAAAATTAATATTTCCTGATGTACCCCATGTTTTGGGCATAGCTCAAGGGCTGATGCATCAGCTTCAGGGTGTGTTTGACTTAAAGCTCTTCCTCATGGTGGGAGATTTCTAGAAAGCCTCAAAAATAATTTCTTGAAGGTGAAAATAACCCACTAGTTTTCATACTGCTGGGGAATTTTTCTCTAGGTGAAATTTAGATGAAAATTTGAAGGAGAAGTTGTAGGACTTGGTGGTTTCCATTCAGATTTTCTCCTGTGCCTTGAAAAGAGATGGAACAAGAGGTTGTTCCTCAGCCAGGGCAGTGTTTATACCCCTGTTAGAGACAGAAATAAATGTGATTAACTGCAGGGGAGCTACATCAGTGTGCAGCCACTGCTGCTGTGCTCTGGCAGCCTTGGGAGCAAATTAAATCAGAACTCTTGCTGCTAACTTAGGTGGGGCTGAGGGTTTTAAAGCAGGCGAGGGATTTAGCTCTTAATATTAATGGAACATTTATAGAGAAATTTCTCTGGGCTGCTTTGTAAAGCAGCCCAGGGTGGCCTCAGGCCAGGCTGTTGGCTGCACACACCTGAGGTGACTTTTACTCGTGGTGGTTTTAAGTCTCTGGCATCAGCTTCCCTGAGTTTAATATGGTTAGCTTGGATTTACAGCATTGTAAGTGGGCCTGAAATCAAGTTTGCTGTGCCTATTAGAGGGTGAAATTGATGTCTTTGCAAAGAGCCCAGGCAGCCAAAACTTCTGCGATGCTGAAATCTCAGAGTGGGGTTGGAGAACCACCTGACAGATTGGCAGTGGGACTCATGGTGTGGGTTGTGGAGCTTGGAAAACCCCCACCAAAGGCCTGAGCCACCCCTCCGAGGCAAACTGATTTCATCAGCCTCAGCACAGGCAGCAGGAGGTGACAGAATTCAGAACAGTCTGAGGTGGAAGGGTCTCCAGAAGCAGGGAATGCAGGAGTCAGCCCTGGAAGGGGCAGGTGATGCCTCCCCCAGTGCCCTGGGCAGCTGGTGATGCACAGTGCCCCTGGGGCCATCCTGCCATCCCCCTGGAGCCAGGGAGCCTCCTGAGGGTCCATCCCCCTGTCAATCCTCACTCTTCCCTGGCAGACAGGCCAGCTGGGAAGATGTGACAATTGTCTGGGATGTTTCCGAAGCAGGACCAGCTCGGGTGCCCCGGGGGGATCAGGGAGCACCAGCTCTGCTCCAGGCTCTGCTCTCCTGTGCTCCTCATTCCTCATTTTTCCACCTCCTGCTCAGTCCAGGCATTTTCCTCCCATTTCAGGGACTGCCCCTTGTGCTGTTTGTTGCCACCTGCAGGGATCAGAGCCACTTTCATGGCCCAGACCTCTGAAACCTGGCAGAGCAAGATCCCCCTTTTTAAGCTATTTTTAACTATTAGCTTTATTATGATTTTTTTACTAACTACTACTGATTTATTGTTAAACATTTTTATAGGGTAAAATAGGGTAAAAAAATGACAAAGTATGAGGGAGATGAAATTTGTTGTCCTGATGAAATTTGCCAGAGCTGTTATTTTCCTGGAGAATGGTTTGGAATTAATTTTCTCTGATAGGCTGTGAGATAGAGGGGGATTTATAAATTAGTATTCATTCATATTTCTGGTGGCAAAGGCTCTGTCCCTAATCCATCCCAGCAGCTCTGTGATGCCACATCCACTGGCACTGCAGCAGCAGCTCCTGGAGATGATGGAAAATCTGTATTACAAATTACTGTGGCAAAATCTGCTGCTGGGGAACTCAGTCCTGAGGCTGCAGAGGTTGGGGTGAGCTAGGCTTTATCCCAGACTTCCCCTGGATTGGGAGCCAGCCCTTCTCAAAGCCCTTCCCCTGTTTTAGGGCTCTGTATCCCCTCACAAAGCATTTAAGGCAAAGATCCCCCCTTTTAAGCTATTTTTAACTATTAGCTTTATTATGATTTATTATTAACTACTACTGATTTCTTGCTAACTATTTTTAACCAGAATTCTCTGTGCAGCCCCTTCCCTAAGCTGATTGTGCTGGGCTGGGAGATGCCAGTTCAAAGAAGGATCAGGGAGAGGCTGCTCCTTGGGAAGCTCAAATAACTTGTCCAGAAGGAGTAAAACCAATCCAGCTCTGGACAGTCCTGCAGGGATCAGAGCCACTTCCATGGCTCTGACCTCTGAAACCTGGCAGAGCAAGAGGGGGTGAGCCAGGACCTGCTGTTGGATCCAAACCCACCCCAAAGCCCCTTTTTGGGGCAGGGGGAGCTCTTGGGAAGGGCTGGTGCTGTGGAGGCCTGGTCCAGATGTGCTGGCAGCTGGCAAGGAGGGCTGTGAGGTGTGGAGGTTTCCCAGATGTGCAGCTGCTTTGGAGGATGCTGCTGGCTGGATCCCTGTGCAGATTCTTCCTTGGTTGCCAGCTGGCAGCACCTTTGTTTATTCTGGTTGGGAGAAGGGAGACAAATCCTCTGAGCAGCCCCTGTTGTGGGAATAGCCAGGCCTTTGGGAAAATGCTGGAATTTGGTGACTCTCTTGTAGCCATTGGCCTGATCGATCTATCTATCTATCTATCTATCTATCTATCTATCTATCTATCTAATATGAAAGATATGGTGAGAAAGGACTGGGAGAGCTGGGGGTGCTCACCTGAAGAGGAGAAGGCTCCAGGGAGAGCTCAGAGCCCCTGCCAGGGCCTGAAGGGGCTCCAGGAGAGCTGGAGAGGGACTGGGGACAAGGCATGGAGGGACAGGACACAGGGAATGGCTCCCACTGCCAGAGGGCAGGGATGGATGGGATATTGGGAATTAGGAATTGTTCCCTGTGAGGGTGGGCAGGCCCTGGCACAGGGTGCCCAGAGCAGCTGTGGCTGCCCCTGGATCCCTGGCAGTGCCCAAGGCCAGGCTGGATGGGACAGAGGGAGGGGTCCCTGCCCATGGCAGGGGGGGGATGGGATGAGATTTAAAGTCCCTTAAACCTAAACCTGTGAGTTTATGATTTAGCTCCACAACACTCCTTGGAACAGTATTCTAGGATTATTTGTGTATAGGATTACATGTTATATATTTAATGGAATGTATTAAATATTATATATTTTCTTCCCTATGCTTGGCACTACCTTTTGGATTTTATTTCCTCCCACCATCCTTTTCCCTGTGTATCCCTGGCCAGGGAATTCACCCCATTTTAGCACCCAGAGGTGCCCATTCCCTCTCAGTGGGATGCTGGGAGCCAAAGAAGCTTGGAGCAGCAACAGAGCACACTTTGCTGTAAGCACCATCCTTCTCTTCCCACAGTGGGTGCCAAGCTGTGTGTGGGATGAGTTCCCAAGCCTCTTTTTGTCCTGGGTAAGACATTTTTTCCTTACAAAGAGGTGACCTCATCTCAGCTGTTGTGTGAGCAGGGCCAAGGCTGCTCACGTTCCCGGTGACGTCCGGGTCCTTCCTCCCCTGTCCGGCTGCCAGGAGCGAGGGCTGCAGGCAGATAACTGTGACCAGGCCTGGATTAATTTCTATTTATATCCCACACCCAGCACTGGGCTAGCGTGGAAATTCAGCTGTGTTGAATAAAACAAGAGACTTAAAAATAGCATGGGTTACCGGATCTGAGCTCCCCGCTCTGGAACAGCTCATTCAAGGGCTTTACGTTTCCAGATAAGCTCCTTACTGCTCAAACAGCTGCTTCCACTTAGCAGTCTGGGAAATGAGGGTTATTTACAGGGTGGAAAAGCAAACCAGCCTAGTTTGTGCAGCTCGTGATTTTTAGTGGGAATTCCCAGTTCAACAATGGAGATGGAGCCAGGGGAAAGGGCTGAAGGAAAACACGGAGCAGCAGCTTGGAAAAGGATCTGGGGGTGCTGGTGATTGGCCAGCTGGAGCTGAGTCAGCAGTGCCCTGGAGCCAGGAGGGACATCCCCGTCCTGGGGACATCAGGGACAGCATCACTGCTCAGGCCAGGGAGGGAGGGTCCCTTCCAGCTCAGGATTTCCCTGCTCAGCTCTGTACTAGCACCTGCCTGCCCTGCATCAACCACAAGGCACTTTGCACACACTGAGAACAAAGCCATCCTTTGGAACATTCTTTTCCCTCAGGCTTGGCTCTGAGGGGTCATGACTGGAACAACGTGTGTCTCCGGGGACTGGTGACACTTCCCTGGGTGCTGTAAAAGTGAGAGTTATTTATGAGCTGCAGTCACTGCTCAAACAGGGCAGCCACACACACAGTGCTGGGTGACGCACTGGGGCTCCAGTGCAGGCCGGGTTTATCTGTGTTCCAGCTCCTTATCGGTAGGAAATGGGTGATAAAGGCATCCCTGGGTGTGTGCAGCTCGGAGGGATCTGTGACAGCCTTATCGCCGAGCGGGGAGCAGCGCTGACAGCCGTGCCCCGCGGTGTCACAGGATGAAGGTGTGCTGATAAAGCTGCTCAAAGCCCTTCCCTGGCTGAGCTCTAGGGCTTGTCTGGAGGAGCCGGGTTTGCAGAAAATCGTGGAATCATCTTAAAATAATAGTGCCTCCCTCCCTGGAAGTGTCCAAGGCCAGGTCTGAGCGACCTGGTGTAGTGGAATGTGTCCCTGCCCATGACGGGGGTGGAATGAGATGGTTTTTAAGGTCATTTCCAACCCCCCAAAGAAGTACAATACAAAAAGAGGATGACTTTTTATTAGGTACAACTGCTGGGATTGACTCCAAGCATGGAAAAGCTTTTGGCCTGAAGGGTCTGCCACATCTCCAGGCCTGATTGACTGCTGGGATTGACTCCAAGCATGGAAAAGCTTTTGGCCTGAAGGGTCTGCCACATCTCCAGGCCTTCAGGAGATGACCCTGGTGGGTCCCCTGGTCCTGCTTGGGCTGATCACATTCCCATTTCCACTGCCCTGAGCCCTTAAGACTAACAGGAGACAGGACAGCAACCTTGTTCTCCTGGTGCTGGCGACAGCCCAGGGAGCTGTGGGGACCGTGGGCAGCCCTGCTCCCAGCCCAGGCAGGGCTGCTGAGTCCCCAGTGCCCTGTCAGCAAGGAGAGCTGTGAGGGGACTCACCTCGTGTGAATCACCCAAGTGACAAAATCACGTCCCCTCCTCACAGCTGTGGGCACAGACAGGGCTCAGGGTACCAGATGTGGTTTGTGCTCACAGGGGAAGCTGGTGATGAAAGCAGGAGCTCGGGCCTGGCCCACAGGGAGCTGAAGGATTTTTTAGCTTCTCTGCTTTCCAACAGCAGCTTTCCAGTCATTTCTGGGTGTTTGAGTGGGTTCTGCTTGATATGGCAGCACCTGGGGATGGGGAAAAGCCCAAACAGGAAGGGCAGATGTCAAATTTCTCAAAACTTGTAACAGATGCAGAACAATAAAGGTGAATGGGTGAACAAATTTTATTGGGTGGAATTATCAGGTTAAAAATCAGGGTTAAGAACTCTTCTCGAGCTCATGCTGGATGAGTGATCCTGCCCCTCAGCATATTAGACAAGTCACATTCACACCTAGAGCTAATTGTACACCCAGGAGAGTATTTATGAACATGATTAGCATAATTGATCTGCTGATGGATAGAGCTGCCACTGTCAGGTAGCAGAGCACACAGGTGTGATTTATATCTGAGATCATGAATTGTTGCTGTATCCACCTTTCAGGTGTCTCCTGTGCAAACATCCAGACACCTCTGGCTCATGTCAAAGTGCTGGGGGAGTACAGAGTCTGAGCCAGCCAAATAAACTCACAGCCAAATAAAAAAGTCTATCAAGTTTCTTGGGGTGGTTCCAAACCTCAGCAAAATTAGGAAAATCTCGTGGGTGATGAGGCAAATTGGCAAGATCATCCTGATCAGCCCTTCTGCTTGCAAAACTGCCTGTGTGGAAAAGAGGGGAGAGACACAAGGTTTCTGTGGCTCTGTGGGGTTTCAGGGGACAGAAATTTGCAGGTCCCTCCCTGGGCTATGAGAGGAAGTCAGGATTCAAGGCAGGTTCAATTTGTTTGGTGCAGGCTGGTGGGATGTGATGGGATATTGGTGCCAGAGGTGGAGGACAGGGACCAGGCATGGAGCTGAAATACACACAGGGAAATAGGAATTTGCCCCTGTGGGGGGATGAATTCCCCACCCTGCCCAGGGTGGGGGGCAGAAGCCTCCTCCAGACAGCCCTGTGCAGGCAGGGGAGGGTGGAGGGCTGGTGGGAAGGGGTCTGCAGAGCTCCTCAGGGGATGTGATCCCCCAGAGATGCTGCTTTGGGAGGCAGGATATCTCTGCTGGGCTCAGCACTGAATGCAGACATTTCCTTTAAGAGCTTAAAGGTTGAGTGAGAGGAAAATTCTGGGCTGCAGGACTGCAGAGCTGGCTCAGGGCAGCGTGAATTAATTATGGTTTTGTGCACAATCTTGCCAGGAGGTTACCATGGGGCACCTGTGGGAGCACAACCCTTTGGCTGCCTCTTCAAAAACGCTTTTCAGCCTCTCTGAAACCCTTCCAGCAGGAGGGTCAGGCACAGCAGAGCAGTGACAGGAGGGAAAACAAGAACCCAAAGAGAAGGTCAGGGCCTGATAGTTTGGAAGGGATAATTAATTTAATGGAGCCATCGTGGCTGGTTGATTGGAAACCACTGCCCACCTTCCTGGAAAAAAGGGGTTGCTGGAAATTAAACAGTGGGGAGGAGAAGGGAGGTGTCAGGGCCAGCAGAGCACTGAGTATCCCAGAGCAAGGACAGCCCTGGGGCTCCCAAGGAGAGGCACCTCAGTGACAGGAGGCTCCTTTGTCCCCTTTGTCAAGCAGGAGAAGCTCTGGGGCTCGCAGTGGTGTGAGAGGAACATCCATCAAAACCCCAGATGTGCTCAACAGCTGGCAGCTCACTCAGACTGTGGCAGGGGAATTCCCCACGGTGTCCTGGCGGGTCCCAGGCAAGGTTCATGGAGTGGTTTGGGGTCAGTGCAAAGGATGGGTTGGGATGTCTGATGAAAGGTTCATTTCTCCTCTTCCACCCCATTCCCCATCCCCCAAGCCCTGGCCTTCCTTCTCCATGCTAGAGGGACTCACATGTCACAGTGGTGCAGAAGAGACAAATTTATTGGTAGTGATTGCAGGGCCTGTGGGTGTCTCTCTGACCAGGTAGATTTTTGGCAAAGGATAAATGCTAAGAATTGTTATGGACAGCCATGAATACAGAACATCTGTACAAAAATCCCCTGTATGAGCCAACACAGACCAGTTTGATTGTCCTGCAAATGAGAGATGCTTGGAGGAAGTCAGGATTCAAGGCAGGTTCAGCTTGTTTGGTGCAGGCTGGTGGGATGTGATGGGACATTGATTTTGGGAGTTTTGGGCTCAATCCCGTGTCCCCTCTGCCTGCTGTCCCCTTTGGCAGGAGCAGCTGGTGATGAGGGAACAGACCCAGAGGTGCCTGTCAGTGCCTGGCAGGGAGAAGGAGAGCAGAGAAACCAGCAGTGGGGACAAAGTGAGTAATGGTGGCAGCAGCCTGAGTCAGCAGTCAGTCATTCCAGGCTGTGAAAAGCCCTTTCTCATGTGGTTGGAGTGAACATCACACCGGCAGCGCGGGGTGCTGGGAGGTGTTCCCGACCTCAGCACAACCATCAGGCCTGTTGAATTTCCCTTCCACCCAATATTTAGTTTCCTGATCGAGCTTTGTCCCCTGTACCTGTTCTCTGTGAACTTTAACTGAGAGAGGCCAGCAGGAGCTGGGGGACTTTCAGGGGACCGCAGAGCTGCGGGTGACACTTTAAGCCATTGCTGTTTGCTTTTGTTTCAGCCCAAAATTTTCAGCCCAAAAGGTGTCTGACTGAGTGGAAAGATGGGGTGGATTTTTTGGTTGTTGTTGCTAAATATTTCCATGCATTTTCTGAGATGATTTAAGAGGTGGCTGCTGAAGTCATTTGCAGTAACTGAGTAAGTGAAATCAGGGTCAGAAACTCAAGGTCCCAACTCTGTTGTTTTGGATGTATAAATGAGCTGATGTCCTTGAGCTTAATTTTTTTCCCCTCCGAAGCTCAGAACTGTTTAAAAAAATGAGCAAAGGTTGGAAAAACTTCAGGATCTACACGTCAATCTAACCTTATCCACTCTTTTCTTTCCCAGTGATGTGCACATCCTGTCCCAAGGGAATGCTCAGCTCCCCGTTCTCCCTGTCACAGATACCATAAGATACTGGAGAATCTTTTTTAGTCATCTGAGGTATGAAATATAATTACTGTTGCTAGACATTGCAAGGGTTTTAAATTATCAGTTCTTATGAAATCTCTGCAGTGGGAGCTGAGCCTTATCTCCTTATGTCCTGACAGCACAGCCCACGGAGCCTTGTTCCTGTTTAGTGGAAGGAACTCACCTGTCACCTCATTGCCTCAGTTCTCACCCTGCTGTCACACAGTAATAACCTCTCACTGAAATGCTCACTAGAGAGTGGCAATCCTGTCCTGTTCAGGCACATCCCTCCTGTTTGATCTGAACTTACAGCAGCAGGTCCACACCCAAAGCAGAGGGTAAGCTCAGGTTTCTGGGGCTGCTCTGCTTTCTGAGCTTGGCTGTGGCACCAGAATAACCATTAAAACTCTTGGCTGAAGTGCTGAGCTCCAACGCCAGAATTTTGGTGGTTTCACCTTTTTTTTAAAGGCAGAAGGAAGGCAGGTGCCTGCTGCAAGCCAGGTAAGATTTAGCCCGCAGTTATTAACAGCAACAGGTTCTGCTGTGTTAGAAACTGCCCATAGCTGATTCCTTTTGCTCATCTTAGACATTTCCATGGCCCTGGGAATGGCACAGCAAGGAACCTCCAGGAATGCCCAGATCCATCCTCACTGCCTGAGCCACCCCCTCAGCTGGCCCTGGGCAGATCAAGGCTGATCTGGAGCAGGTGGAAAAGGGAGACCCAAACCTTCTCCTCTTGGCTGAACCATCCCTCACGTGGCAGGAGGTGGAGAGGTTTGTGTTCAAAGCAGGCTGGAGTGGTGCTGTGCAGGGACAGGTTTCTGTTTTGCAGTGCTCAGAGCTGTCTCTGTGAGTATGGCAGTGGCTGTGGAGGAAGCTGTGGATGTCAAACGATGCTGAAGTGTGACTTTTCCATGGGAGCAGCTTCTCCTGCGTGTGGCGGGAGCACGAGGGCTCTGAAAGGTCTGTTTTGAAGTGACTCTGCCAGGTTTTATGTTTGAGTGTAGTCCTCTGGCACCCTGAATGTACAGACACATCCCTGAAGGGTGGAAGGCAGCAGGGGGGAGGTGGGAGGTTCACAGGGTGCTCCAAAGGAAGTGCTACATCCTGGCTCAGGGCCACACACAAACATTTCCCCAAAGGCACTTGGAACTTGCTGGTTTCTAAACCCCAGAACTGGGCCCTGTTCCCTCCTCCCCTCGCAGCAGTGATGCAGCCACCTCTGAGCACAACACTGACTCTCAGGAGGCACCTCAGGTCACCCTGTGGCTTCTGCAACGTCCTCAGCTGCTGTGTGGGACAGCCAGCCCTGCCCCGTGCTGCTCGGTTCCTGTTCCCAGCAGAGCTCAGGACAGCCAGAGTTGATGTCACCTTCCTATCGCTGTCTGTGGACCTGTGACTTCCTCATGAGGGGAAGAGGAGGGGCAGACACAGATCTGTGAGACGGACAAGTGACAGGGCACTGTGAGGGAACGGCTGGGGCTGGGCCAGGGCAGCTCAGGCTGGAGATCAGGGCAAGGTTCTTCCCCCAGAGGGTGCTGGCACTGCCCAGGCTCCCCAGGGAATGGGCACGGCCCCGAGGCTGCCAGAGCTCCAGGAGCCTTTGGACAGCGCTGCCAGGGATGCCCAGGGTGGGCTTGGTGGGGGGTCTGGGCAGGGACAGGGGCTGGGCCGGGGGATCCTGGTAGGTCCCTTCCAGATCAGGATATTCTGTGACCTGCTACAGCAAAATGTCCCCATGCTGTGGGCTTTGTCCCTCCCTGAGCTCAGCTGGGGGGTGCTGCTGGGATGGGCATTCAGGTGTAAAGATACCCCTGTGTGGGAGCTGGGTGTGCTGGACTGGGGAAACACCTGGGGAAAGAGTGTCCAGCCAGAAGCTCGGTGTCTTGGCTGTGTCCCATATTCCTGTCTCCTAGCACCCAATTGGGATGTCAGGAATTCCATGAACAGCACTCACTTGCTCCCTCTGCAGCTGTGACCCTGCTGGGGTGGAAGCACAGGCCATTTGTGCCATTTGTCCATCAGCTTGGTCAATGCTCCTCCTCACCCTTGGTGTATTAATAAATTGTCTTCTCCACTCTTCATGGGACTTCCAAGAGAAATGCATCCTCTACAGGCTAACAAAACCAAAATTAGATGCCAGTTTTGTAAAAGATGGGGAAAAGCAAGGCTATAAGAGCTTCAAACCTCCTTAAGGTGCACCCAGCCCCTGCCTAAACACAAAGCCTGGACTCTACAGCAGTGGGACTGAGCTGGGTCTTGTCCCTGTTCCCTCCAGTTAAAAGCTGCCTTACAGACACCTTGCTGGTGCTGAGCAGGAGAAGGTGAGGTGGATTTTGGGGAGCTGCTGGTGGTGGGGAGCCCAGGGGAGCAGGGCTGGGATGCCTCACCCACCACTGGTTTCCGTTTCCCTGCTCTGGCTGTGACTGGAAGTTGCACTGCTAAAAAACAACATGGTAAGGGCCCATCCTCACCCCCATTAACTCTGCTGAGATGAATGTGGTTGCAGCAGAAATGAGCCTGGCACAAGGGCTTTATTTTATTTTTAGCCTGACTGGAAGGAGAAAGAATAGTAATTTTGTCATTGAGCAATTTCCGGCCTGGTTTTGCAAACTCCAGAAGATTCTGGTGCTCAGGTAAACACGCAAAGTGCTCAGAGCTTTGCAGCTCTTCATCACTTCCCATCACCTCTGCCAACCTTCAGCCACAGCAAGCAGAGATGAAGGCTGAGGGTTTGGGATGGAGGTGGCTGGAATTAACAGAACCAGTTTCCTGCAGTGCTCCATCCCTTGGCTGCCCCATCCCTGATGGAGCTGCTGGGACAGCCTGGGGTTGGCACTCAGGGAGGGGCAGGTGTGACATGCCAGCTGTAAAACCTGGTCTGGCACAGCAATTTGGAGCCCTCACGGTGAGCATGAGGCTGTGGCTTGACAGTAAAGCTGACACACTGAGAAATCATCTTCCCAGTTACGTCAGAGCCAGGAAACTCAGAGAGAGAAATGTCCTTTCCATTACGAGATGTACCCACTGTTCACTTGACTCACAGCTCTCCCCATCCAAGTGGCAATGCAGATCTCCCTGAGGGAAGGTTTAGTTTGGGAGCAGAGCTGTCCCGAGGCTGTGAAATGTCCCTGGGAGGGTGTTTGGAGCAGCAAGGCAGCTGTGGGGCTTTGCAAACTGGGGGTGGGTGTTTGCTCCCTCAGAGAGCATCCCCAGCAGCCACTGCTGCTTGTGCTGTGCTGCTTCAGGTGGCAGCACTGATGCCTTAGGGTTTGAGCTTTTATATATTCCATATATTTGTAACCCAGCAGTTCTTTAGTGGATAACTCCACACTCCACACACAGTGTGAGCTGCTGCTTTCCCGTTTTGGACAGACACAGCAATTCCTCTCCAGGTCTGGCAATCAAGGACACCTCACTGCCTCAGGCCCCAGAGATGGAAACAAAAGTGAGTTTTGGGGGGAGCAAACTTGGGGTCAGTTCCTTCATTAGCTGAAGCTGTAATTGGCAAATTAACCCCCAATATGCAAATGGACCAAACTTATAAAAGTGTGAAACCCGTGACCCATTGTCCATTTTGGGTGTAGGCCCTGGGGGGGCTTTGTCTGCCTGAAATGTACCTGAATGCCCTTCAATAAATATACCAGCTTTTTATTGCCTTAATTTTTTGTGGCCTCTGTTTTTAGGTAGCCTCAAAAGGCATCACTACAGGAAAAAAGCCCATCCTAATAAATCTCAAAACTTAATTAGTTCTGTCTCATTGTTTCTGCTAGCTGGCTGCTCTCTCTAGAATATAAGGAAATACATCTTCCAGTTTTCTTCTGAAGGAAAGAGAACCCCTCAAACAGCACTGGATAACTCCCACTTGGCCATACCCAAGCTGCAGAACAGGAGGGTAGGCCGGGGGCGGGGGG